>NC_092760.1:14739987-15047995 GCF_047496795.1 Chiloscyllium punctatum
TAATTAAAACTAAAATAAGCTAAACAAAGCTATTGAAATATATCACAGTTTGAAAGATTTCAAAACACATGGCAAATCAAAAATTTAATCTACTCCTCAACACCATCGCTTTATAGTTCATCCAAGTCCAGGCAAATGCTTCCCTATCAAATCTGTAGTTTTGACTATGCTGCTTCTTCTCAGTTCTGGTCCTGTGAGCACTGAGGTCGTTTCCATTTACCACTCATATTACTGACAGCTTAGACCTTCTCAGCTTTGAATAACCTAATGCAGGTTCCTAACCAAACACTCCTGGTCTGGACAGTTTCATAAACTGAACTCTTACACTGAAGTAATGGATTTCCTTAACTGCTCAGAACAATCTAGGAGAGACTTTATTTATATCTGACTCCAGGCTGGTCTCCTTCAAACTGCAGAAAAGCCTTTTAATTTAGTTTCAACAAAACTTGCTCCTGGCTTCTGCCAAGCTTAATGCTTTCTCCTTGTGTTGTAAGCCTCCATAAAATAAACAATGTTAATTAATGTTCCTGGAGGCACAGACTGGTTTAAAATGTTGGTTCTGGAAAGACTGACTAGTTCATGTTTACATCCCATCAGAAACAAGCCAACAGCAAAATCCTACTAATTTAAAATCCAAACTTAAGAAAAAGTTTTAATTGTTATTTTATAAATCTCACCCTTTTCCTCATACCTCCTCCAAAGTAAAAATTACATTTTATCTGTGTGAAGCATTTTCATTTCCCATCAAAAGACAGGATAGATAAAAATAAATTAATGCACTGGTTCAAGATTCGAGAGCTAGGGGACATAGTCTGAGAATGAGGATCAGACTGTTCAGGAGAGAAGCTATCCATAACCTCCTTATACAGCCTAGCAGTAAAATTTCACCCTTGGTCTCACTGAATCTCTCTGGGTAGCCCATACTGTGTGAAGAAAGCTACTAACTCTTCTACTACCCTTTTTTGCCTTGATACTCCGTAATGGAATTGCGCCTGGAAATCTGATAAGCTCATCCATTATGGTTATCAAGTACTGGTTCCGACTTTTAGTTCTCTGGAGGGAACCTACACAATCACTTATAACCCGTGTGAAAGGTTCTTCAAACGTGGGAATTGGTAACAAAGGTGCTGGTTTTATTACCACCTGTGGCTTACCTACCATTTGGCATGTATGACATATATGACAAACATTAACCACACCCTTGTGCATTCCAGGTCAATAAAAATATTTTTGTACCTTATCCTGAGTCTTTCGTACCCCTAGGTGACCTCCTACAGGTGATTCATGTGTGATCCGTAATACCTCCTGTCTGTATGCTACTGGCAACACAACCTGGTGCACTTCAGCCCAGTTCTCTTCTGCATTATAGAGTCATAGAGATGTAAAGCATGGAAACAGACCCTTCGGTCCAACCCGTCCATGTCGACTAGATATCCCAACCCAATCTAGTCCCACCTGCCAGTACCCGGCCCATATCCCTCCAAACCCTTCCGATTCATATACCCATCCAAATGCCTCTTAAATGTTGCAATTGTACCAGCCTCCACCACTTCCTCTGGCAGCTCATTCCATACACGTACCACCCTCTGCGTGAAAAAGTTGCCCCTTAGGTCTCTTTTATATCTTTCCCCTCTCACACTAAACCTATGCCCTCTAGTTCTGGACTCCCCGACCCCAGAGAAAAGACTTTGTCTATTTATCCTATCCATGCCCCTCATAATTTTGTAAACCTCTATAAGGTCACCCCTCAGCCTCCCGACGCTCCTGGGAAAATAGCCCCAGCCTGTTCAGCCTCTCCCTATAGCTCAAATCCTCCAATCCTGGCAACATCCTCGTAAATCTTTTCTGAACCCTTTCAAGTTTCACAACATCTTTCCAATAGGAAGGAGACCAGAATTGCACGCAATATTCCAGCTGTGGCCTCACCAATGTCCTGTACAGCTGCAACATGACCATCCAACTCCTGTACTCAATACACTGACCAATAAAGGAAAGCAAAGCAAATGCCTTCTTCACTATCCTATCTACCTGAGACTCCACTTTCAAGGAGCTATGAACCTGCACTCCAAGGTCTTTGTTCAGCAACACTCCCTCGGATCTTATCATTAAATGTATAAGTCCTGATAAAATTTGCTTTCCCAAAATGCAGCACCTCGCATTTATCTGAATTAAACTCCATCTGCCACGTGGTCTCCATTTCTGTCTGAGGATTCTATCTTTCAGATTATAACCCTCCAGAATATTCTCTGCCTCCTTTTCAGAGTACGCATCCACGTATATATCTTTTATCATCTTGTCTTTCTGTTGCAAGTCTTTTAGCCCTTCGGGACTAAACACTTCAGTCTGACCCTCTGCCTGTTCAGGTTTTTCCTACACCATTATGTCATACAGGGTGCCTGCTAACTGAACCTCAACTCCTTCATCTTTCTCTTCACTTTTCACTTTGTGCTGTGACTTATGATAGTGGGATCTGGTTACTACACAGTCTGGGAAAATAACAGGATATTTTCTGTTTTAACTCCTCAGTTTCTTGGTCTTCCTTGGGCTTCTCCATAACAAGGGTGTCCCCCCCACCTTGAATCCTGCCAAATAATTCCCAAGAACAAACTAAATTCCTGGGACTGTCAATCACTCCCACTGTAACTTTCCCAGTCTTGAGTTGGCATTTCAACCTGATCTTAGATAGGGGAACACTAAATTTCTGTCCATCTACCCCACAAATTACCTCACTCTTGGGTAACAGATCATCTCTATCTGGTTAAATCTTGTATCTCTCAACATCATAACTTCTTGTCCTTCTCCCCCTTTTCTTTGAGTAAACATTCCCCACAGAGGTGAATTATTTGTAGAGATCAGGCACTAACTGCATTCCCAGCCCCTGCCTATGCTGTGCACTCTCCTGCAGCTCCTCTGCTTTTCTTGGGGTCTCCTTTACTACCTTCACTAATACCACTGGCTTCACTTCTTTTCCCACATCTTTTTCACAGCATCTTTCTTTAACGACCACCACTGTAACTTTACGTGTCCCACTCCATTACAGTGGAAACACCTGAAGCCTTTCAACTCCTGTCCAACCTCTTGGACTTCTTTTTTATCCTGTGGTAAAATCTTACCAGTTCTCTCTACTCTTGGTTTCGTTGTGCAGGACCTCCCCTTCTCCCAACTTTTATCCCTCACAGGATGAAATTCTGGCCGGAAGCATGTCTTATGCACCAACATGTACCCATCTGCCTTTCTCACTTCCTGAACTTTCTATTTCCCCACGTGAATACTTACCATCTCTGGAAATGAGTTTTTAAACTCCTCCAGCAGAATAATCTCTCTTAGAACCTCAAATGTCCTATCTATTTTCAAAGCACGCACCCATCGATCAAAGTGACTGTGTTTAATTCTGTTGAACTCAACATAAGTCTGACCTGGTTCCTCCTTTGTGTTTCTGACCTGCTGTCGAGATGTTTCTGGTACCAATTCATAAGCATTTAAAATAGCCTGTTTAATCTCTTCATAATCTGACAGTGCGGCAAATACCTCACGAGCTCTGCCTACCAACTTAGTCTGAACTAGCATTACACACAGATCCTCAGACCACTTCATCCACCTAGTCAATTTTTCAAATGAAATAAAGAAAACTTCAACATTTTTCTCATCAAAATGTGGCAGAGTTTTGACATATTTGTATATATCACTACCTTCCCTTTTAATCTCCATCCTATCAACCTGACTTTGCTGAGTAAGTCACAACTTATCAAGTTCAAATTCTCTCTCTCATTCTCTCTACCTTTGCTCAGCCTCTCTCTCTCTCTCTCCTCTCTCCCTCTTTCCCTTTCTTTCTCCCTCTCTCTTTCCTCTCTCTCCCTTTGCTTATCTTCTAACTCCATTTTCCTCAACTATAATTTCAGTTTTTTTGCCTCTATACTGCACTTAGCTGTTTCTCTGACACACTTAAATGTTTGAGACCCAAGCCCCAAGACTGTTACGACATGGGGGAAACTCCCCTGCTTAATTTAAAACCAGCAACACAAAAAAGATTTATCCAATGCAGTAATCTGTAAAAATTCGACTGGCCAAGACTATGTAAAGTAAAAATTAGCAACTTTATTTCTTAAAGTATAACAGAGAATAATTAACTAACCACTATTTACAATTTCTTTCTCTAATCTATCTTTTACCTTCCCTTCTATAATACTAGTCCAATAAAATTCCCAATTAAAATTTACAAACTAACACTTCTTATCTCAAAACCTTTGGTTCTTCTATTTGGATCTTACTGTGTCTTCTTTTTCTTAGGAATTTCTTCATCACAGGTTATTGATTGAAAAGATACCTTTTTAAGAGAGCTATTTTTCAGGCAGCGTGTTTACATGCGAGGCATGGCAGTTCTCCTCTCAACTGTTCAATTTGCCCCCAGTCTTATACCCCAGAGCATCGGATTGTGACATTGGCTTTTAAGATTATCAATATACTCAATTCAAACTTGATTGGAAATTGGTATTTTTAATCAGGGCGTGATTTAAACTGATTGACCAAATTTGAAGTTGTTTTTATCTCCAGGCAACAAACTACTCAAGTGTTACATACATTGTTGCCTTATTGAGAACACTTGTTGCTGTGTCCGGTAGTTCTGCTGCTTTTAACTCTCTTAAAGGTATACCCACATCTTCATAACATGCTTAACCATTGAAACTTTATTGATGCATGTTTCATTCCAAGCAGCAATGATAAAAGCCATCTAATGTTAAAAAAGTTGATATTTCTTTCGGTCAACAGTCAATGGTACTTGACGACATCTCTTTAGTCCCCATATGTTAACACATTGACTTTGTCGTAATCAATATAGATGTTTATGACCCATTTGATTTTGGCATCATCACAGTAAGTGAGCTCCAACTTCTATAACTTAGTTCAATAACTTAACTGTTGTTCTTCCCTCACTTCAACTGATCTATCTAGATAGAGTCTGTAAGAATATTGCTTTATAGATAATACGTCACCTATATTAACATCGTGTCCAATCAAGGATGTTTCTCCCGTCCTAGTCACACAAATCAACTCACAACTTTGTAATAGCCTTCATAAGTCACTTCAGTAGCTTTCTAGAAGGTAAAATGATATGTTATCTTATTTTTCAAATACATCTGTATTATCTAATCTGATTGTTGAAGGATCAACTTTGAGTTTTCAATTTATGATTCATTCACCAATGGTTCCAATGTTTAAGGTGACTCCCAGTTCTTTCGCTACCATAAGTATATTTTTTTCTCCTGGCTATTGTCCCTGTCACAATATTTCTTTAACACGTAACATGACATTTTTACTGGTACTTCCTTCTATGTGGAGTACTTTGTACATAATTTACATCCTTGAGTTTTGTTTTGATTTGATAAGGTTCAGTGATCCTTGTTTTTAATGGTTCCCCCAAGATAAGTAACAATAACCTGTCTCCAGCAACAAAATTTCAAACATTGATTGGAAGGCTTGAGAGGGATATGGGCTAAATGCTGGAAAATGAGACTATATTTATTTGGGATATCTGGTTGGCATGGACAAGTTGGACTGAAGGGTCTGTTACCATGCTGCACAGCTCTATGACTCTATGACCTTTTACCTGCTCTTGTTTTCACTGTTTGTTGAGCCCTTTGCGAATAGTCTTTCGCCAATTCACATGCTTTAGTTAGTCACTCTCTGAAGCTTGAAACATCGGTTGGAAATGTAATACCTGAGGTTTGTTTTTATCAATTTAAGTGGTTCCCTCATCTCATGACAATGTACCAGTTCCTATGAACTGAATCCTGTGGACTCATTAGGAATATTGCCAATGGCAAACAGGAACAATTGAATTGTTTTATCCCAATCTTTAAGACATTCCTGACAATAAAATCTAATCGTGATTTTCAAGGGTGATGCTTGATAGATCATGTTTTAATGTGATGTTTTTTCAATGAAATATAAGCATTCAATGCTATAGATTCAGATTTAACCATAAAACAGAAGTTTAATACATAAAATAGAATAAGGTAAAATAGAATAAACTAACAATTTGCATTTGAAACAAGTTTAAAGATATTGAAAAACATGGTGAAAATACAATCCCACTAATCCCATCACAGTACTCAAACACTACAGAAAATTTCCTTTTCTATCCCACATAGAATTTGACTTACCTGTGCCTTTAATCCCAGTTCTTAGAATCTCATAGCTTCTTCATTGTTTCATCATACAACAAAGGTTAAACTTTCTTAGCTTCACATACTCCCTTTCAGGCTTTTGACCAAACACTTCTGGTCCAGAATAAACTAGATTCATTACACTGAGATAACCTCTTTCTTAACAGTCATAAGCTACATCTCTTTCTCAGGAGCAAATATTTTCATAGCTAACTTCAGACAAGACTTCTACAAAACTGGCCAGTCTAAATTTTTTTTTTCAAGCTATGGGTGTTTCACCTAAACTGAGAAAAATCCAGAATCTTCATGTTGTGAAGCGAGTAACAAGCATTTACTTTACATGCTCATATAAGCATCCTACTGGAAACAAATTTCTCATTTTCTCCAGGAGGTCAGTCACTAATACTGTGTTTGAAACACTTAGCAGTTAAGGAATAAACCACTTCAGATGCACATAAATCCTATGTGCCACTAATTCAAAATTTAATAATTCAAAACATAAACGATATTAAAATATATATAAATCAGGTACTTTACATCATATCTGTACTTTCTGAATAACTAAGTGACCTGCCATTGGAATTTCATGAGTCTTAGAGTTTTAGAGTCATAGGAGACAGGCCCTTTGGCCCAGACTGGTCCATGCCAGCCAAAATGTCCATACTTGCTAACCCCCATGTAAACTTCATTACTATATTCACATGGGACTACCACTGGATGGATGACTGCTTATTCCTCATTGGCTGGTATTTGAAGTGGTCTCCATTTCCTAATTCATATTCTGTCTTTCAATAGTAACACTCAGATGTTGGTTCTGAAGAGACTGTTTATAGCAATTTTGTTTATTCAGGATCAATTTGCTACATTTCTATTCAAAATGATGGGCTAAACTTGTCAACTTCATTCTTTTTACTTTCATCTTCTTTCATTAAATTCCTTCCAATTTTTTTTATTAACTGAATTTCAAGTTATCTTCTTGTTTCATTGTGTCTCTTCCTGTCAAAGTCAATGAGCCTGAGATCTAGTCACACAACAAACTGGAAGTAATCTGAGATGTTCCACTTCACATTTCATTTTACCTGGCTAACATTTTGAATCTACAAGGTAATTTCCTGTGACAAGATCCAATTCCCTCTTTAAGAATTGTTTCACCACAATTACATCTTCTCTAATTCCTAGGTCATCCTTTAGTTCAAATTGATCCTCCATGTTATACCTTCAATTGTCTACTTTATTAACCCCAAATGGAAGGCAAACAGTATTATCAGCTAATACCAGTGACTGACTTGATCCTGTGTCCCTCAAGAAGTGTATTGGTTCGCTTGCTTGATTTGGACCATAATGAAATACTTCTCTTTTTTAAGAAAAATATTCAGACCCTCCAGTGTCCTGACTGTCTTTGTTAATATTTGAAAACGAGTTCTCATGATTGTCCTGATCCATCTCTCTCTTCCTAGTCCGTTAGAAGGAAACATATTTTCTCTGGACTGCTATTACATTTGCCATATGTACTTCCTGTCCTGCTGCCTTGTTCTGAAGATTCCTTACACATTCCCACTTCTCCAATTAGTCCCATTTAACCAGCAATGACTTTGGTATGTCCCCAGCTTATTACAATGGGAGGATATAAATTTCTTTATATTGGTTTTGGTTCCAGCTCTTCTCTTCATTAATTTGGCACCCTCCTGATTGTTCTCTAAACCCTGTACTCCTCCCAGCGATAGAGTTTCTATTCCTCCAAGCTCCTTATGGATCCGTTATGGCCATTTTCCCCTCCTGAAGCTGTCTGTATGGGGTTATCATAAGTAGTTGCCAGGACAGCTCTGACCTTTAACACACTACACTCATCTAAATAAGGTTTTAAGTTTGCAGGAAAACCATTTCTGAATTTTTCCATGATCATAGCTGTCCTCTCAGCTTCAACTTTTAGTGATCTCAACCAATGATCCCACAACATTTCTTTATCCCTTGCAAATTCTCCAGATGCCGGATTCGTCTTCCTTGTCTTCCTAAATTTTATTTGATATGCTTCAGGTACAGGATCAGAAGCATAGAGCATCACCTTTTTAACAGTTTTATTACCTGCAGATTCTGACAAACTGGAGTACACAATTATAGCTATACCTGTCAAAACACTTTTGTGATAGTAAGGTCCGAACATATTGAGGCTACTTCATCTGTCTAGCTACTTTCTCGAATGATATGAAGTATCTTTCACCTCCATCCTCAATAAATTTAGGGACTAAGTGTTAATTCTTAATTGAATCAAATCTCTCATTGGAATCAGAACCATTCACTTAGCTTCTACTGTTTCTTGATTTGATTTGATTTGATTAGATTTATTACTGTCACATGTACTAAGATACAGTGGAATGTGTTGTTTTGAGTGCTAACCAGACAAATTATACCTTACATAAGTAGATTGGGGTAATAGAACGGAATGCAGAATGTCGTGTTACAGTGACCGCGAAGGTGCAGGGAAAGATCAATGTTGATATATGAGAGGTCCTTCCAGAAGTCTGATGAAGGTGGGGAAAAGGCTGCTCGTAAATCTGCTGTTAAGTTGTCGAACTTTTCTATCTTCTGCCTGAAGGAAGAGGTTGGAAGAGAGTATAACCGTGGTGGGAGGGGTCTTTGACGATGTTGACTGATTTCCCAAGGCAGCAGTAAGTATTGACAGAGTCAATGGAAAGAAGCCTGGTTTTTGTGATGGGCTGGGCTATGTTCACAGATCTCTGTAATTCTGTTCCTTCCTTCTGTCTTCCAAAACTTCCGTGCCAACACACGTTGGCTAGTGTCCCTATCTCTTTGACATTCAAGCCTTTTTGTTAACATTTCTATCTCCTTGTCCATCAGTGTCTGTATTTATCTTTCCTCACTTTCCACTATACTCTGTTCTTCCTTATCCACTCTACCTCTTTTTATTCCAATTTGAGTCAGTTCGTTTTTAACTGGATCCTAGTTAATTCTAGCAGCATCTTGTCAATTTTAGATTTATTTTGTGCTCGTTTTAGATGTTGGATAATCACTCTAAGTATTTCATCTCATGAGATCCTGCTTTTGCTTTTTATACTTTATCTGCTCAGGTCTTAGCCTCGGTCAAAATGTCAAAATGATACTGTGCCTGTCAAAACACTTTGTGATATTAAAGTCCAGACATATTGTGGCCACTGCATCTGTTCTAGCTGCCTTCTCGAATGAGGTGGAATATCTTTCACCGCCAGCCGCAATAAATTTAGGGACTAAGTGTTAATTCTTAATTGAATCAAATCTCTCACTGGAATCAGAGCCATTCTCTTAGTAGAAACTTACAGGAAAACCTTTATGGAAGCATTTTTAGCTCTTTTTAGTTTTCTGTAATTTTGATTGTGGGCTGAAGTTGGAAAAAGGACTACTTTGAAAATGGAAATTTGCGGAAGCTGGTGCTGCACTTTTTAAATCAAGTTACCAACATTCATTGTAAGTGCTGTTGCCCGTTTAACCTGTGGGGTCTCACTACTGCTGATGACTGGTACCAAGGAGAGTGTGTATAAAGTGTGATTCAGTGAGAAACAATAAGTTGATTGGTCTGTGGAGTGATGACCAGCTGAGCATGACAACGGCCTCCCAACAAGAATGCGATTAGCTGGCAGGTAGTTTTGTGGGTGTAGCAAAAAAAGCCAGAACCTTCAGACCTCTGGAATGGGTGTGTTCTCCTTTTCTCTGCTGTAAACCATAGCACTAGCCTGCAGTAAGCCAATTTATTTTCCTTGATCAGCTTCTGTAAACTATTGCATTTCACCAATAAGCCAGAGATTTTACAGTTTGTGAATCAGTCATCTGTGCCTGTTGCAAGGAAGTGAAGAGCCCCTGAGAGAGATCAACGAACAGCAAATCCTGACAAGCAAAAGGATCATCTCAGTGCACCCTGGCGACGGGGTCATTGAATTGTTTTGGATGTAAGTTTGCTCACTGAGCTGCAAGGTTCATTTCCAGATGTTTCATTACCCTACTAGGTAACATCTTCAGTGGGCCTCAGGCAAAGCAATGCTGAAAATTCCTGCTTTCTATTTATATGTTTGGGTTTCTTTGGGTTGGTGATGTCATTTTCTATGTTGACGTTATTTCCTGTGGTGAAGTCACTTCCTGTTCCTTTTCTCAGGGGGTGGTAGATGTGGTCTAACTAGATGTTTTTCTATTTTCCTCCTACACCTATAAAACCCACAGTCTTTTGTCTGAATCTGTGTACATACATAGAGGCAGTTTAAAAGGGGGATTGAGTTTTAAGGAGTGGAGTTATATATCAATAATTGTTGACCTGACTCTGTTTAAAGAATGCAATTTTTTAAGTACAGAAACTTGCTTTCTGGTAACCTAGGTGTAAAATGATAGATAAAATGGAGAATTATATATAGTTGCAGATAAACGTTACCTTTTGTGATGACTTTGGGAATAATGGCTTGATGGGGTGGCATGGTGGCTCACTGGTTAGCACTGCTGCCTCACAGCACCAGGGAGCTGGGTTTGATTCCAGCCTTGGGCAACTGTCTGTGTGGAGTTTGCACATTCTCCATATGTCTACATGGGTTTCCTCCAGGTGCTCCGGTTTCCTCCCACAGTCCGAAGATATGCAGGTCAGGTGGATTCACTCTGGGGAAAAACATGCAGGCGTACAGGGCTAGGGTAGGGGGTGGTCTGGGTGGGATGCTCTTCAGAGGGTTGGTGTGAACTTGATGGGCTGAATGGCCTGCTTCCACACTATAGGGATTGGTTGATATATTTGAGGCGTGACACCAGAAACATTCAAAGCCATCTTCAAAGCCTGTGCAAAAAAAATCATCACAGCACAGCATTTTACGATCCTTTCCCTTTCTTTAAAGAGACACTGGTCGCTCTTAAGTTCATTAAGCTCAGGTCCCAGCAAGAGCCCCCACTTGCTACCACTGAATAGATGAGATCCCAGGTTGAAATCTGACTTAATATTTTTACAACATGGCAGTCTTTTACTGAAACATAAGCACAGAAGGCTGCAGATTTGGTTTTCTCAATAAAACAAATTTATTATGCAAAAGAAGCAAAAATAAAATCGACCAAGCTTTCTAAATCTCTCACAGTTTGAAGGTTTCAGAAGACACAGAAAGCAAAATCCCAACTATTCTCCAACATCATCACTTTACAGTTTCCCAGCATCCAAAGAAATTTGTTATTTATTCAATCTGTAGTAGGGTGGACTTAATTGCTTCTTCTCAGTTTAGTTTCCATAAGGTGTGAGATCTTTTCCCTTGACCTCTCACAAAACTGAGATCTTAGACTTTCTCATCTTTGAATAATTTACACAGAATTCTAACCAAACACCCCTGGTCTGGAACTTTCACAAACTACACAAATTGAGGTAACATATTTATTTAACAGCTCAGCACAATGTCTTTTCTCTAGGAGGGACTAATTGACTTTCAGTCAGGTCTCCTTCAAGCTTCTCAAAAGCGTTTTAACTAAAAGAATCCTAGATTCTGCACAGCTAATGGTTTAACGTTTTCTTTCTCTGGTCATAAACTCGCACAATTATTTTTAAAAACTTCCACTAATACTCCAGGAGGCAGGCACTGGTTTAAACTCATGATTTCAGGAAGACTGAACTAGTTAATTTTTAACCACCTTCAGAAATATAAATCAACAGCCATACTCCACTAATTTAATGTCCAAGCTCCAAAAAAAGACATTAATTAAAAAAAACACATACTTTTACTCATACTTCCCTCCATTGACATTTGAAATTAAATATTTTGATGATGCAAGTTGCACACCACAGACCTCAAGGTTTTTCACTGCAGTTATACAGGGCCTCGGTGAGGCCACAGCGAGAGTATTGTGTGCACTTTTGGTCTCCTAGTCTGAGGAAGGACATTCTTCCTATTGAGGGAGTCCAGCGAAGGTTCACCAGCCTGATTCCCGGATGGTAGGACTGAAATATGAGGAAAGACTGGATCGTCTGGGCTTGTACTCACTGGGATTTAGAAAAAATGAAGTGGGGATCTCACAGAAACACACCAAATCCTAATGGGACTGGACAGGCCAGATGTGGGAGAATGTTCCCGATGTTGGGGTAGTCCAGAACTAGGGGTCACAGTCTAAGAATAAGTGGTAAGCCATTCAAGACTGAGATGAGGGAGAATTTCTTCCCTCAGAGAGCTGTGAACCTGTGGAATTCTCTCCCACAGGAAGCTGTTGGGGCCATTTTGTTCGATATATTCAATCGGGAGCTGGACGTGGCCCTTGCAGCCCAAGAGATCAAGGAGTACGGAGAGAAAACAGGAATGGGATACTGAGCTTGCATGATCGGTCACGATCATATTGAATGGGGCAGGCTCGAGGGGCCGAATGGCCTCTTCTTGCTCCGATTTTCTCTGGCCTCTTTCAATCCTTTCTTTATTATCCATGGAAGCTGTACACTTAATAAATAAAGAAGTGAGGGCTGCTATATCCACTGGATGCCAATCACTTCTACTTCCTAAAGTTCCAAATTAGACCTCAGTTATCCCTAAGACAGGTCAGTGTGGTATTGCCATCAATCAGTGTATTAATAACCTCTGCCTCTGCTCAGACACAGAATTTTCAAATCACTACCACATTGTTTGATGAGTGAAACATTACGTTGAGCCCATGGCACACAAAAAGCCATTCCACTCAACTGGCAAATGCCAGCTTTAGTGTTACACAAGGTCCCCTGCCAATGTTCTTTATTGAACCCTCTCAGCCTATATTAGCATCACTCACACACTGGCATAGAGTGGCAGACACAGGCAAAGACAAACACGTGGGAAAATGGGACACACAGAGACATATGTATGCACAAATACACACACACATGAACATGGGAGAAACCATCAGGCCGAAAGATGAAGTAGACAGAGAAATAGACACAGACTGACACAGAATCTGTCAGAAATGCACAAATTAAAACACATTTCTCTTAAACAGAAATACACACGTGTTCGGATAGTGACAAACATATACGTGTGAATCCATTAGACCACAACAAGAGAAAATAAATGAAAGCAGTATGTTTTTAGAGTTCTTTTAATATAAATACAGAAGACTATTGACTCCATTGGAGTTTGAAATACATGTTAATAGCCACATGATGCAGACGTTTGTCAATGTGTTTTACAGCATCCAATTATAATATCTTCAACCCAAAATAAATAACTCTGTATTCTCACGACCACAAACGTTAACTCACAACTTACCCATTACAAAATAAAAGGAGTAGATTTAGTCATTAACGCCTGGCAATGCTTGTTGCCAATGATCGTACGAACACTGAATGTAACTGTCAGACCCCTCTATCCAGTATTTCAAAGCCATACTAACACAATCACTGCCCTCTTGACTGCCTCTGTTAATCTGTGAGAGGAATTCAGTACAAGCTCAAAGGGTCAACACAATGACACAAACAAACAGGCCCCCTCCTGTCTGAAATTGTTTCAAATATATCAATCCAATTTACAAAGCTGGGATGGAAATTGACAGTCTCTGGTCTCTCTGAGCGCAAAGTTTGGTAACTCACTGCATTAGGTCAGTTTCTGACCAGACAAGAAACTGACAAGTAGGCAGTATCCGGGGTTTCAGGAATGGGAATGGATTCCGGATCCCTCAGACCTGGGGCATAAAGAACGATCTGGATCCCTAACCTTCCTACCATCCACCACCCCTCCCCCCTCAACCTCTCAATACATTAAACCAAGACGTGTGCTAAATTGCATTATAGAAGAAAAAGGTCAAATCTTCCCCCAAGACTTCAGGAGTCAGTTTGAAATTTCCGCGAGACTGCTTTTGGATATCAAGGAGCCAATAGGGGAACAAAGATCTCAATGTTGCATGGGAGCACACTGTGTAAATGTGATGTGATCAGCCTTTGGTGCATGTACTGCACAGGATCAACACTGCATCAAGCATCTTCTCTATACGAGCTGAGTACCTAAGGCCACTGACAGTCTTCAATACTCTGCCTTTCCAAACTTTGAAATATTGACCAAGCCCAAATACTGTGCTTGTTGCATCCTTCCAATGTCAACAGTGTCCACCTGTGCACTGAACCGATTTCATGTCTCAATGGATTTTTCTACCTTGTTGAGACCAAGAGCTTACGTCGAGACTGGCAGTACCAGTGAGTTAGTTACTCCTTGCTAATTCACAGCAAACAAGAGCTAACATTCTGCCTTTACGTGCAGTGTAAATAGGATGCTCATGAGTCTCATTCAGGACTTTAAAAGAGGATGAGGCTCAGGAAACTGAATTCATACTCTACTGCGCTTCACTTTGTATAGGTTGAGTAGTAATGTGACTGATAGATACAAGCATTCACTTGGTTTCGTACACAAAGATACATAGTGCCATCAAACAGCTGCTCAGTGACTAACAGGGGTCTGGTACCCAACATCCCCTTCCTTGTGTCCAACTATTCTTCAAGACCAGTACTGACATTAAGGATCTGCTCGTCCATCACAGTCTTGTGATTGGATCACCGGTGGAAAGCAGTGAGCAAAGTGCGAGGCGAGTTAAAGATGAACTGATCTCCGTTATCGAACTATCTCAATGTATCAAACACTGTACAGGGTCCTGAGTAAATGTGCAATTAAAATAGTGATCCCCTGTGACTGGGATGATGATATATATACAAATAAACATCTTCCTAAGTGATGTTTTACAGGATTAATCCACAAGCCATATCAGCCTTGTGCTAGTAATTCACACTGTAAGCAAATCTGCTGACTTGTGACTCACCAGTTCGATAAAGTCATCTGTGAAAAGAGAGACCGTAACACTGTTTCAGGCCTGTGACCTTTCAGCAGACTGAAACATCCACTGTTCCTCTCCTCAGATGCCGCCTGACCTACTGAAAACATCCAGACTTTTCTCTTCTGCTCCAAAACGTCAACCTGCCTCTTCAAATGCAAGCCGACAGAAAGCCGGGGAGCTGGGCGGCTGAGGAGGCTGGAGGTGGTTGGTTGGAAGTCTAAAATGTTGGGAGTATTGACATTGCCAGGACACTGGTCTGTGTGAATGGTGCATCTCGCTTGCACAGGGACCAGGTTCAGTCATGGTTAAGACAGACTATGGATTGGATATACAACTCCTACAGCTCACAGACATGGCAAAGACAGTGAGCTGCAGTCTGCAACACTGAGGTGCTGAAACACCTTACCCTTACTCTGAGGGAGTAGCCCAGGGGGCTCCACTACATTGTTATCTAGACTGACATTGCACAATATTACAAGCAGTTATTAAAAATAGAAGTAGAGTTTAAACAAACTATTAACACATCATTCCTTCACACACTGGACTGTTGACTATTTTATTATATTTACAGTGATTTTCCGTTCCTCAATATGATGAAGCCCATCTCCAAAAGGCCATGGGGGGATTTATTGGTTCTGGGAATTAGACACTCTTCATATTTAGCCACTGAATGAGAAGTGAAGTGAATTTTAAATCTGGGTTAATTTCCCTCTGAACTGGGGTCAAACACTCTCAGTACAGGTGGTTGTGAATAAAACATATCACTGCCGTTCTGACATTGCTGTCCGACTCCCCCTATGGGATAAAGCTCCCTACTACATTCAATTCCATACTCCGGATTCCTCGCAATCTTTGAGAGGACATTGGCAGTTTATTCAAAAATACGAAATCGGAGGGTGCTGTGAATTTAAACAGGACTAAAGTTTAGCGGACTAACTTCACTGTGGCTTTGCTAAGAATATCAGTCCTGATTCAAGTGAATTTGTCACTCTCAATATTATCCTAGCTCTATTAAAGCAGTCTCTCACTTTGTTCCAAATGGGGCCATTGTCCTACATTCCTTTCCCCTACAGCTTATTTAACAGGCTGTGATCCATTTGGCCCCTCAGTCCCAGGGTGTAGAATAATCGGGATGAATCGAGGGAGGGGAGTGAGAGCTGATGGAGAAGGAGAAGCATTTCATGTGAAAACAGCACAGGGCACTGGCAGAGTCTGACACCAGGGTGGAAAGGCTCAACAAGACAGTGACACACGAGTGAATTGATCCAACATGTAACTGATAGGATCTGATATGAAAGCATCAAGCCACAACATTGCAACTACACATTCCAACACGGGAAGAGAATGAGGGCAACCTGAAGTGAAAAAGGGACCAGCAATGACATGTGGGGATGGCAGGTTGTTGACACTGGCTGATATGAGAGCAAAGCAGTTGGATATATTCAACATATTGATGGACCCAAGGAATGAAATGCAGTTCAACACAGGAAGGGAAGGTGGAACACTCTGTGCTCATGCAGATATGCTGGTGCTTTCGAGCTGGCATCATAGCCACTGGTGTTTACAGAACTTTGTGGGATTTTACACACAGCTTATCAAAGTGCTGACAGACACATTTAGTAGATTTGCATTGAGCCAGCGACAAAAGGAGAGTGCTGACAGGAGCAGAACTGGGTCACCACCACGATTCCCACGCTAGCTCCTGTCCTCTTCAGCAGCTGTGGCTGTCAACATTTCCCTCTCGGATGGTTCTCCTGATTCTTCACCACTCATTAACCGGGTAGCTTCGGCTGATTCCGATACAACCTCCACATTATCTTTACTCATCAGCTGGATCCACTCGTCTGACCTCTTTATATCGGCTTTCACTCCAGATTCATCCACCAGGTGTCTCCCATTCCCATTGTCCATGATGGCTGCATTATCGTCCTGCGGCCTTGTGATAGCTAAACTTTTCTTCCGCCCACACAACCTGACAGTACATACGTAGGGTCATAGAATGTTGATTATTAGAAGCTGTTTTAATCAAGACGTACTATAACAAACTCGTAAATCAATATCAAAAGAGCACAATTAAACCATTCCACCAAAAGGCCCAGAGAGCCCAGACAGAGCTCCCGGAGTGTTTGGAGAAGGAGAGAGAGAAAGAGAAAAAGAGAGTGTGAAATTACTCCAGAAGTCGGTACCCCGTCACTAAGTCACCCTTTATTTACACATGCATAGTACATGACACTGACCCAGCTAGCACCGAGTCAGCTCCTAGAGTGAGCAGAACCCCCAGCACTCCTTTTTATATCTGTCAGCCAGGGCTCTCTGATTGGACCAAGATAAAAGGTAGAAGACAGAGGGTGGTGGTGAAGGGTTGTTTTTCAGACTGGAGGCCTGTGACCAGTGGAGTGCCACAAGGATCAGTGCTGGGTTCACTACTTTTTGTCATTTACATAAATGATTTGGATGCGAGCATAAGAGGTACAGTTAGTAAGTTTGCAGATGACACCAAAATTGGAGGTGTAGTGGACAGCGAAGAGGGTTACCTCAGATTACAACAGGATCTTGATCAGATGAGCCAATGGGCCGAGAAGTGGCAGATGGAGTTTAATTCAGATAAATGCGAGGTGCTGCATTTTGGGAAAGCAAATCTTAGCAGGACTTATACACTTAATGGTAAGGTCCTAGGGAGTGTTGCTGAACAAAGAGACCTTGGAGTGCAGGTTCATAGCACCTTGAAAGTGAAGTCGCAGGTAGATAGGATAGTGAAGAAGGCATTTGGTATGCTTTCCTTTATTGGTCATAGTATCGAGTACAGGAGTTGGGAGGTCATGTTGCAGCTGTACAGGACACTGTTGGAATATTGCCTGCAATTCTGGTTTCCTTCTTATCAGAAAGATGTTGTGAAACTTGAAAGGGTTCAGAAAAGATTTACAAGGATGTTGCCAGGTTTGGAGGATCTGAGCTACAGGGAGAGGCTGAACAGGCTGGGGCTGTTTTCCCTGGAGCGTCGGAGGCTGAGGGGTGACCTTATAGAGGTTTACAAAATTATGAGGGGCATGGATAGGATAAATAGACAAAGTCTTTTCCCTGGAGTCTCGAACTAGAGGGCATAGGTTTAGGGTGAGAGGGGAAAGGTATAAAAGAGACCTAAGGGGCAACTTTTACATGCAGAGGATGTGGTGGAGGCTGGTACAATTGCAACATTTAAGAGGCATTTGGATGGGTATATGAATAGGAAGGGTTTGGAGGGATATGGGCCGGGTACTGGCAGGTGGGACTAGATTGGGTTGGGATATCTGATCGGCATGGACAGGTTGGACTGAAGGGTCTTTTTCCATGCTGTACATCTCTATGACTCTAAAAGCCCCAATCAGGGAACTCACAATTAATGAGGTCCCCCTGGCTGACCCCTAACCAGTTACTACAGAGGGCCGACACTGAGTTCTTAGAGATAGAGCTGGAGAGAGAGGGGGAGAGAGAGAGAGAGAGAGAGAGGTGGCCCAGATAGACAGACAACACCTCTGGATGTGTCTGATGTGATTTTTGCCTCAAGCACAGTCTGCTCCCTAAAATGGCTATGCAATAGTTATGTCCTGTAATGGAAGAAATGAAAATTGGATAATGTAGTATTGAAGAATCTAACAGCCATTTATTATAACTAGTTATTATGTAAATAAAAACCCCATCACTTTACAGGCACAGCAGTTATCTAGGCTGACAGTAACCAATGAAGTTATACAGAGAAGCATGCTGTGTCATGTTTCAGGGCTTCTGAACAGAACATACAGCGAGAGGGGCCTGGATAGAGTGCGAAAACAGATTGTCCATTGTTTCCAGACAGAATGACTCGACAGAAACTCTGGACACAGTACCCTGACAGAGTGTCTAGACAGAGCATCATTACCTCAGAGAAGTGTTAAGCATAGCAATAAAGTCATAGTCATAGATATGTCCAGCACAGAAACAGACCCTTCGGTCCAAATCACCCATGCCAGCCAGAAATCCTACATTAATCTAGTCTAATGCTAGTATTTGACGCATATCCCTCTGACCCTTTCTAATCACATATCCATTCAGGTGCTAATTAAATGTTATAATTGTATCCCCTCCACTACCTTGTATAACTGGTTTGAGGCACAAAGAAATTCCTGCATTTTCTCTGATCGGATCGTTGAGGGTTATTCTACTGTAAGGCAGCATTGTCTGTTTCTGGTCTGGGAGCTGCCCAGTTGACAGTTCCTGGGTGTTTCTATTGCAATGTCACCCACTTATGCCATATCAGGAGCAGGCAAGTGTTTGACACAGCCTTTCAGTTTATGAAGCATTACTTTGGTCCGGATAACTCAACCAAACTCTCAAGGTCCCAATAGCCATCATCTGCTTCTCCCAGCTCAGCCATGCTATTAGATTGTCAAGGAAGCTATGGCTCCCTACTCTCCAATCTCATCATCTTCCTGCCAGTACTCTCTCGACCACCCACCCAGCTCCAGGAGATGCCAGTGTGCTTAACACTCTGTGTCTTGTTGCTCCCTTGAAGGTCATGCCCTAGTCACCTCTGGGAGGTCAGCCCCCGCATTTGGTTTTGCAGAGTTTGGGCGTTGGGATGTCATGTTGCGGCATAACTTGACATTTGTTCAGCCATTTTTGGAATACTGGATTTAATTCTGGCCTCCCTGCTCCAGGAAGGATGTTGTTAAACTTGAGAGGGGCAAAGAAGATTTACAAGGATGTTGCTGGGATTGGAAGGTTTTGGTTATAGGGAGAGGCTGGATAGACTGAGTCCTTTTTCCCTGGAGTGTCAGAGGCTGAAGAGTGATCTTATAGAGGACTATGAAATCATGAGGGGCATAGAGAGGGTGACGAGCCAAAGTTTTTTTCCCAAGGTAGGATAGACCGAAAACCAAAGGGCATAGGTTTAGGGTGAGAGGGGAAAGATATAAAAAGGACCTGAGGGACAACATTTTCACGCAGAGGGTGGTGCGTGTATGGAATGAGCTGCCAGAGGAAGTGGTGGAAGCTGTTACAATTATGACATTTAAAAGGCATTTGGATGGTATATGAATAGGAAGGGTTTAGAGGGATATGAATGCTGGTCAATAGGACTAGATTAATTTAGGATATCTGGTTGGCATGGACAAATTGGATCAAAGGGTCTGTTTCATGCTGTACGATTCTGTGGCTCTATGCCTCACCTTTTACTGTATGCAGTCAGCAGTCCGCCAAATATAATGATGAGAAGAGACCCGATAATTCCCACCACGATCAGCCAGTCTGGACAAGAGAAGAAAATCCACAGGATTAGCAAACAGATCTGACAAATAACTCTTCATCTTTGATAGGTGGTTATTAATAGAAATACCAGGGAGGGATTTGCCTCTGTGAGTACCAGTTGACTGAATGGTGACAGCTTATCCGTCAGTTTGAAGTTTTTGGGTTGAAGTTCCAGCAATACCTGCTGCCTGGGGATGTGATGGCATAACAGTGATGTCACAGAGCTATTAATCCACACAGCCTGAAGTAAAAGGTTCAAATGCCCACCATGGCCTGCCAGTGGGGTTCAACAATTCCCAAAAAATAAATCTGCCATCTTTAAGTGGTGTTGCCTACAGCACAGTGGTTGTCTCTGAAATGGCCAAGCAAGCCACTCAGTTGTATCAGCCGCTACAAAAGCAAGGTAGCTGTAGAAACTCTCAGCACTTTAGCAACCCTGCAAAGTCCTCCTCTCTAACATCTGGGAGCTAGTGACAAAATTGGGAGAGCTATCTCACAGTCTGGTCTGCCCTCGTTAAATTCTCCTCCTACCCCAGTTATAATCTCTTCCAACCTCTTCCATCGGGCAGAAGTTACACAAGCATATGCACATGTACCAACAGATTCAAGAACAGCTTTTTCCGTGCTGCTTTAGACTTCTGCTTGGAACTCTCAAATCTTTAATTTAATGTTCATCTCGCTCAGCTGAGGGGTAAACAGAGGTTTATAAAGTCATGAGGGGCATGGATTGGGTAAATAGACAAGGTCTTTTCCCTGGGGTGGGGGGTCTTTTCTGGGGTAGTCCAGAACTAGAGGGCATAGGTTTAGGGTGAGAGGGTAAAAATTGACAAGGGACCTAAGGGGCAACTTTTTCACACAGAGGGTGGTACGTGTGTGGAATGGGCTGCCAGAGGTGGTGGAGGAGGCCTGGTACAATTACAACATTTAAAAGGCATCTGGATGGGTATATGAATAGAAAGGGTGCAGAGGGATATGGCAAAAGGGGACAAGATTAGTTTAGGATATCTGGTTGGTATGGACAAGTTGAACCGAAGGGTCTGTTTCTGTGCTGTACATCTCTAGGTCTCTATGACTCTGTGCACTTTCTCTGTAACCGTATTCCTTGCTCTGTTCTATTACCCGATTGCTCTTTATATGATATGATCTGCCTATACTGCACGCAAAACAAAACTTTTCACTGTACCTCGGCACATGTGACAATAATAAATCAAATAAAATCAAAATCAAATCAAATCAAATCAAATACCTTACAGACAATGTCCCAGACACCGCCATCCCCATCCCTGGCTATGAGTAATGCCGAAGGCACCGCAAAGACTATGGGCCCTGACAACATTCTGACAGTGGCCTCTAGCCAAGCTGCTAACACAGCTATGAGCGGAAGGTGCAGAACACGGCACGGTGGCACAGTGGTTAGCACTGCTGCCTCACAGCGCCTGAGACCCGGGTTCAATTCCCGCCTCAGGCGACTGACTGTGTGGAGTTTGCACGTTCTCCCCGTGTCTGCGTGGGTTTCCTCCGGGTGCTCCGGTTTCCTCCCACACTCCAAAAAAAGATGTGCAGGTCAGGTGAATTGGCCATGCTAAATTGCCCGTAGTGTTAGGTAAGTGGTAGATATAGACGTAGGGGTATGGGTGGGTTACGCTTCGGCGGGGCGGTGTGGACTTGTTGGGCCGAAGGGCCTGTTTCCACACTGTAAGTAATCTAATCTAATCTAATCTAAAAAAACAGCTATCAGCTCTCATTTTCCACTCTGCCCACTGTCAGCTTTTTTCTATTGGCCTGGATTCAGACTCACCCGGACCGGTGAGTCAATGATGCCTTCTATCCGGTGAGGCAGAATAGTGACAGGAAAGGTGTGCTCTTCAGGTTGGATTCGCATCTCAAGTTTCGGAGGTGAAAGGCTTACAAACCGCAACAGTGCCATAGGAACGGAGCTGCCTACCAGACTGCTCAGTGGTACTGTTGACATGAGGATGAACAAGACAAGACAAGCTGGTACAATGAGGTGGTTTACCGGGGGAGACCCGGTTTTCTGTCTTGGTTACCACTCATGGTTTACAGCTCAGGATAATATCACATCAAGCATAAAGTGTCAAACATAAACCATTTCCCAGCTGCCTACAAAACAAAAAAATCAATTGGCCTGTATTTGAATCAGTAAATCAAAGAAATCATAATAAGTCTGAGCATGAGATAATTGATATGATAGTTCATTGATTCAAAAGTCTTTTAGTCCAAATTAGCTGACTGAACGTGACTCTAAGTTGCCACACTACGATGTTATAATTTCTCGTTTTGAACCATTCAAATCTTTGAGCACATAAAAATCCCCATGGAATGTGCACGGTGCACAGACAGAAATGCTCTGTTTGGCATCAATTTCTGTTGTCACCTTGTGGAGTGGGGCAGTGTGAGTGAACTCAGTCGATGTCCAGTGGATATTCCAACAACAAAACAACTGCATGGCCTCAAATATGTTCCATGCATTTGCCAACGTTTTGTGTGGCAAATACACCAGAAATGGGGAACTGTGTTTAAGAATGGTCAGGTCACTTACCAAAACTGGCTTCAGGAGGTTTCTCTCCAACAGGTGGTGGTGTTTGTAACTTCAACCCAAAGCGATCATCCAGAATAAACCGATCTGTTATTTTGGTGCTGTTTGGCTTAGCTTGAGAGAATAGAAAGAAAGATCCATAAATCTGAGGTTTCATCCAGTCCGAGAGCTCATGTTTTATACAGAAAGTGCATACCCCAATCTCCCAGGCAACCAATATACATCATATACCCAGTATACATCATAGCAAATAGAACAGTGCAGCTCAGGGACAGGCCCTTCAGCCCACGATGTTGTGCCGAACATGATACCAAATGAAACTAATCCCTTTTGACTGCCCTTGGTCCAGATCTATCCACTCCTTGCAAATTCCATGTGCTTATCTAAAAGTCCCTTAAATTCCCTTATCAAATGTGCATCCACCACCAACTCTGCATCCCAGACTCCTACCACTCTTTTTGTAAACCAACCTGCCCCTCACGTCTCCTTTGAACTTTCCCCCAGTCATCTTAAATGCATGCCCCCTAGTATTAGACTTTTCAATTCTGGGCAAAAGATTATGACCATCAGCCCTACCTATGCATCTCATAATTTTGTAAACTACTATCTAGTCGAACCTCAGCCTCTGCCATGCAAGAGAAAACAACCTGAGTTTTTTCTAGTTCATTGAAGGGCCTGTTGGTGAGAAAGAAGCCTAAACTGACAGACCTCCAGTGGCAATCAAACATTAGGAATTGTGTCAAATTTTACACATTAGTTGTCAAGAGCATAAATTTCTTAAATACATAGCACATCAATTTTAATTTACCTTTGGTTTTAAATCCATTAAATGATTTATTTCTAAAACTTGCACACCCTTCCTTCATCAGTGGCACAGGCCAACTTTACTGTACTCCATAGCAATGATCGATCCTGCTCCATAGCAACCATCAATAGTGCTCCATGGCAACACAACAATACTGTTCCATAGCAACCCATCAATCGTGGTCCATAGCAATACCGAAATACTGCTACACAGCAACCCTCAGTACTGAACCATACAAGCCCATCAATACTTTAGAATGATCGAATAAGTTGCAGGTTCGATGGAAGAAAACTATTCCTTCTGAATGGGAGAGTCCAGAAAGATTAAAGTTAGAGTCAGAGACGATGTCAGAAAATTCTTCAGCCAAACTGGATCACTGTCCACCAAAATGCTACTGCGGGTCTATTGAAAATGTTGAAACCAAGACTGATAGTTTTTAATTATTAGACAAGGAAGTTGGGTTAAGATACAGGTCCTTTTTGGATCAAAATGAATAGACGCGCAGGTTCAAGGGGCTGAATGGCCTCAAAGGGAGACGTGAGGAAGGAAAGTGCCAGTGTTACCGCAGGGGAGGGACGGGGAGAAGAGGTTCCAGGATGATGTTGGCACTAGAAAGAATTCCAGCAAAGAACAGCTTCAAAATGAAATAATCAGAGGATTTCCTCTGGAGGCACCATTGCTTATTGAAAAGTAGGTTGGAGCATGTGAGATGATTAACTACTTGAAGTATATAACTCTACAGACAGAACAAAAACTCTGGCAATGGAAGTCCCAAGGTATCAAGAGACTAATAACTGTAATTGAGAGGGAATAAGTTTCAGTTTGTACAGGGAAGTATACAATACTGGTGCAAAGAGCCAACTACAATACTAAAAATACAGTAAATTATACCTACCGTCTTGTACCGTGATTGGATTGGTCATCGTCTGAGATGTGGCAGATTGTCCAAAGTCATGGGTCCTGATGGTATGTGGTAGCCCTGTAGTCATTAACCTTAGCAGAACCGTGTTCCTTCTGGAAGAAGGACTCATTAGTTTAACTTTATGCTTCTCTTTACTAGTGCTTGGGATGTCAGTCAAGGCCATTTCCGATAACTGAAGCAAAGGGGAGGTCGGGTGGTCCACTCTGGTGGGAGAGGATGTGGTTGCTTTAGACAAATAGCCAGAGGGCCTTACAGATGGAGCTGGTTTGACCCGAACATCCTGAGAAACAGTCCCCATGGCTGCGGAATGGCTCTCCCATTTGGAACCTGGGTTAGCCGGTTGGATGGTGGATATTCTTGCAATGCCAGTAACCACTGTAAGGTTGGGAGAAAGCCTGAGAGCGGGACGTGCTGTCTCTGACCTCAGCATCACTGTGGGACCATCCCCACTTTCTGTAAATAGGTCAACTGGGGCTGGAGATGCTGTGAGAGAGAACCTTTGATGACCACCCAAGTCTGTACTGTGTTCTCTGAGCATTTCTGTAGGCTCTGTCGTCAGCACTTCCGAAGCACTCCCATTCTCTGGTGAATCAGAAGGCGCTGCAACAGAAGGTATCAATCTGGCATCAAGTGCAGTGACCTTCAGTTGATCCAAGTGCACCTGGGCAGATTCGGAACTCACTATTTCAGAAATACTCCCAGTTTCTGTAGGTAGGTAAGTTGGAGACAGTGAGACAGGGATTGACACCTCTCCGTTCACTCTGTCATTCACCATAGGTTCAGAATAAGACAGTCTGGTGCCAGCAACGGTTTCCTGAGGTAGCTCCGTGGGATTTGGAGTTACTGGCATGGACACTGTCCCAACCCTGTGTATTCCAACCATTGTAGGCTTTTGTGTGGTTTCAGAAGACCGTGTGGCGGTTACACCGACCACCTCCTTGCGTCCACTTTCTGTGTTTGTTTGCAACAGTAACGAATCTTCCGAAGTGAGGCGGAAATCTGATGCATCTTTGTGGACCTTGGTGTGAATCATTGTTACATTCACTTCAAGAGGGTTGTCTGAAATCAGTGCAGAGAGGGACGAATGAGTGATGCTGTCTATTGTGGTCAAATCTGTCTCTGAACGATGTTCCAATTTGGTTTCTGTAACTTGATTCTTTGTTTCCTTGTTTGACTCATTGTACAGTTTCATATCGCCAATGTACCCAGAGCCATTCGTGGCCACGCTGGTATTCTTTTGCAAACTTGGCAACATGGTTTCGGGGAGGTTGCTTGCTACAAGTCCTGGCATGGTGGAAGACATGCCCAGCTCTGCCTTGTAGCCTGTGGTCACACTGAATACAGCTCGCGTTCGCTGCTTTTCTGTAGCTTCTGATTTCCCTGAAGGTGACACCGTTGACTGGATGTGTAATCGGGGTGAAGCCTCATCAGGCCCTAGCCTGAGGGTAGGCGATTCACTCTCTGCTGCCATGGTTGCTGTAGTAACAACATTGCGACCTTTTGCTGCTTGGGTTGCTGGGTGTTCGATAACTATTAAACAACAAACGAGAAAAACAACCTTAAATTTCCATTTCTCAGAACATCGCTCACGTGCCCTTCACAGGAATAGTAGGAGGCCTTTCAGCCCTCTAGTGTATTCTGCCATAAACTCAGGTCATGGCTGACATCAACATCAACCACTTTAACCAGCCTAATGTTCCATAATCAGCGTTTCTCTCTTACCAAATCTATCAACCTCATGTTGGCGCAATACGCCTGGCTTTTGCAGTTCGGAATACATACTCATGTACACATGAAGAAATGCTGCAGTCAGAGGAGGAGATCAATTTCCTCAACGTTTGAGTGAGAAGTCACGATGGCATAAATTGCTGAGGGGTTATTAGTAGAAGCCAGTTAGAGGTATTGCCATGAAATGCTGAAAGGACTCAACAGACAAAGACACAAACTTAACATTTCAGCTCAGTAAGTCTTCAGCAGAGTGTTTGAGGCATACTGCATTTCTATTCTCAGTCTTTGACTACTGACAGGAATTTTCATCTGAAAGAAACATAGAAATATAGGAAGTAGGAGCAGGAGTAGGCTATTCAGCCCTTTGAGCCTGCACTACCTTTCAATATGATCCCGCTGATCATCCAATTCAGGTCCCTTTTCCCACTTTCTCCCTATATCTAACTCTTTCTTGAAAACATTCGATGTTTTGTCCTCGACTGCTTTCTGTGGCAGAGAATTCCACAGGCTCACCCACTCTCTGGATGAAGACATTTTTCCTCAGTTCCAATCTAAGTGGCCAACCCCTTATCCTTAAACTGTGACCCCTGGTTCTGGACTCCCCAGTCATTGGGAACATCACTCCTGCATTTATCCTGTCCAGCCCTGTTAGAATTTTATATGTTCCCTTTAGATTTTCCCCCTCACCCTTCTGAATTACAGTGAATATAGTCCTGACTAATACAGTCTCCATAGGTCAGTCCTGCCCTCCTGAGAATCAGTTGGGGGTAAAACCTTGTTGCACTTCCTCCATAGCCAGAACATCCTTCCTCAGATACGGAGACCGGAAATGCGCACACTACTCCAGGTGCAACTCAGCAAGGCCTGTACAATTGCAGCAAGACCTCCCTGCTCCTGTACTCTAATTCTCCCACAAGGGAGGCCAACATCCCATTGCCTTCTTCATCACCTGCTGCACCCACAATGCTCACTTTCAGTGACTGGTGTACAAGGGGACCCAAGTCTCATTACACCTCCCCCCTTTTCCCAATACATCATCATAATTTAAAGCTGTTATGAATTTGAAGGGATGCACTGTATGTTTGAGAGAGGGAATGCTGTTTTGAACTAAGAGCAGCTCGCAGTCTCAGAGTTTACTGGAAAATTGAAAACATGGAACATTCGACTGTGAAATAGATACCTGATTTGGTTGCTATCTTGACAACAATTCAAATTTAACTAATTAGTTTAAATTATGCTCCAGGATACTAAAACCCAATCAATTTTGAATTTATTGTTTCGCCAATATTGAACCAATGAGATGATCCGATGTTGGGGGTATGAAAGAGGCAGGCAGTTAGAAAGTTAGACAGAGAGTAAACTGCCATTCAAAACACTCTCTATCAAAGGTACCTTTGTCACATGAAACATCTTTGTAGTAAAAGACAGAAGGTGACCCCGGGAGATCTTCAGCCAAAAGCAGGAGGACACCGGAGTTTACAGCCACTGTGTGGTTTTGAAATTAAGTTGATGTAACTTTAACACAGGTGAATATTGGAACAGTATATTGTTATAGAGTTGGAGGCAGATAACAAACATTTAAGAGAAAGGAGACTTAAAGTTGTGTTCACTTTTAAATTGATATTTTTTCTTTAAATAGTGGACTTTGGGAGTTCTCTGTCACATATTTTAACAGCTTACGAGGTGAGGTGAGCTTATCTGGGTGTTTGATTTAATTAACAAAAGGGTTCACTGCCGTGTGGTAACAGGAGATGAAACAAATAATATGGTGGCGTGGGTTCATCAGCCCAAGGTTTTCTGCCAGTTGTTGTGAAGTCCATTTATTGAACTAGCAGTGATTTGAAAGCTGATGACCATATTGATGTTGGTTAGTTCAAGGAGCAGGGTGAGTTGGATGTCGATACACTGCCCAAAGGTGGATTGGAATTCACCTGCACAGGCGACAGGAGGAAAATTTGAACAACATTTTCCAAAATAGGAAGCCCATGGGATCAGATGGATTGGTAGCTTTCCATCCCATCCAATCCAATGGAGCGCCACGGTGGCTCAGTGGTTAGCACAGCTGCCTCACAGCACCAGGGACCCAGGTTCGATTCCACCCTGGGGTGACTGTCAGCGTGGAGTTTGCACCTTCTCCCCTGTTTCCCTGTGGGCTTCCTCCGGGTACACCAGCTTCCTCCCACAATCCAAAGCTATGCAGGTTGGGTGGATTGGCTGTGCTAAATTGCCCATATGTGCAGACTGAGTGGGTTAGCCATGGGAAATGGAGGGTTCTCGGAATGGGTCTGGATGGGATGCTGTTCGGAGGTACGGTGTGGAGTTAATGGGCTGAATGGCCTGTTTACATATTATTGGTATTCTATGATTGAGGAAAACCAGGTGCGCAAAAGTATAAAACCCATTGCAGTGAATCCCATCATTTCCTTGATATGAAAACTGGCCCCAGAAGCCTGTACATTGCTACTGTGAGAATGCAGTAAATTGTAATGCTGCTAGAGCATTTCTAAGCTTCATACTTGCACACCTAGGAAAATGTCAAACTTAGTAACCTCCAAACTACAGATCCTGCCCCAAGAGGCTTGGAAATTGAGGATAGGTCCTGACTTGTGCCCCTACTGTAGATGGACCGACCATGGGGGCTATCACTGTTCACCCAGATATCTGCAATGCTCCCCCATCTGTATTTGGAGGGTAAATACACAAAGACATGAAAGGTTGAATGATAGTTCAAACAGTGCAGTCACAAAACACAGATAACTTCATATTTGTTCACTGAAAATTATGCATTGTAGTTAATCTGAGGCACATTTATACTCGCCAATTTTAATTGGAAGAAAAACATTTGAAACAAAGAGCTGTTTGATTTCCAACAGACCAGACCATCAGTCAAGCTTCTCTATCGCGATCTCTCTGATCCCTACCACCCCAATCTCCAGCACTGCTCCCCAGCGCAGGAAGAGGGGAAACGGGGTCAGCTTCTTGGATAACGTCCAAGAGGAAGGGGTTTCTCTGCTGGATCTCACTGGGGATAGAGAAGACCACACAGATAGTCAAGCTGAGAATCAGCCAGTCCAGAAGAGACCACCTATCGAACCTGGGATCTTCCCACTCCATGTGGCTCGCGATTCAATGTCTCTTCAGCCAGCACCATGATCTGTCAATACGATTTATTCATTGAAGGGAACTATGTTGGATTCAGGACTCACATTCGCCAGTACAATTAACAATATTTCTTTCAAATATCACCCCAGAAGTTATCATGCCCTTTTCTTTGTTCATGTGAATGCGCAGCTGATTATTCTACGGGATCTGGGTGGAGGGGCAGTAGCCTGCTCAGATTTATGAGCCCACCTATCAATGACATCTCCTTCTGATCCACCCTGACCATATTAATGACCCAGAGCATCCACCCTTCATTCCTTAGGATCAATACCGTTAGGCCCAAGGGATGTGGGCTTCACTGCTTGGGTTTCTGACCTTGAATGCTCATCACACTCACAGCAGCAACACTATAAATCCAGACTGAATGATGCAACAGCAATCTATATTGATACAAAGTCGCTCAGTGTAAAACATCAGGACCAAACTAAACAGTGTTAGGAGATATTGGGGTCAACAAACAACTTCGCCAGTTAGATAGAGAGTTAGATAAAGAGTTAGGTTTTGAGAAGCATCTGAAAATGGATCTTCATTTAGGCTGTGCTATACTTGGTAATACACTTCTGGGTGAGTTTTGAGTGATCCGGAGTGTAATTCTTTCCTGGTCTGCCCCTAACCGCACTTTTCCCATAGTTCCCACTATTTCTATTGAGAGATTTTCTATTAAGCGAGGTTTCACTGGGATGCAACTACGGCACTACAGGTCGTGTTGAGCTTATGAAGGGATTTGAAAACAACTGTGGCCATTTCACACAGACAGGACCCCCCATGAGCCTATAGCAACCAAAAATGACCATTGTGCAAGCCGGCAGAGTAAAGCACTGAGTATCTATAATGATTAATAATGTCCATATTCACACAGTACAAACCAGGCTGGGAGTCTATAAGGGCCATTACTGTTTCACACAATGTACATCAATGTGAGTCTGTGTAAGGAACAGGTTAGGGCAATGCTTGGTGTGTGGAAACAAGTGGATGTGGTAGGTACGTGTGCTGAAATTGATGAGACCAATTTTAATTGAAATGGAACAATGGGACGCTGATCAAAAGCAGATAGGAGTCACCAAGGGACAGGAAGAGGACCCATAATAGTTAAGCCATTGGAAGACAATTTGGGAATATGTTAACCAATCAACAGCAAAATTACCCAGCAACTAACTAATCCTTATCCAGAAAGCATGCAGTCTTTCACACTCTAACTCTGGGAAATCCTGCAAAGTCAACCACTGGGACCATCAAGAAAAGTTTCAAAGGGGAATAGTCCCTGTGAATTAAACAAGAAGACCTCAGTTTAGATCACTAAGGAGGTTGTCTGATTTAATAGAATCAGTTTTGTTTCAAATTCTTAAAAAGAGCTGTTGGATTTATTCTGCGATTGCGTCCATCACACTTCTTTGTCTCTGAATCTAAGAAAAGGGTAAAATCACCTTTCCTATCCTGATCATTATTGTTCCTGTAAACTGCACTTTAGCTCTATATGTTTGGGAAAGTAGGTTTTTTTTTAAAAAATGCAGACAATTCTTTAGTCAGAAGCAGAATTCCAGATTTCTGTTCTCATTATTGAAGAATGTCCCATGGAAACATGGTCTCAGTTACAATGACAGAGAATGGAGAGGGAAACAGTGAATTCCAGAGGTACCTCTGCCAGTCTGTAAGCTGCTGGGAGTGTGTTTTCCATGGGTGGTGAGAACATGGCTGACTGTGATCATCTTGGGGTCAGCAGGAGACTGTGTTGGTGGTGAAATCTCAGAGCTACAACTTTCATATTCTGGAAGTAAGAAAAGAAATTAATCAATTCTACAGATTTAAAAATAACTGCATACTCCTACACACACATACAACCGTTCACACGTGTGAACACTGAAGTTCACATGCAAACACCTGTCAAAATGAACAATCACACATGCACATACACATCAACACGTGCATATATACATAATGCACACACACATGTACTCACAAGTGCACACATTTGCACATGCACATATTCGTCTGTACAAGCACACAGTCACACACACTGCAACACACATACAGACTGAAACACACACGCAGGCACACACACTCTCACTCACACACACACACACACACACACACACAGTCTCAGGCTGAAACACACACTCATACACACAGACTGACACACATACTCAGACTAACACACACTCAGACACACACATACTCAGACTGACACACGCACACACATACACACACCCTCATACTGACACACTCAGGCCAACACACACACTCAGACTAACATATTCACACACGCATGCACACACAGACTGACACATGCATTCAGACTTGACACACGCACTTATACACTCAGACACACACACACCCAGACCAACATATACACATATGCATGCACATTCAGACTGACACACACACACACAGTCTCTCTCTCTCTCCAAGAAGGGCCAGCTATTTAATTGACTCCTAGTTCCCGCCCAATGCTGCTGAATCTAGAGAGGGTCAATGATTGATATCAACTTGCCATCACCCAGACCCAGATCCCATCCTCCCTGTCACCCAGTAGATGGCTAGTCTGTGAGAGGTCCAAACTGTCACTGGGAAGCTCATTTCCTCAGAAATCATAGGAGAAGATCATTCCTCCACCACCAGCTAGTGCCAGTTGTTATTTTGTCAGGGTCCCTTTGGAAAGGCAGGAGAGCCCTCTCAAATCCCTTTAAGGTGGAGAAAGCTCCCACCAAATCCCTTGGCAATGCAGGAATTGGATCACTTAAACAATCACTTACCTGTTGCATTGAAGCAGAACACATCAAAGGTATCATTGGGTGATTTTTGAATGGTGTAGACCCCTCTAAAGTTATTCGCACAATTGGGGAGGCCGACTACTCGAGGGATAGCAATCAGACCACCCTGAATCCATCCATATCTGCAGAACAACACACAGCATAACATCGAGCAGTCAGACAGTTACAAGTCAATCCTCAACATTCAGGTCAGTATAACAGAAAAGAATGTGCATTAAGAGCCTGGTGGTTAAAAGCCCATGGGGAAAAGATCTTTTCCCAGATGTGATGGAAATCTCCTGTCCATTGACTGTACACATAGATATTTGTGGCAGTCTTAACCTTGTTCTGATGGGCACATTTGTTAAACCAGAGAGGTTGAAACCTTTCTCCCTCCACTTTTAGTTCTCCATTCTTTCACCAATCTTCCTGGGATAGGTACATGAATAGGAAGGGTTTAGAGGGATATGGGCCAATTGCTGGCAAATGGGACCAGATTACTTTAGGATATCTGGTTGACGTGGACAAGTTGGACCGAAGGGCCTGTTTCCATGCTATATATCTCTATGACTCTACTTGTAATAAGCAACATGATATTCTGGTTTCTGCCAGGCTTTGAACCTCCCTTTTCACTTGAGACCATATTATTGAGACAGTCCGTTCAGAGCTGGAGAGAGATCAAAAGGGATCAGTGAAAGAATTCCCCCCCTTTCACATAGCAAGTAACCTCAATGGGCTTTGAAGAGGAGACAGTTTCTTGGTGAAAATGGTGATTATAAAAAGCACATTAGGAGAGTCCTTTTTTAAAGGGATTTTCATGTTGGAGCTGGGAGCTCTCTCTTTAAATAAAATTCCACCTGGAGGGGCACTAAAGAAATGCAATTTCTGTCAAAGCAACTCTTCAGTTTGTAAAAAAGAACTTGATTGGGGGCTAGGACTAGGTGTGGTGAGGAATCCCACTTTTTTAAAGCGAGTGGGAGTGAGGGCCGGAACTTATTTTAAAGGGATCATAATGTCAGAGGGAGCTTCCTCGCTAAAATGATAAATGTTAATAAGCATTGATCTGATTTATTTTATTCACTCACGGTGAGTGAATGGCTGGGCCAGTATTCCTGCCTGTCCCTAGTTGCCCCTTGCAAAGATGGTATTGAGCTGCCTTCTTGAACTGCTGCAGTCTATGTCAGACCCATAATGTTGTTTGGAAAGGAATTCCAGGATTTTGACCCAGTGACACTGAAGGAGCTGAGATATATTTCCAAGTCAGGATGGTGAGTCTCTTTGGAGGGGAACTTGCAGGGGGTGGTGTTCCCATGTATCTGCTGTCCTTGTCATTCTGGATGGAAATGGTCGTGGGTTTGGAAGGTGCTGTCTGAGGAGCTTTGGTGAATTTCTACAATGCATCTTGTAGATAGTACACACTGCTGCCACGGAGCATTGGTGGTGGAGGGAGTGTGTGCTTGTGGATGTGGGTGCCAATCCAGCAGTTGTTTCCTCCTGGATGGCATCAAACTTTTTGTTTTTGGAGCTTCCCTCATCCCGGGAAGTGAGAAGTATTTCATCATATTCCTGATTTGTGCCTTGTAAATGGCGGACAGGTTTTGGGGAGTCAGGAAGTGAGTTTCTTGCTGCAGAATTCTCAAAGTCTTTGATGAACCAATTAAGAGTACTGATATTTCTCAGAGTTGGAGGGGTGTTTATGGATTGGGGAGTGGGATATAGAATAAAACCTCTCAAACGTTCTGATTACCTCTCCCAAGTGAGGTGTATGCTTCATCTCCTGACTGGTGGACTACTACAGGCCAATCTTAGACAATTTTGGGCGTGTAATTTTGCTCATTTAATTTGAATATTTTCATTTGTTAATCACTATGAGCATTAAAGCTGAAAGACAAAAGACTGGCAACACTCAAAATTGAACCAGTTGGGTAAACAAAAATTTGTCCAGTTTCCTGTAGGCTGTCAAAGGACAGTGTGCCCAAGATGGTGAAAGATTGGTCAGTGTGCGTGTGTGTGTATCATGTGTGAGTGTTGCTTTTATAATGGTTAAGATAGCCAGTTGCTGATAGTACCTTGTCCAGCCACCAGCGGGTTGACAAACTCCACCTGTCTCCCTGACCTGAGCTAATTGACCCATTTCCAGCAGAGAGAGAAAGAGAGATGGATTCATTGACTCAAACCTCCGTACCTGCAGGTTTCATAGCCAGCTCTCTGCGCCCTCTCCACTTGTTCTAATGTTGCTAGGGTGGTCCCCAGGCTCTGGCAGAGATTGATTCCTGCCTGGAAGTTCAGTTGGTAGCGTCCTGAACTGGACTCCTCCTGAGAGACTCCTTGATGCCTGCACTCTGAGTTCACACCTGAAAACGTATAATGGAGCTTTTACTGCATCAGATCATTCACATTTCCCACCTACACAGACACTTAACATATTCAGGACTCGCTATTGCTGTCTAGAATAATACAGCATTGTTACTGTACATTAATGCAGAACCCTAATTAGGGGTAAATGGAAATTGGTTCTCCCTTACAAAGATCATTTTATTGCTTCTTTCCCCTATGTGAGGTTATAAATGTTGACAACATTCTACCATAGTGCTGAAGACTTATACTGTCTGGGCTGGCCACACATCTAACCTGGGCATCTACAACACTGGCATATCTCTGACAAAAATGTGCACAAAAACAGGGCAAACTCAACCTGGCCCCCATTTGTCTACTATTAATCACCAGCAAAGTGATGGAATGTGGCATTGATAATCAAGGTCCACCTGATCATTATATTCACTGATATTAAGCTTGGATTCTGCCAGAAACACTCAACTCTTGACTTTATTTTAACAATGCTCTGAACATGGACAGAAGGGCTGCTTTCCAAAGGTTACAGAGCATTACATCAGATGCATAGCATAGAGACGGACCATTTGGCCCAATTAATCCATGCTGTTTCTGCTCTACTCAAGTCTCCTCTGACTTTTTCTCATCTAAATCTGTTATTGTAACCTCCATTGCCTTTCCCTTCATTTTCTTAAATGCATCTCCACTATTAGATCCAACTTTTTCATGTTCTTACCACTCTTCGAGTGAAGACTGAATTTCCAGTTGTGTTTCTTGATTATCATCTTAGAACTGGGAAATGTTTCTCCCCTTTCTCCATTTTAAAAGTTTGATAATCAGTAGTCTAGTGAAAAGGTTAATAAAGTAGTTGCCTCAGCTGACTGAGGGACAGTTATGGGGTGTCATGATGGCTCAGTGGTTTGCACTGCTGCCTCACGACATCAGGGACCTGGGTTTGATTTCATCCTTGGGGTGACTGTCTGTGTGGAGTTTGCATGTTTTCCCCGAGTCGGAGTGGATTTATGCTAGTTGCTCTGGTTTCTTCCCATAATCCAAAAATGGTCAGGTTCGGTGGATTGGTCATAGGAAATGTAGGGATAGGGTAGGGGGGTGGGTTTTGGTGGGATACTCTTCAGCAGATCAATATGGACTCAATAGATCAAATGGACTGCTTTCACACTGTAGCGATTCTATGGTAATCAGAAGAGGTTCTCCTCCTCTCTCTACAAGGATCTCGGTGAGTCTCTCTCTCTCTCTCTGTCTCTCTCACTGCACCCCACCAGGTCATCTCCTCTGCCCTGAAGCTCTTCAGCCAACCTGTCCATCTTCCTTCGCATCTATCTCCTCCTCCCTATCACCTTCACCCCCTACTTCATCTACCTATCGCATTCTCAGGTACATTCCCCCCAACCCAACCCAACCCCCCTCCCATTTATCTCTCAGCCCCCTTGGGCCAAAAGCCTTGTTCCTAATGAAGGCTTTATGCTCACAACATTGACACTCCTGCCCCTTCAGATGCTGCCTGACTGGCTGTGTTTTTCCAGCACCACATTCCCATCCTGGCCCACAACCAGGGGCTCAGCACAAAAGAATGACATCACAAGTAAACTATAAGCTCATTGGTTGGTAGCAGCTACTAAATGAACTCCCTATGGTTCGTTACTTTTAGATTGAAGGTAAGGAGGGGAAATATTTAGGTTACAAACTAAAAGACCAATGGGAAGCTTTTTAAAAAAAAACAAATTAAGGACTAAAGTTAAAATAGAGATGCCAGGCAATGTGCTGTAACTACAAGATGTGGGAGTTGGACACCATTGTAAATCATAGAATCCCTACAGAGTGGAAGCAGGTAATTTGGCCCATTGAGTCCACATTGACCCACCAAGAAGCATCCCAACCAGACCCAACCAACTACCCCATCCCTGGAACCATGCATTTCCCACAGCTAAGCCACCTAACCTGCACATGTTTGGACAGTGGGAGGCTTCCATAGCACTGGAGGAAACACATGAAGACACGGGGAGAATGTGCAAACTCCACACAGACAATTACCCGAGGTTGGGTCATTGGTGCTGAGAGGCAGCAGTGCTAACCACTGAGCCACCATGCCACCCAAAGTTGCCATGTCTGGAGCAAATGTTGGTTGATAAGTTAGAGTCTAAGCTTCGAACACTGTGATACATCAGGGAGGGGGAGAATTACCTGAGATTCTTGCTCCCTGTGTGAGTGGGGCCTGTAGGGAGGATCCCCTCACTTTCTACATGGAAGCCATCTAGCAATGTATTCTTGTCACTTGCCCATTGACTTCACATTCCTAACTTTGTCATTGTCAATTTAGAATGCCTTATTGAAGGCATTAATCCAATTGAAGCACATATACACTTCCAAGTATCTAATCTTTCCAAAATTCAATATGGTTGGTGAAGCAATGCTTTCCCTTTTGAATTCATACTGACTATAACAATCCCTCGTTAACAACCAATGGCAATACCAATTCCTGCTCCTTAGCTTCTCATTGACCAGAAAGTGACCAGGACAAGAGCAGCTCAGAGGTTGAGAATTCTGTGGTGAATGACTTGTCACCTGACTCCCCAGCATTTTTCCCTACAACTGAGCAACTGGTACTCCATCAGTGTCTGCTGTGTGAGATCAACTTTGCTTTAAATATCCTGCGCACACACCTTAAAAACTAGTCCCAGAAATAGTGACCATACAACTACTACTGATTGCCATCTGGTTCACTAGTGTCGTTCAGGGATATAAATCTGCCATTATTTCTTGGTCTGGCCTATGTGTGACTCCAGACCCACAGCGATATGGTTAGTTCTTAACCACCCTCTGAACTGGCCCTACAAGCTGTACTTTAAGGCAACTAATAATGGGTAATAATTGAAGAGGAAAAGTCTCTTGTTGAATTGTAATTCAGAGCATGGTCTTCCCAATTGGGTCAGGGAAACTGAGAGTTGTAAGGGTGGGATTGAATCCTCCATCAGGGGTTTTGAAGAGGGGGCAGTGGGGAGCACAGGAGGGAGGTACTGCACTTCAGCTTGGGGTTCAATTACCCCAATCCTGCCTCCCTATTCAATCCTGCTCTGACTCCTCTCCAAATCCTGTCCAAGCCCCCAGTTCTATTCAAATCCCAATTTCACCAACTCAAGTCAGCCCCTGCTCTCAGCTAACCAATGCCCACGACTAATGTCGAATGTTGCCCAGAACTCACTCCCCACCACAAATACCTACACCCCACTCAGTACCCAGTGAGTGTATCCAGTCACCCCCTACGCCCATTCCCAACATCAATTGTAACCCCTATTGCCATTCCAACACCAGCCCATGGTCACCAAGGTGCCCCATTCCAGGTACCCACAAAGGCACTGCCCATATCTGCTCCCAGCCCCAAATGCCACCTCATCCCACCATCAGGATCTCAATCTCTTCCATCAGAGACAGCCTACCCAAACCCCTCCCAAATCCTCTGGAGACTTCACATGGGAAAGTTGAGGGAAATAGCCAGAACGCATGGGACCAAACATACAGATTGAGGGTGGACCTGGTGCGAAACATCGTATTAAATGGATCGTACTATATCATACTAATCCCAAACCAGTCATTTATTCATCGATAGACTGACTGTCAGATAATAGATCTGGAAACGGCAGACTGTGGGTGGAGTCAGTAATAATCTGACAGTGATTGGAGTCTGTAATTCATTCATCTATAAAATGAGTGAGTGGATTATGAATTCCTTGATTATTAACCTGACAGTGGGTGAGGTCCGGAATTCTCTCACCCACAAATTGGCACACAGTTTGTTGATCAGGGAATTACTGACCCCATCACTGACAATTTATACATCAATGGAAGACTGATGCACTCACTGTAAATTATCGATCTGTAAGATGACTCTGTCTGGGTCAGTACTAATCTGACCAATAAACTGAGGGTCTGTATTTCCCTGATCAATTATGCGACAGTGAGTGAAGTCAGTCATTCATTAATCCATAAAACGAGTGGATTAATAATTCCTTGATCACGAAACTGAAAGTGAGTGGGTTCAGGAATTCTCTGATGGATAAACCTACATTGAGTGGGATCAGCAAGAGAGTGATGAACAAACTCAGTTTATTAATCCACTGACCATCAATGAGCGGTGTCACTATTATTCGATCAGTTAACTGAGGATCTGTAATTCCCTGATCAATAACCTGAGACTGGGTGGAGTCAGAAATTTATTGAGCCACAAACTGATGCTGTCAGTGTTAGTTTATTGCTCAGGAAATTATTGACCCCACTCAGAGTCAGTTTAATGATCAGGGAATTACAGACCTTCAGGTTATTGATCGGGTTATTTTTGACGCCATCACTGTCAGTTTATACTCTATAAGTGAATTTTCTTTAATTTCAAAAATATTCGTAAAATATTTTGATGGTCTGTCCAGTTGGTCATGCCATACATACAGAAACATTCCATTTCTCTGCATAGGCACATTCCAGAAGGAGGTGTGTGACAGTCTCGTCCCCCCCACAGCCGCTTCAAGGGCGACCGGTAAGCCGTCGCTTCTGGGAGTTTTATTCTTTTCAAAGGACTCGAGAGCCTTGGTCAGCTCACCCAGAGATAGCGGCTGGTCCAGCCTCTCTTGTGTTCTGTCATCTAAGACCTCCATGATAGAGGACAGGAATGACTGGGAGGCCGCACTGTCAATTGGCCTCGAGTCATACAGACTGGCATAGAAGGATTTGCTGATCCTCGTGACGTCAGCAAGTTTGAGAGATACAACTGCTTTTTCAAGCTGTTCATGAGAGCTCGCCCGAGGAAGTTGAACAATAAAGTACGACTGAAGATGACTGAGGTTAAGGTCATGGAGTCATAAAATGGCTTTGTCCTGATAAGGTGCGAGCTGCAACAGGGATACAGAAACCAGCAGATATGAAACCAATAGAGGAGGTGTAGTCTAGATAGCTGTGGGAGTCGGTTGGTTTATAGTAAATGTCCATGTTCATCTTCCGCAGCTACACTGACACCACCCCCCACCTTACCCTCCGCTACATCGATGACTGTATCGGCTCTGCCTCGTGCTCCCACAAGGAGGTTGAACAGTTCATCCACTTTACCAACACCTTCCACCCCGACCTCAAATTCACCTGGACCGTCTCAGACTCCTCCCTCCCCTTCCTAGACCTTTCCATTTCTATCTCGGGTGACCGAATCAACACGGACATTTACTATAAACCGACCACCTCCCACAGCTACCTAGACTACACCTCCTCCCACCCTGCCCTCTGTAAAAACGCCATCCCATATTCCCAATTCCTTCGTCTCCGCTGCATCTGCTCCCAGGAGGATCAGTTCCAAAACCGTACCACCCAGATGGCCTCCTTCTTCAAGGACTGCAATTTCCCCTCAGACGTGGTCGACGATGCTCTCCACCGCATCTCCTCCACTTCCCGCTCCTCTGCCCTTGAGCCCCGCCCCTCCAACCGCCACCAGGACAGAACCCCACTGGTCCTCACCTACCACCCCACCAACCTCCATGTCCAGCGTATCATCCGCCGTCATTTCCGCCACCTCCAAACAGACCCCACCACCAGGGACATATTTCTCTTCCCTCCCCTATCAGCGTTCCGGAAAGACCACTCCCTCTGTGACTCCCTCGTCAGGTCCACACCCCCCACCAACCCAACCTCCACTCCCAGCACCTTCCCCTGCAACCGTAAGAAATGCAAACCTTGCACCCACACCTCCCCCCTCACTTCCCTGCAAGGCCCCAAGGGAAGTGGGGGAATTTCCATATCCACCACAAATTCACCTGCATCTCCACACACATTATCTATTGCATCCGCTGCACCCGATGTGGCCTCATATACATTGGGGAGACAGGTCGCCTACTTGCGGAACGTTTCAGAGAACACCTCTGGGACACCCGGACCAACCAACCCAACCACCCCGTGGCTCAACACTTTAACTCCCCCTCCCACTCCACCAAGGACACGCAGGTCCTTGGACTCCTCCATCGCCAGACCATAGCAACACGATGGTTGGAGGAAGAGTGACTCATCTTCCGCCTAGGAACCCTCCAACCACAAGGGATGAACTCAGATTTCTCCAGTTTCCTCATTTCCCCTCCCCCCACCTTGTCTCAGTCAAATCCCTCGAACTCAGCACCGCCTTCCTAACCTTCAATCTTCTTCCTGACCTCTCCGCCCCCGCCCCCACCCCCACCCCCACTCCGGCCTATCACCCTCACCTTGACCTCCCTCCACCTATCGCATTCCCAACCCCCCTCCCCCAAGTCCCTCCTCCCTACCCTCCCTGCTGGACACACTTTCCTCATTCCTGAAGAAGGGCTTATGCCCGAAACGTCGATTCTCATGCTCCTTGGATGCTGCCTGACCTGCTGCGCTTTTCCAGCAACACATTTTCAGCTAAGCTCTTGCCTGATCCAGAGTGTGCAACTTTATGCAAATTCACAGAAAAGCATGTCCAGTGATAATGAGCCACAGTGAAGGTTTGTAAGTCAAATATCAGGCTGTTCACTCACACAAAGATTGATGGCAGAAGCCCATGACCTGAATACCGCCATGTTGGAATCAAGAGAGAGCCAACAATGATACCGATGGCCTCGCATTGGGAATCCAGTTCCCCAGCCTCAGTCTGTTGTGGTGTTACTGAGCCCATTCACAGTCCCCACCGCGCCTTGGCGGCAGCTGCCCCAAGCTTCAGCGTGTCCCTCAATACGTAGTCCTGGACCTTGGAATGTGCCAGTCTGCAACACTCAGTCGGGGTCAGCTCCTTCCGCTGGAAGATCAACAGGTTTCGGACCGCCCAGAGAGCGTCCTTCATTGAGTTGATGATCCTCCAGGCACAGTTGATGTTTGTCTCAGTAAGCGTCCCGGGGAACAGACCGCGTCACGGAGCTGCTCGGGACGAACCTCGACAAACACCACTGCATTCGTCTCCAGACTTCCTTTGCGTAGGCACATTCCAGAAGGAGGTGTGTGACAGTCCCGTCCCCTCACAGCCGCTCATTGTTGGCTCTCCCTTGATTCCAACATGGCAGTGTTCAGGTCATGGGCTTCTGCCATCAATCTTTGTGTGAGTGAACAGCCTGACATTTGACTTACAAACCTGCACTGTGGCTCATTATCACTGGACATGCTTTTCTGTGAATTTGCATAAAGTTGCACACTCTGGTTCAGGCAAGAGCTTACCATAGCTCACAAAATGAAACAAGCTGCTCTATTGGTTTCATATCTGCTGGTTTCTGTATCCCTGTTGCAGCTCGCACCTTATCAGGACAAAGCCATTTTATGACTCCATGACCTTAACCTCAGTCATCTTCAGTCGTACTTTATTGTTCAACTTCCTCGGGCGAGCTCTCATGAACAGCTTGAAAAAGCAGTTGTATCTCTCAAACTTGCTGACGTCACGAGGATCAGCAAATCCTTCTATGCCAGTCTGTATGACTCGAGGCCAACTGACAGTGCGGCCTCCCAGTCATTCCTGTCCTCTATCATGGAGGTCTTAGATGACAGAACACAAGAGAGGCTGGACCAGCCGCTATCTCTGGGTGAGCTGACCAAGGCCCTTGAGTCCTTTGAAAAGAATAAAACTCCCAGAAGTGACGGCTTACCGGTCGAGCTCTGTTCTGCTCTGTGGGACTTGATTGGCCAGGACCTGCTGGAGGTGTATGTCAGTATGCTTCGGGCAGGTACCATGAGTGAATCCATGAGGAAAGGCATCATCACCCTCATCTACAAGCGGAAGGGGGAGAGGGAGGAATTCAAAAATTGGAGACCAATCTCACTATTGAATGCAGATTACAAAATCTTGGCAAAGGTCATCGCCAACTGGGTCAGGTCTGCTCTGGGGTCGGTGATTCACCCTGACCAAATCTGTACTGTGCCGGGCAGGAAGATCGCTGAGATTCTCGCACTCCTCAGGGATTTGATCGCCTACGTGCAGGACAGAGGGTTGGACACCTGCCTCATCAGCCTGGACTAGTAGAAAGCCTTTGACAGGATATCACACAGGTATATGAGAGATGTTCTCCCCAAAATGGGCTTTGGGGAGAGAATCTGCAATTGGATCAGACTGCTCTACACCAACATTGTCAGTGCAGTCTCAATCAATGGGTGGGAATCAGATAGCTTCCCAGTCAGATCTGGAGTCTGGCAGGGCTGCTCTCTCTCTCCTGCCTTGTTTGTGTGCTGCATAGAGCCATTTGCCGAATCCATCAGGAAGGATGCGAGCCTGAGAGGGGTGACTATTCCTGACAGCGGGGGCCTGCAGGTTAAGGCTTCCCTGAACATGGATGACGTCGCTGTTTTCCGTGCACAGACTCATGTGCAAATGTGACCAGTTCGAATGGGTCTCGGGGGTAAACCGAGGCAAGAGCGAGGCCATGCTCTTCGGGAACTGGGCCAACCAATCCTTCATCTCCTTCACCTTCACCGTCAGGACCGACCACCTGAATGTGCTGGGTATTTGGTTCGGGGCGGGGGGGGGGGGGGCTGGGGTGTGTGCCAAGTCTTGGAAGGAGCGTATCAAGAAAGTGAGGCAGAAACTGGGCAGATGGAAGCTACGGTCGTTGTCCATCGTGGGAAAAAACCTGGTCATCAGGTGTGAGGCACTGTCATTGCTATTATACGTGGCACAGGTCTGGCCTATTCTCAAAACCTGTGCCGCTGCAGTCACCCGGGCCATCTTCCATTTTGTATGGAGATCAAAGATGGACCAGGTCCGAAGGGACTCTATGTACAAAGATCTGGGCAACGGGGGAGAAAACACACCCAATGCCACCCTCACCCTGATGGCCACCTTTGTGTGTGGCTGCATCAAGCTGTGCGTGGATCCCCGGTACGCAAACACCAAGTGTCACTACGTACTGAGGTTCTACCTGTCCCCGGTGTTGCGAAGGATGGGCCTGGCCTCACTGCCGCGGAACGCTCCGAGTAGTTGGACCGTTCCGTATCACCTGTCCTTCATGGAGAAATTTATGAAGAAAAACACCTTTGACCACAAGTCCATCAGGAAGTGGTCAGCACGTAGCGTCCTTGAGACCCTTCGGGAAAAGGAGAGGGCGGATCCTGTCGAGCGGTTCCCTGGGCAGACTGTCAAAGCCATTTGGCAGAATGCCTCATCGCCAGAACTTTCCAACAAGCACCAAGATATGGCTTGGCTGGTGGTGAGAAGGGCTCTGCCTGTGAGATCCTTTATGCATGCCCAGACTCTCAGCCGCACCGAACGCTGCCCTCGAAGTGGCTGCGGGGGGGGGGGGGGTGACTGTCACACACCTCCTTCTGGAATGTGCCTATGCAGAGGAAGTCTGGAGAGGAATGCAGTGGTGCTTGTCGAGGTTCGTCACGAGCAGCACCGTGACACGGGACTCTGTGCTCTACGGTCTGTTCCCCAGGACTCACACTGAGACGAACATCAACTGTGCCTGGAGGATCATCAACTCGGTGAAGGACGCTCTCTGGGCGGTCCAAAACCTGTTGATCTTCCAGCTGAAGGAGCTGACCCCGACTGAGTGTTGCAGACTAGCACATTCCAAGGTCCAGGACTACGTGTTGAGGGACGCGCTGAAGCTTGCAGCTGCTGCCAAGGTGCGGTGGGGAAAGACCACCGTGTAATGTCTGCCTGCCAAAGAACAGGGGGCCCACGCAGTAAGTGGGCTCCGCAGACACATCAGCTAACTATATGCATGGTCAATGTACAGACCTGTATATATGAATGATTACTTGATCTCTGTATGCAAAGAAATGGAATGTTTATGTATGTATGGCATGACTAATTGTATAGATCATCAAAATATTTTTATGAATAAAGTAAATTTTTGAAATTAAAAAAAATTATCAGCAAGTTCCAACCAGCTTTGCTTGCCAGTATCCCTTTTGCAACAAGGTTAATAAAGCCTTGGCAATTTGTGGCCATATTTCTACCATGGTTAGTACAGAGTAGTGAGATCTCACGTTGAAGCTTTATTAAGATCTGCCTAACCTCAGCTGTCTCGGTTGTTTCCCAGCTACCATGCTGCTAGTCTAGTACTAGACATGGAAGCCTTGGGGAAGAGATTCTCATGGCCTACTCTGTCTATACTTCTCAATTTGTAAATCAAATCACCCCTCAGCCCTCTCGACTCCAGGGAAAACAAACCCAGCCTATCCCAGTCTCTCTTCATAACTGAAACTTTCCATCCCAAGCAACATCTTGGGAAATCTGCTTTGCACCATTTTCAGTGCAATAATGCCCTTCCAAATTGCGCATAGTATTCCATCTGTGGTCTAACCAATGTTTTATAAGGTTGTGACAAGACTTCCTTGCTCCTATATTCTAGACCCCAGCTAATGAAAGCAAGCATCTCAAATACCTTCTTCACCACCCTGTCTACCTGTGCTGACACCTCAGGGATCTATGGCTTTGTACACCAAGGTCCCTTTGTTTGTCAATACTTCCAGGGACATACCATTCATTGTGTATATACTTTTCTCATTGGACATCACAAAATGCATTGCCTCAGACTTATTGGGATTAAATTCTCTCTGCCATTGCTCTGTCCAATTTACCAGCTGATTAATGTCAGACTTTAGTCTGAGTCCATCCTCCTGTCAACCATTTTGGTGTCATCTGCAAACATACCTCTGCATTCACTTTCTTAATGTAAATAACAAGCAGTAAGGATCCCAGCACCAATCTCTGTGGTATACCACTAGTCACACGCTTCCAGTCACAAAAGTAAACCTCCTTTGCCCTCCTATCTGTAAGCCGATTTTGGATCCAGTTTTCCAACCTGCCTTGGATTCCATGGGCTCTTACCTTTGGACCAGCCTTCCATATGGGAACCTGTCAAAGGCCTTACTGAAGTCCATGGAAACCACATTAACTGCACTACCCTCATCAATATATTTAGTTACCTTTTCAAAAACCTCCGCTAATAAATCCATGCTGAGTAACTCTGATCAATCCCTGTCTCATTAACCCTGTTCCTCAGAATCTTTCCCAATGATTTCCTTTGCACTGACGTTAGACTAACTGGTCTGTCCATGACCTGGCCTATCCCTGCTGCCCTCTTTGAACAGATATCCTCCAGTCATCTGGCACTTCACCTGTGGTCAGTCAAGTTTTAAATATATCCACCAAAGCCCCAACAATCTCCTCCATTGTCCATCATAGCAACCTGGGCTACATCTCATCAGGCCCTGGGAACTTATGTACCTTTTTGCCGACTAAAACATTGGATACCTCCTCCTTATTAATCTTAACATGTTCTAGAACCTCATCATCCCAATTGAGATCCCCAGCTACAAGGTCTTAGTCCTCTGTAAGGAATATTCATTTACAACCCTCACCTATGTCCACTGGCTCGAAGCACAGGATGCCCCGAGAGTCTCGAACAGTCCCACTCTTAACCTGGTAATCCTCTTATCCTTAATATACTTATTAATAGCCTTAGGGTTTTCCTTGATCCCATCTATATAAGGTATTTCATAGTCCCTCTTGGTCTTCCTAATTTTCTTTTAAAACAACCTCCTATACCTTCTGAATATCTTTTTAAATGCTATACTGCAAAGTGACTCCGCTTCTTGCAGTTAGAACATTGCCTCCCTCATGCTGAACATGTGTCCTTGTTCTCATATGGTGTTTTCTGCAACACGTACAACCTGTAATCTGGGCTTGACCTTGCTATTGGCCCTTCTAGAAATATTTATTTTTATTCCATTGTGTTGCTCTTGTTAGAACTGGACTGTCTCTCAATATAAAGCCTCATCCATTCTGTCAGTAATATGGTCGAGCTGATGATTGACAACCTCAAAGCTGCTGTCCACCAATAGCTATCCAAGAGTATATGTATTTTCTCTCAGCGGACAAACTTTCACTGCAGGATCTTTAATGTTGAAGATAATCTGACCAACCAAGGGTAAATTTCAATTGCCCAGATTCACAAGATTCAATGTAGTCACATTTATCAATGCTCTCCCTCTCTTTCTGAGCTCTGTTAAACACATATTGCTCCATTTATTATGTTAATAGAGAGTTCAAATGGGCTTTCAAGACCCTCATTATTTCTTTAGCTCTTCTGGTTCTCAATGAGGCCTGGGGTGCCATGCAGCTTGCAGCAACCCTCTACCAACACTTAACAGAACAGAGTTGTTCAGGTTGCTTCGATGAATGTGGTGGCTATCTCATAATTCTTCTCATTGAGACTGGAAGAGAATCCAATTCTAACCGATGCCATCTTTCCTCTCCACAGGAGCAGGGACTGAACATTTCAAAGCCATCCTGGCTGGTCAGTCGCACAAAATTGCTGAGTGCATTCTAAAACCACGCCTTGATTTTTATTTACAGTAATTAGCTCTCAGGCAGCTCTCAAAATCCACACCATTTTTACAGGTGACCCATTTCACGCGCAAGTGTTGATGTCTCCTCCCTCGAAACTGCACGTCACAATGTACTGAGTTAAATGTTTTGGTCAGGTCGATGAATGGATGTAACGAAGAGTTCCTGGTGTCAGCCTTAGCAATTTTTCTTGCATTTTTGTCTGGGCCACAAAGGCATGACTGAGACTCCTCTTGAAGTCATACTGTGCCCCCTGGAAGGATGACCTCAGCTACACTAGGTCAGCTATTCAAGGGTTTCCTGTCACCAGTCTTAGTGAGACCCTCCTTCCTGGGCAGAGGCAGCTGAAGAAACAAACGAGGAGGGAGGCAATATTGTACCACCTGAGAAATTTGCAAGTTTGGAACAGGAGTAGGGCCATTTGGCCCCTCAAGTCTATTTCACCATTCAATAGGATCATGGCTGATCCAACTGTAACTATGGAAGAGTAAAGGCTGGCAGTCACCCTTGACAACACCAGCTTTGCCAACTAGAATAGGGCCTTGGATGGATTGCCAAAACTTCCCGATTGTGAAAGGCTCATGAGACAACCCCTCCGTCTCAGCCAAAAACCCTTATGCCACTCCTTCAACATCTTCACTTTAGTCCAAATAAAATAAAAATCTTCCTTCACACCTTGGACTCTGATTCCAATGAAGGTGCAAAGGAAGATTGTTATCATATTTCAGATTATAATGAAATTCTCACTGTCACTCCAAAAGAACAAAGTGACGGACAGCCACCATGATGAAATGCAACATTGACATGAATTCTTGGGTGACCATTGCTCTGGATTGAACCAGAGGAAGGCACTGTCCGTGGGAACAATCCTGACATTTCAAGAGCTGACAATGACATAGGAAGAGGAAAAGTGCAAGCACGAAATGAAGAAGACGTGGCCTGAGCGATAAAGACATGAGGGGGCTTCCCACATGTCAACGAGTGCCCTATGTGGTATAAAGTCTGCTGATCTCCAGTTGGCCATATCAGCCATTTCCCATTTCATTGAAGATCATTATTCTCATTTGAAAGAGATGGCCAAAAATCCTGGATTGGAAGTGACTCCGGTCTCTGGAGAGAGACCTCTGGAAAAATTGACATTGGAAAAGCCAACAGAAATTGCATACTCAGTGTGGTCACTTGATAACAAGCACCACATTCAGTCAGAAAGACAAACACCTCCTGTGGTTTGGTCTAGATCAAAGCACTGACACCTCTTGGATAATACCATTGTTCAGGTTAAAGACCTAAATGATGTCTGTATCACTCAATCCATGCAGGGGCATTGATATCTACCTCAACAGACCATCCACGTGTTCAATCAGTAATAAACTTGCACCGAGCACAAAGACATTGCAAGGACCAAGGTTCCAGAACACCAGTTTCCAAGCCCCAAAGCAGCTGAGCACTGAGAAGAATTCCAAATGCAGCTCTGGGAAATCTTCAAGCATCCAACTCAATTCTGGAATAGTGCAATGGAGTAAAAGCAGCTGTAGCAGACACTAGCACAGAGACTATTGGTGTCAGCAGGACTGGCTTAAGAGCAATGAGACCTCCTTGGAACAACGATCGTTTGCCTGGCAGAATAACTCAAGGTCAGAACACACTCCAGGCTGACATCAAAACCCCAAAGATAAGGGACATGTGGTTGGAAGACAACCCTGAGAGAGCTGGTAGTATGATAACCATCATGGAAAGCTCTTTGAGAACTGAACAGACAAATGCTCTTCAGCCACAATATCTTCAGGATGACTATGCCATCCATCAATGCTGGAATGAATATTTTAGATAAACCCAACTGTGACTTCACAATCATAGTCGATACTCTGCGGGCTAAACTCCAACTTCTTTGTACTCGAACCCATGGGGAAACATGGGTGTAGGTGAAGTGCTAATCATTGTACTGAATGTGACTGAGGCTGGTAATTCACTGACAATATGGCAGCGACTGGAGGTCAATAGACTGATATTGAATGGCACAATGGTCATGCCCTTTATACCGAGACTGTCACTGACAGTGGACAATAATCACTTGGCCTTCAATGGATTAAAAGTCACAGGGATAGGAACTCCATAACTAATGGGCTGACAAAGACTGGACTCGGTGATTCATTTCATCAAACGACTAGCAACATCTGGTGGTAATAATTCCCTGATCAACAATGGATTCACAGTGAGTGGGGGTAGTACTTTCCTGAGTCAGGAGTGTGATGCTGGAAAAGCACAGCAGATCAGGCAGCATCCAAGGAGCAGGAGAATCGACGTTTCAGGCATAAGCCCTTCATCAGGAGAGGCTTGATCAAGGGCTAATGCCCGAACCATCAATTCTCCTGCTCCTTGGATGCTGCCTGACCTGCTGTGCTTTTCCAGCAACACACTCTTGACTCTGAGCTCCAGCATCTGCAGTCCTCACTTTCTCCAGTATTATTTTCCTGGCCAACAAATTTGCAGTAACTGGGACTGTGATTCCCCTGATCATTAATAGACTGGTAGTGACTGGGCTGGCAACATCCTGATCAATAAACTGACAGAGAGCAGGAACTCCCTGATCAATACATTGAATATGAGTGGCAAAATAGTGTCCCGAGGCAATAAACTGTCAAACTGAGGCAGTGGTTCCCTAATCAAGTGATTGAAGAGTCTGGGGAGGGCTGAGCATCACTCTCTGGTCAATACACATACAATGACTGGGCTCAGTGACTCCGTGATCAATAGACTCACAGTGACCAGACACTGGAATTCTGATCAATAACATAACTGTGACTGAAGTCTGTATAAAAGGCTATTGATCAGAGATTATTAGTTGCTGCTGGCACTCAGTAGCAGGCAAACAGAATCACTGAACAGTAAATATATCATCAATGGAGTCTTGTGACTGGCGTCCTTCATTCCCTGACTACTTATAAACTGAGAGTGACTCTGGGTAGCAACTCTCCTGTCACTAATAAGCAGTCCTAATTCACTGAGGAACAATGTGCTGCAAGTCAGTGGGGACAGGATCAATATCCTGACAGTGTCTCGGAGTGGTACTTGTTGGATCGATAAACTAATTCTGTCTGGGAACACTAACTCCCTGACCTTTAAGCTGACAATGAGGGAGGATATTGTCTGATCAATAAACTGAGAGTGACTGGGTCAGTAATTGCTGGATCATCAGCAGAGGACAGGATGATCCAGTAGATTTTAATCCAGTTCATCACAATGGTAACGATAGTGGTCATCCCTGGAGCTACATGTCAGTCAGCTAAGAGTAGGGGAAGCCCCTATGATGGAATCTAAGTTGGAAAGTGCTGCTAGTAAAACTTCACCCACATTCAGTCACATGTCAGATTGGTTTGTTAATCAGTCACTGACTGCAACTGTCCCTGAATTGACTGGAATATCCAATGGTGCCTACTGGAGTGAATGGGATTCACTTGACTCTCTCATCCCAACTCCCACACACTAATGTCCTACCAGGAGGTGTCCCTCATTGTCAGCCAGTCTGTATCCAGTGGAGGGGCCCAGTATTGGATGGTTGGGTTGGCGTATGGCTGTCACAGAGATATACAGCATGTAAACAGACCATTCGGTCCAACTCATCCATGCCAACCATTCTGAATGAATCTAGTCCCATTTTTCCAAACTTGGCCCACATCCCTCTAGACCCTTCCTGTTCATACACCCATCCAGATGCTTTTTAAATGTTGCAATTGTACCAGCCTCCACAACTTCCTCTGGCAGCTCATTCCATACACGCACCACACTCTGCGTGAAAATGTTGCCCTTAGGTCCCTTTTCAATCTTTCCCCTCTCACCGTAAAGCTAAGCTGTCTTGTTCTCATCTCCTCCCCCCACCCCAGGGGTAAGACTTTCTCTATTTACCCTTTCCATGCCCCTCATGATTTTATAAACCTCTATAAGGTCACCCCTCAGCCTCTGACTTTCCAGAGAAAACAGCCCCAGTCTGTTCACCTTCTCCCTATAGCTCAAACCCTCGCTTCCTCTGCGTTACGCCCTCCGCCATCCCCCAACACCCTTCAGACTCTTCCTGCGACCACAACCCACCCTCCACTCCCCTGTGCTCAGGAATGCAGCGATAAACCCTGATGAAGACCTCGAATTATTTCCAACAACAGCCATTGCTCCTGGTGGCACTGCCAGCAATGCCTCTGCCCTTGGCTGTTCTTCAGGCCACGGGATCCTAAATCCCGGGCGTTCCATACAGAAGCAACGTAGACCGCGCCCAGCCTCCACCCCACTTTGAATCCCAGCTGATAGAGTGTGGGAGTAGTGATACCCTGGCCAATCTGACAGTGACTGGGAGCAGTAATACTCTGAGAAAGGCCCTTTATGAGATGGAGTGTTGGGCCGGGTGCATTGGCTCTCCACTAACTTGCTGACACCACCACTCAGAAGGTTAGCTGCATCTCTGAAGGGTCCCCTTGAAACTGAATTTTCAAGAATTTCCCATGTAACGTGAAACCTGATGTAAAAGCAGTCTGAGTCACTGTTCTGGAAGTTGACATAACACTATATGTGCCTATAGGGGCAGGTTAGCTTGGAATGTTGGTTTGTGACACAGAACAGTCTGGGTTCAACTCCTGCACTGGCTGAGGTTACCATGAAGAGCTCTCCCCTTGCCTGAAGTGGGGTGACCCTCAGGTTGAAACACCACCAGGTTTTCTCTCTCTCTTGAATGAGAGAGCAGGCCTATGGTCTGATTAGACATTGGTGACTTTACCCTTTTTATCAACGCAGCACTTCAGAAGATAGAAGTCATGTTCCCGAAAAGATTAGGCAGGGGGACAACAGTTATTCCAACATCACAATTAGTGAGACGATAAATCTCCCCAAAACCCTTCCCAATCACAAATCCATCGATTTCTGACCTAAATACACTCAATGACTTGGCCTTCACAACCTTCACAAACAATGAATTCCACAGATTAACTACTGTCTGGCTGGAGAAACCCCTTTTTATCTCAGTTTAAAAAGGTCATTCCTTCACTCTGTGTTAAGTACTCCAAAGGTTAATACCAAATGGTGTTCACACAAAACAATTCCATTCATATGGGTATAGCTCGACAGATCCTTTTCTTCCACTTCACCCCATTCCCCCAGCCTCACCAAACAAAAGCAATAACATTATCAACTGAGGTCGAGAGAGTGGTGCTGGAAAAGCACAGCAGGTCAGGCAGCATCCGAGGAGCAGCAGAATCAACGTTTCGGGCAAGAGCCCTTTCCTGATGAAGGGCTTATGTCCAAAATGTTGATTCTCCTGCCCCTCGGATGCTGCCTGACCTGCTGTGCTTTTCCAGCACCACTCTCTCGACTCTGATCTCCAGCGTCTGCAGTCCTCTCTTTCTCCACGTTAGAAAGCACACCAATAACAAAATGTTTGTCTTTAAAAGCCCTCCATTGCTTGATCTGGTGACGTAAATTCTCATTGGCTGAAATTTCTAAACCCCCTTTGCTAGATTTGCAACCACTAATTCAGCTATAATTTTTAAAAAAATACATTTTCTATTTAGATATCTGTATTCATTGACTTGAATATTTCTTGCTGTTGGTAATCACTAATGTGCTGTGCTTCATCCATCTGGGGGCAAAGCGAGAGGATGATGCAGAATTTTTTTTCCTTGAAAGGATTCTCCAAAGTCGGAATGCCAAGAATCAGTGGGTCACTTCAGAAATGCTGCTCCCAGAAATTCATAAGGTTTACAGCCGCAGCTTTGGATACCTTGATTCTCTCACCGCCTGCTTCAATCCTCATTTGTACCATGTGTTTCCGTGCTCGTACTATTTTGTTAGTTGTTGACATTGTCTGCAATCTATTCTAGGCCAATGCTAATTTTCTGCATGGTGGCAGTTACTTTATTGCCTGGTTCGACCTCACTTACATGTTGGGTGGTGGCACGGTGGCTCAGTGGTTAGCACTGCTGTCTCACAGCACCGGGAACCTGAGTCCAATTCCAGCCTCAGGAGACTGCCTGTGTGGACACATTCTCCCTGTGTCTGGGTGGGTTTGCTCTGGGCAAGATGGTGTCCACAATTAGCGAATGGGATGTGACCTTTAACCCATTGGGAAGCTGAGGTTTTACTACTAACCCACTGAGTTATAACTACGATAGGAAGTCACATCCTGGTCCCTGTATCCACATGTAATGTTTCAAAACAGAGGATAAATATTTCCACGCAGAATGAGTCCCTTACTGCCATCTCCCAGTTTTGGTCACCCAATTCTCCCATTGTCCCTAAACTTCAAATCAATCCTAGGTTGGGCCAGTACCTCGGAGTAACATCTGTGTGTGGCACGGATTGGCACAGTAACAGTAGCACAGAGAAATGGAACAAGCAATTCACACGTTCAGGGAACATGCCTGGCATAACCTGGTATATAGCATCAGTCAAACCCTTGGGATAAGGATGTAAGACTTTGTCGTCAGGAACTAGCCAAAGCCTGACATTGACACTTTCAATAGCTTCACTATCTTCTCCATGAAATCTAATCACAAAACCACAGTGCGGAACTTGACATTTAGAAATTGATATGTTGCTTAAGAACTACATTGTGAGAGGCCAAAGAGGATATTTCCTTCTCAAAACAAGGGACTGTTGGAAATTGTGGTCCCTTTACAACTGAATTTTTCTAGTATTTCCTGTGCAGCTTGAGACTTCATGTAACGGCTGCTGTTACAGTTGCTTCCTTCCCACAAATAGAAACAATTTCCAAGTCGAGAGCATGGTACCAGCAAAGCACAGCAGGATGAAAGGCTTATGCCCGAAACGTCGATTCTCCTGCTCCTTGGATACTGCCTGACCTGCTGTGCTTTTCCAGCACCACACTCTCGACTCTGATCTCCAGCATCTGCAGGCCCTCACTGTCTCCAGGAAACAATTTCTAATTCAAGACAAAAAGGGAGGATGACAACAAAGACCACCAAGGCAGTAGATTCCACGTGTTGAGGCCAAATAATTGTCTGACACCAAATGTACCCAATTGCTGACCCAGCCAGCAGGAAAATAAATGTTCTGTTTCCAAAAAGAATGACCACTGACGGTCAGGTGAAGCTGGGCAAGGAGACAGTGGTTACTCGTATGTCGTAATTGTCCTGAGTGTGTTGCTTGTAAGGATTCCGACAAGATTTTTGATGCGGTGTAGATGCAAGGTCCAAAATTAGGGCAAATGGGTGAGTGCTCAGAGGTAGCACAGGTCCTCATCAGATAGAAGATGGATCAGAAGAGATTGAAGGAAGATCCAACCTTGAAAACATCAACAAGCGAGGACGTGGCAGACCGCACAGCATATAAAAGTTGACACAGTTCTTGCCACTGGCCAATCATTGCCTAGTTCCAGCCAACCCATTCCCGTAAGTGGTTTTATTTCCAGAAAACATCATGTGAGAAATGCTGCAACTTAACAAGCCCAATAAGCGAACTGCAACTTCCTTGTTAATGGCCAGCTCAAACCATCAGACAGCTGCGACCATCGATATCAACAGCAGCTCCTAACAGAGAGAGAAAGTGGCTCCAAAATCCAGAAACAAGAACTTCACTGGTCAATAAACTGAAAGAGTCTGGGGACAGTAACTCACAGATCAACACAGTGATAGAGTCTGGGGACAGTAACTCACAGATCAACATAGTGATAGAGTCTGGGGACAGTAACGCACAGATCAATACAGTGATAGAGTCTGGGGACAGTAACTTCCTGATCAATACAGTGATAGAGTCTGGGGACAGTAACGCACAGATCAACACAGTGATAGAGTCTGGGGACAGTAACGCACAGATCAACACAGTGATAGAGTCTGGGGACAGTAACTCACAGATCAACACAGTGATAGAGCCTGGGGACAGTAACTCACAGATCAACACAGTGATAGAGTCTGGGGACAGTAACGCACAGATCAACACAGTGATAGAGTCTGGGGACAGTAACTCACAGATCAACACAGTGATAGAGTCTGGGGACAGTAACGCACCGATCAACACAGTGATAGAGTCTGGGGACAGTAACTCACAGATCAACACAGTGATAGAGCCTGGGGACAGTAACGCACAGATCAACACAGTGATAGAGTCTGGGGACAGTAACTTCCTGATCAATACAGTGATAGAGTCTGGGGACAGTAACTCACAGATCAACACAGTGATAGAGTCTGGGGACAGTAACTTCCTGATCAATACAGTGATAGAGTCTGGGGACAGTAACTCACAGATCAACACAGTGATAGAGTCTGGGGACAGTAACGCACAGATCAACACAGTGATAGAGTCTGGGGACAGTAACGCACAGATCAACACAGTGATAGAGTCTGGGGACAGTAACTCCCTGGATCAGTACAGTGATAGAGTCTGGGGACAGTAACTCACAGATCAACACAGTGATAGAGTCTGGGGACAGTAACTCCCTGGATCAGTACAGTGATAGAGTCTGGGGGAAGTAACTCCCTGATCAGTGCAGTGATGGAGTCTGGGATCAGTAACTCAATGATCATTACAGTGATAGTGTCGGGGCGCAGTTACACCCTGATCTATACAGTGATAGAATCTAGGCACAGTATCTCACGGATCAGTACAGTGACAGAGTCTGGGGACAGTAGCTCACTGATCAATGCATTGACAGAGTCTGGAGGCAATAACTCCCCGATTAATACAGTGATAGAGTCTGGGGGGCATTAACTCATGGATCAATACAGTGATAGAGTCTTGGAACAGTAACTCCCTGATCAATACAGTGATCGAGTCTGGGATCACAAACTCCCTGATTAATACAGTAATTGGGTCTGGGGGCAGTAATTCACTGATAGATTCTCGGGGCAGTAACTCCCTGATCAATACAGCGATAAAGTCTGGGGACAGTGCTCACTGATCAATATAGTGATAGAGTCTGGGGCAGTAACTCCTCGATCAATACAGTAATAGAGTCTGGGGACTGTAACTCCCTGATCAATACAGTGATAGAGTCTTTGGAGAAAGTGAGGACTGCAGATACTGGAGATCAGAGCTGAAAATGTGTTGCTGGAAAAGCGCAGCAGGTCAGGCACGTCGATTCTCCTGCTCCTTGGAATATGCCTGACCTGCTGCGCTTTTCCAGCAACACATTTTCAGTCGTAACTCACTGATCAATGCAGTGATAGAGTCTGGGGGCAGTGACTCACTGATCAATACAGTGATAGCATGGGGGCAGTAACACCCCGATCAATGCAGTGATGGAGTTGGGGACAGTGACTCACTGATCAATACAATAATAGAGTCTGGGGGAAGTAACTCACTGATCAATACAGTGATCGAGTCTGGGGACAGTACCTCACTGATCAATACAGTAATTTAGTATGGGGACAGTGCTCACTGATCAATACAGTGATAGAGTCTGAGGACAGTAACTCACTGATTAATACAGTGATAGATTCGGAGGTCAGTAACTCACTGATCAATACAATGATTGAGTCTGGGATCACAAACTCCCTGATTAATACAGTGATACAGTCTGGGGGCAGTATCTCACTGATCACTACAGTGTTAAAGTCTGGGGACAGTAACTCATTGATCAATACAGCGATAGAGTCTGGAGACAGTAACTGACTGAGCAATATAGTGATAAAGTCAAAGGGGCATTAACTCACTGATCAATACAGTGATAATGCCTGGGGTCAGTAACTCCCTGATCAATACAGTGATAGAGTCTGGAGACAGTAACTCCCTGATCAATACAATGACAGACTCTGGGGGCAGTAACTCACTGATCAATATAGTGATAGAATCTGGGGACAGTATATCCCTGATCAATACAGTGATAATGCCTGGGGTCAGTAACTCACTGATCAATACAGTGATAGAGTCTATGACCTCAAACTCCCTGATTAATGCAGTGATAGAGTCTGGGGGCAGTAATTCATTCATCAATACAGTGATACAGTCTGGCAGCAGTAACTCACTGATCACTACAGTGTTAAAGTTTGGGGATAGTAACTCACTGATCAACATAGTGATAGAGTCTGGGGGCAATAAATCACTGATCAATACAGTGATAGAATCTGGGGCAGTAACTCCCTGATCAATACAGTGATAGAGTCTGGGGTCCGTAACTCACTAATCAATACAGTGATAGAGTGTGAGGACAGTATATCCCTGATCAATACATTGATACAGTCTGGGCGCAGTAACTCCCTGATCAATGCAATGATAGAGTCTGGAGACTGTAACTCACTGATCAATACGGTGATAGAGTCTGGGGGCAGTAACTCCCTGATCAGTACAGTGATAGATTCTGGGGACAGTAACTCACTGATCAATACAGTGATAGAGTCTGGGTACAGTACCTCACTGATCAATACAGTAAATTAGTCTGGGGACAGTGCTCACTGACCAATACAGTGATAAAGTCTGGGGACAGTAACTCACTGATCAACACAGTGTTAAAGTCTTGCGATAGTAACTCACTGATCAATATAGTGATAGTGTCTGGGGACAGTAAATCACTGATCAATACAGTGATAGAGTCTAAGGACAATAACTCCCTGATGAATACAGTGATAGAGTTTGGTAGGCAGTGACGACCTGATCAACACAGTGGGAGAGTCTGGGGTCAGTAACTCAGTGATCAACAAAGTGATTGAGCCTGGGGGTAGTAACTCCCTGATGAATACAGTGATAGAGTCTGGGGGGCAGTGACTCTTTGATCAATACAGTGACAGAGTTTCAGGTCAGTGACTCCCTGATCATTGCAGTCATAGAGTCTGAGGCAGTAACCCCCCGATCAATACAGTGATAGAGTCTGGGCACAGTAACACCCTGCTCAATACAGTGATAGAGTCTGGGTCAGTGATTCCCTGATCAATACAGTGACAGAGTCTGGGGACAGTGACTCACTGATCAATACAGTGATAGATTCTAGGGGCAGTAACTCCTCAATCAATACAGTGATAGAGTCTCAAGACAGTGACTCCCTGACGAACACAGAGATAGAGTCTGGGGACACGAACTCACTGATCAGTTCAGTGATATATACTGGGTGCAGTATCTCCTTGATCAATAGAGTGACAGAGGCTGGGGGCAGTAACTCACTGATCAATACAGTGATAGAATCTGGGGGCAGTAACTCACTGATCAATACAGTGATAGAATCTGGGGGCAGTAACTCACTGATCAATACAGTGATAGAATCTGGGGGCAGTAACTCCCTGATCGATACAGTGATAGAATCTGGGGGCAGTAACTCACTGATCGATACAGTGATAGAGTCTCAAGACAGTGACTCCCTGATTAATACAGTGATAGAATCTGGGGATAGTAACTCTGTGATCAATACAGTGATACAGTCTGTGGGACAGTAACACCCTGATCAATACAGTGATCGAGTCTGGGGACAGTAACTCACTGATCACCACAGTCATTATGTCTGGGGACAGTGACTCACAAATTAATACAGTGATAGAGTGTGAGGAGAGTATATCCCTGATCAATACATTGATACAGTCTGGGAGCAGTAACTTCCTGATCAATGCAGTCATAGAGTCTGGCAACTGTAACTCTCTGGTCAATACATTGATTGAGTCTGGGGGCAGTAACTCCCTGATCAGTACAGTGATAGAGTCTTTGGGTGGTAACTCACTGATCAATGCAGTGATAGAGTCTGGGGACAGTGACTCCTTGGTCAATACAGTGACAGTCTGGGGACAGTGACTCACTGATCAATACAGTAATAGAGTCTGGAGACATTAACTCACTGATCATTGCAGTGATAGAGTCTGGGAACAGTGACTCACTGATCAACACAATGATAGAGTCTGGGGGAAGTAACTCACTGATCACGACAGTGATAGAATCTGGAGGCAGTAACGCACTGATCAATACAGTCATAGAGTCTGGGTACAGTATCTCACTGATCAATGCAGTAAGTTAGTCTGGGGACAGTGCTCACTGACCAATACAGTGATAAGGTCTGGGACAGTAACTCACTGATCAATACAGTGATAGATTCGGGGGGGGGCAGTAACTCACTGATCAATACAGTGATAGAGTCTGGGGCAGTAACTCACTGATCAATACAGTGATAAAGTCTGTGGGCAGTAACTCACTGATCAATACAGTGTTAAAGTCGTGCGATAGTAACTCACCGATCAATATAGTGATAGAGTCTGGGGAGAGTAACTCACTGATCACCACATTGAGTATGTCTGGGGACAGTGACTCACTAATCAATACAGTGATAGAGTGTGAGGACAGTACATCCCTGATCAATACATTAATACAGTCTGGGGGCAGTAACTCCCTGATCAATACAGTGATAGATTCAGGGGGGCAGTAACTCCCTGATCAATACAGTGATAGATTCGGGGGGGGGCAGTATATCCCTGATCAATACATTAATACAGTCTGGGGGCAGTAACTCCCTGATCAATACAGTGATAGATTCGGGGGGGCAGTAACTCCCTGATTAATACAGTGATAGAGTCTGGGGACTGTAACTCTCTGATCAATGCAGTGATACTCACTAATCAATACAGTGATTGAGTCTGCGGGCAGTAACTCACTCATCACGACAGTGATAGAATTTGGAGACAGTGACTCACTGATCAATACAGTTATAGATACGGGGGTCAATAACTCACTGATCAATACAGTGATTGAGTCTGGGATCACAAACTCCCTGATTAATACAGTGATAAAGTCTGGGGACAGTATCTCACTGATCACTACAGTATTAAAGTCTGGGGATAGTAATTCACTGATCAATATAGTGATAGTGTCTGGGGACAGTAACGTTCTGATTAATACAGTGATAGAGTCTGGGGTCCGTAACTCACTAATCAATACAATGATAGAGTCTGGCGACAGTAACTCCCTAATCAATACCGTGATAGAGTGTGAGGGCAGAAACTCACTGATCGGTACAGTGATAGAATCTCTGGGCAGTAACTCCCTGATCAATACAGTGACAGAGTCTGGGGACAGTATATCCCTGATCAATACAGTGATAGAGGCTGGGGACAGTAACTCCCTGATCAATACAGTGATCGAACCCAGGGACAGTAACTCACTGATCAATACAGTGATGGAGTCTGGGATCACAAACTCCCTGATTAATACAGTGATAGAGTCTGGGTGACAGTAACTCCCTGATGAGTACAGCGATAGAGTCTGGGGAGCAGTAACTCACTAATCAATACAGTGATACAGTCAGGGACAGTAACTCACTCATCAATACAGTGATAGAGTCGGGGGCAGTAACTCCCTGACCAATACAGTGATAGAGTCTGGGGACAGTAACTCACTGATCAATACAGTGATAGAGTCTGGGGACAGTAACTCCCTGATCAATACAGTGATAGAGTTTGGGGACAGTGACTCCCTGATCAATACAGTGATAGAGTCTGGGGACAGTAACTCACTGATCAATACAGTGATAGAGTTTGGGGACAGTGACTCCCTGATCAATACAGTGATAGGGTTTGGGGACAGTAACTCACTGATCAATACAGTGATAGAGTCTGGGGACAGTAACTCACTGATCAATACAGTGATAGAGTCTGGGGACAGTGACTCCCTGATCAATACAGTGATAGAGTCTGGGGACAGTAACTCACTGATCAATACAGTGATAGAGTCTGGGGACAGTAACTCACTGATCAATACAGTGATAGAGTCTGGGGTCAGTAACTCACTGATCAATACAGTGATAGAGTCTGGGGACAGTAACTCACTGATCAATACAGTGATAGAGTCTGGGGACAGTGACTCCCTGATCAATACAGTGATAGAGTCTGGGGGCAGTAACTCACTGATCAATACAGTGATAGAGTCTGGGGACAGTGACTCCCTGATCAATACAGTGATAGAGTCTGGGGACAGTGACTCCCTGATCAATACAGTGATAGAGTCTGGGGACAGTGACTCCCTGATTAATACAGTGATAGAGTCTGGGGACAGTAACTCACTGATCAATACAGTGATAGAGTTTGGGGACAGTAACTCACTGATCAATACAGTGATAGAGTCTGGGGACAGTAACTCACTGATCAATACAGTGATAGAGTTTGGGGACAGTAACTCACTGATCAATACAGTGATAGAGTCTGGGGACAGTGACTCCCTGATTAATACAGTGATAGAGTCTGGGGACAGTAACTCCCCGATGAGTAGACTGATAGTGTCTGGTGTGTGACTCCCAGATTATTAGTTTGATAGTGTCTGAGGGCAGGGACCGATCAATAGAGTGATAGTGTCTCAGGCAGGGATTCCCGGACCAATCAATTGACCAACCTTTTATGGTCCAGGGCATATTCAAACTGAGGTGTGTCGTTACCACACAGTGAATGTTAATTAAGCATGACATCCTGCACAGAATATTCATTGTCTTCTGACTTCCACATCCATAGTACATGGTATTCAATCCCTCCATTCAATGATATGGGATATACAGTCCTCCCAGGCTGTGGTACAGGGGTGTGCAATGCTCCCCCTCTATTGCACTAACGGCACAAATGCAAGTGAATGCTTATGGTCATGATGACCATTACAGAGACATGGTTACAAAGAGATCAAAAATCTTGGAATTAAATATTCCGGGTATGTGATATTTTTAAAGGGCAGACAGGAAGGGACGGGAGAGGAGGGCGGTGACTTTGTTAGTAAGATATGGTATAAAGTACCATGTAATTTTGGACTGGAAGATGCAGAATTCATTTGAATGGAGGTAAGAACTAAAAAGGGGAACAAAACAGAGGGAGGAGTAATGAATTGTCCCCTTAACATTAGCTGTTTTGTAGGACAGATAATAAATAACGAGGTCATATAAAACAGATGAAATATTATTTAAGGATAACTTTAACCTTCACATAGTTTAGGAAAACCAAACTGGCTGAAGTAGCCATGTGGAAGAATTCACAGAATCTATTTGGGAAAGTTTCCTAAAATAATATGGATCCAATCATCTCAGTTGATGTGTAATGAGGCAGGTTTAATAAATGATCACAGAGTAATGGATCCCCTCGGGAACAGGGGCAAAAACAAAAAAAAGGTCGAATGTACCTTTCAGTTTGAGGATGAGAAATCTAGGTGGGAAACAACTGTGCTAAACTTAAAATAGTTGATGGATTACAACAAAGTCATATGTCAGGGATGAAGAAGGATTCTAGCAAGGGGATAAACCAATCATGGTTAACCTAGGAAGTTGAGGTTAGTATTAAATTGAAAGAAAAACATACATTGTGACAACGTTTCATGATTAATCAGAGGATTGAGAAAACCTTAAAACCCAACAAAATGTGACCAAGAAAAGTAATAAAGAGAGAGAAAATAAAATCTGAGGGTAAACTAGCGGGTAACCTAAAAACTGAGATGCTTTATACTCTTTTTATTCTTTGTGTCCTTAAAACATATCAATACAAAGAGAGAGGCACTAGTGTGTAAAAGCCTGTTGGAGGAAAAAACTTGAATAAACAGTAATGGGAAGCTGGAAATGGGAGCAGAGTAGAAAAAAATGTTTGGTACCAGTCACCATGGTAGAGAATACTATTAGCATTTCAAAAATACTAAATAATCATAGAGCTAAGGAGTGTGAGGAAATAAGTACAAAAGCTGTCACTAGAAAAAGTACTAAAACAACGAATGGGGCTATAGTCCAATTCAAGATGGCGCCAGAGTGTAGCAACATTTTGTGAGATGTCTGCAGCAGATCTTATTCCTACATATCTTAGAATTATTCTGCTCTTCTAAACTTCAAATCTAAGTCTGTCAGAATTATTAACAACGTTCTCTTAAATCTACTTTCAGTTTTGAAAATACTCTGACCAATGAGAGCCAGAATGTGATCTCTTCCACGCTCTTCCATCGGGCAGAAAATATAAATGTCTGAATACACTTGCAAACAGGTTCAAGAACAGCTTCTTACCCGTTGTTAGCAGATTTTTGAACAGACCTGTCCCATGTTAATTCTGATCTCTCTGTCTGGCCCTTCTCAGCAACTGTAACACTGCACTCTGTGCTTCTACCCTGATGCACTTTGTATGGTACGGTCTGTCTGAATAATGCAACACTTTTCACTGTATCTCGGTACATGTGACAACAATTAATCAAACTCAAAATCAGTATGTCCCCTGGATCTGAAGGGATGCATCTCAGGGTACTAACGAAGGTAACGACAAAGTTCCAGGAATGTTCCAGGAAATCGTAGATTATGGAAAGGTCACGGAGGATTGCAAAACAGGGATGTGCAGGCTAGGCGGATTAATCATGGGAAATGTAGGATTACAGGGATAAGGAGGAGAATGGGTATGGACGGGATACTTTCAAGAGTCGGTGTGGACATGATGGGCTGAATGGCCTGCTTCCACAATGTAGGGATTCTATGATTCTAACTGCTAATGCAATATCCTTTTGCAAAAATGGAAGCAGACAAAGAAAAAGGTAACTACAGACTGTTTCGCTTAACATCTGTCATAGGAAAATGTTAGTCTTTCATAGAGAATGTAATAGCAGAGCATTTAGAAATGCATAATATAGTCAAGCAGAATCAGCATGGCTTTATGAAGGGTAATTTATGCCTTACAAATTTATTACAGTTTGTTAAGAAGGTAATATACAGGGCAAATGAAGGGAAAACAATGGATGTAATGTATTTAGACCTCCAAAAGGCATTCAGTAAGGTACTGTGTACCAGGTTTGATAAGATAAGAGGGGAAAGTGAGGGACTGCAGATGCTGGAGATCAGAGTCAAAGAATGTGGTGCTGGAAAAGCACAGCAGGTCAGGCAGTATCTGAGGAGCAGGAGAGTCGATGTTTTGGGCATAATGAAGGGCTTATGCCCAAAATGTCGATTCTCCTGCTCCTCAGATGCTGCCTGACCTGCTTGATAAGAGTCTATATTGTAGGGGGGAGTATATTAGCATTTTTACAAGGTTTGTGAAGGTTTGTAGTTCAGGTTGAGGTATAGGGTGTAGGTTTGTTCACTGAGCTGTAGGTTTGATATCCAGACGTTTCATTACCTATCTAGGTAACATCATCAGTGGTGACCTCCAAGTGAAGTGAAGCTGTTGTCTCCTGCTTTCTATTTATATCTTTCTCCTGGATGGGGTTCCTGGGGTTTGTGGTGATGTCATTTCCTGTTTGTTTTCTGAGGGGTTAATCGATGGCATCTAGATCTATGTGTTTGTTTATGGCGTTGTGGTTGGAGTGCCAGGCCTCTAGGAATTCTCTGGCATGACTTTGCTTAGCCTGTCCCAGGATAGATGTGTTGTCCCAGTCGATATGGTGGGTTTTTTTCATCCGTGTGTAGGGCTACGAGGGAGAGAGGGTCGTGTCTTTTTGTGGCTAGCTGGTGTTCGTGTATCCTGGTGGCTAACTTTCTTCCTGTTTGTCCTACGTAGTGTTTGTGGCAGTCCTTGCATGGAATTTTGTGGACGACGTTGGTTTTGTCCATGGGTTGTACTGGGTCTTTTAAGTTTGTTAGTTTTTGTTTGAGAGAGTGTTGGTGGGTTTGTGTGCTACTAGGATTCTGAGGGGTCTCAGTAGTCTGGCTGTCATTTCTGAAACTTCTTTGATATATGGTAAGGTGGTTAGGGTTTCTGGCTGCGTTCGGTCTGCTTGTCGTGGTTTTTTCTTGAGGAATCTGCAGACTGTATTTTTTTTGAGTATCCGTTCTTCTTGAATACGTTGTATAGGTGGTTCTCCTCTGTTTTCCGAAGTTCGTCTGTGCTGCAGTGTGTGGTGGCTCGTTGGAATAGTGCTCTGATACAGCTTCGTATATTAACATGGATAGAGCATTAACTAACTAATGGAAGACAAAGAGTTGGGGTAAAGGGTGGACTTTTGGCCTGGCAAGTGGAGTGCCACAGGGACCAGTGCTGGAGCCACAATTACTTACAATCTCCATTAATGACTTAGACAGCGGAAGTGAATGTACTTTCACCAAGTTTGTTGATGCCACAAAATTATGTGGGAAGGCAAATTATGTGGGAAGGCACAAAGAGTCTTCAGAGGGAATATAGGCAACTTTAGTGAGTGGGCAAAACTAAGCAGATGAAATATAATGTGGGAAATTGGAAGATTATGCACTTCAGCAAGAAGAATGCAGGCGCTGAATATTATATAAATTGAGAAAGACTGCAGAAAGCTATGGAACAGAGAGATTTTGGGGTCCTCATCCATGAATCATGAAAAGCTGGTGGGTAATAGGGAAGACAAATGACCTGATGGCCTATATTTCCAAGGGAATGGAGTATAAAAATAGCGAGGCTTTCCTAAAGGGATACAAGGCATTAGTAAGACTTCACCTGGAATATCATGAACAGTTTTCAATCCCTTACCTCAGGGAAGATAAACGGCTATTAGAGGCAGTCCAGAGAGGTTCACTGGGCTGATACCAGCTATGGAGGGACTGTGTTATGAGGAAAGGTTGAGTAGGCCTGGGCCTGTTCTCCATGGTTGAGAAGAATGAGACATCATTGAGACATACAAGATTCTTAGGGGATTTGACAGGGTGAGTGTGGACAGTTTGTATCCCATTGTCTCGCACCAGAGGGCAGAACTTCAGAGGAAGGAATCATCCATTTAAGACAGAGATGAGGAGGGGATTCTTCTCTCAGAAGAGAGTAAGCTTGTAGAATTGTTGAACACAGAGGGCTGGAGAGTATTAGGTATTTCAAGGCTGAGATAGAGATTTTTCATCAGTAATGGAATCGAGACTTTGGGGTTATAGGAAGGAGAGTGGAGTTCAGGACGATTAGATCAGCTGTGATTTCATTGATTGGGCTGAATGGCCTAGTTCCCCATGGTCTTCTGCTACCTCCCTCCCACACTGTGATACAGGGGGGTATTCACCCCTCCCACACTGTGATGCAGGGGGGTATTGCCCCTCTCACACTGTGATACAGGGGGGTATTCACCCCACCCACACTGTGATACAGGGGGGTATTACCCCTCCCACACTGTGATACAGGGGGGTATTACCCCTCCCACTCTGTGAAACAGGGGGGGTATTCACCCCTCCCACTCTGTGATACAGGGGGGGTATTCACCCCTCCCACTCTGTGATACAGGGGGGTATTGCCCCTCTCACACTGTGATACAGGGGGGTATTCACCCCACCCACACTGTGATACAGGGGGGTATTACCCCTCCCACACTGTGATAAGGGGGGTATTTACCCCTCCCACTCTGTGATACAGGGGGGTATTCACCCCTCCCAGTCTGTGATACAGGGGGGTATTCACCCCTCCCACTCTGTGATACAGGGGGGTATTCACCCCTCCCAGTCTGTGATACAGGGGGGTATTCACCCCACCCACACTGTGATACAGGGGGGTATTACCCCTCCCACACTGTGATACAGGGGGTATTACCCCTCCCACTCTGTGATACAGGGGGGGTATTCACCCCTCCCACACTGTGATACAGGGGGGTATTGCCCCTCTCACACTGTGATACAGGGGGGTATTCACCCCACCCACACTGTGATACAGGGGGGTATTACCCCTCCCACACTGTGATAAGGGGGGTATTTACCCCTCCCACTCTGTGATACAGGGGGGTATTCACCCCTCCCACTCTGTGATACGGGGGGTATTCACCCCTCCCACTCTGTGATACAGGGGGGTATTCACCCCTCCCATTCTGTGATACAGGGGGGTAATCACCCCTCCCATTCTGTGATACAGGGGGGCATTTACCCCTCCCACTCTGTGATTCGGGGGGTATTCACCCCTCCCACTCTGTGATACAGGGGGGTATTCACCCCTCCCATTCTGTGATACAGGGGGGTATTCACCCCTCCCACTCTGTGATAAGGGGGGTATTCACCCCTCCCAGTCTGTGATACAGGGGGGTATTCACCCCTCCCACTCTGTGATACGGGGGGTATTCACCCCTCCCACTCTGTGATACAGGGGGGTATTCACCCCTCCCATTCTGTGATACAGGGGGGCATTTACCCCTCCCACTCTGTGATACAGGGGGGTATTCACCCCTCCCTCTCTGTGATACAGGGGGGTATTCACCCCTCCCTCTCTTTGATACAGGGGGGTATTCACCCCTCCCACTCTGTGATAAGGGGGGTATTCACCCCTCCCACTCTGTGTTACAGGGGGGTATTCACCCCTCCCTCTCTGTGATACAGGGGGGTATTTACCCCTCCCACTCTGTGTTACAGGGGGGTATTCACCCTTCCCTCTCTGTGTTACAGGGGGTATTTACCCCTCCCTCTCTGTGATACAGGGGGGTATTCACCCCTCCCACACTGTGATACAGGGGGGTATTTACCCCTCCCACTCTGTGTTACAGGGGGGTATTCACCCTTCCCTCTCTGTGTTACAGGGGGGTATTTACCCCTCCCACTCTGTGATACAGGGGGGTATTCACCCCTCCCACTCTGTGTTACAGGGGGGTATTTACCCCTCCCACACTGTGATACAGGGGGGTATATACCCCTCCCAGTCTGTGTTACAGGGGGGTATTCACCCCTCCCACTCTGTGATACAGGGGGTATTCACCCCTCCCTATCTGTGTTACAGGGGGGTATTCACCCCTCCCACTCTGTGATACAGGGGGGTATATACCCCTCCCACTCTGTGATACAGGGGGTATTCACCCCTCCCAGTCTGTGATAAGGGGGGTATTCACCCCTCCCACTCTATGTTACAGGGGGGTATTCACCCCTCCCACTCTGTGATACAGGGGGGTATTCACCCCTCCCACTCTGTGATACAGGGGGGTATTCACCCCTCCCACTCTGTGATACAGGGGGGTATTCGCCCCTCCCTCTCTGTGATACAGGGGGGTATTCACCCCTCCCTCTCTGTGATACAGGGGGGTATTCACCCCTCCCTCTCTGTGATACAGGGGGGTATTCACCCCTCCCATTCTGTGATACAGGGGGGTATTCGCCCCTCCCACACTGTGATACAGGGGGTATTTAGCCCTCCCACTCTGTGATACAGGGGGGTATTTACCCCTCCCACACTGTGATACAGGGGGGTATTTGCCCCTCCCACTCTGTGATACAGGGGGGTATTCACCCCTCCCACTCTGTGATACAGGGGGGTATTTGCCCCTCCCACTCTGTGATACAGGGGGTATTTGCCCATCCCACACTGTGATACAGGGGGGTATTTACCCCTCCCACACTGATACAGGGGGGGATTCACCCCTCCCAATCTGTGTTACTGGGGGTATTCACCCCTCCCACTCTGTGATACAGGGGGTATTCACCCCTCCCACTCTGTGATACAGGGGGTATTTACCCCTCCCACTCTGTGATACGGGGGGTATTTACACCTCCCACTCTTTGGTACAGGGGTTATTCACCCCTCCCACTCTGTGATACAGGGTGTATATACCCCTCCCACTCAGGATCCGGGGGGGTATTCACCCCTCCCACTCTGTGATACAGGGGGTATTCACTCCTTCCTCTCTGTGATATGGAGTGTATTTACCCCTCCCACTCTGTGAAAAAGGGGGGCATTCACCCCTCGCACTGTGTGATGCACGGGGTATTTACCCTTCCCACTCTGTGATACAGGGGGATATTTACCCCTCCCACTCTGTGAACTGGGGGGTATTGACCCCTCCCACTCTGTGATACAGGGGGGTATTTACGCCTCTCAATCTGTGATACAGGGGGGTATTTACGCCTCTCACTCTGTGATACAGGGGGTATTCACCCCTCCCACTCCGTGATACAGGGGGGTATTTACCCCTCCCATTCTGTGATAAGGGGGGTATTCACCCTTCCCTCTCTGCGATACAGGGGGGTATTCACCCCTCCCACTCCATGGTACAGGGGGTATTTACCCCTCCCACTCTGTGATACAGGGGGTATTCACCCCTCCCTCTCTGTGATACAGGGGGGTATTCACCCCTCCCACTCTGTGATACAGGGGGTATTCACCCCTCCCACTCTGTGATACAGGGGGTATTCACCCCTCCCACTCTGTGATACAGGGGGGTATTCACCCCTCCCTCTCTGTGATACAGGGGGTATTCACCCCTCCCACTCTGTGATACAGGGGGGTATTCACCCCTCCCTCTCTGTGATACAGGGGGGTATTCACCCCTCCCTCTCTGCGATACAGGGGGGTATTCACCCCTCCCACTCTGTGATACAGGGGGGTATTCACCCCTCCCACTCTGTGATACAGGGGGGTATTTACTCCTCCCATTCTGTGATACAGGGGGGCATTTACCCCTCCCACTCTGTGATACAGGGGGGTATTCACCCCTCCCACTCTGTGATACAGGGGGGTATTCACCCCTCCCACACTGTGATACGGGGGGTATTCACCCCTCCTACTCTGTGAGGTAGGTGTATTTAATTCTAATACTCCTTAGTAAATGAGGTAATACACCCCAGTTCTTTCATTTATCTACAGGATGAGGGTGTCCCTGGCTAGGCCAGCGTTTATTGCCTATCCCTAATTGCCCAGAAGGCAGTTTGGCGTCCCCTCATTACTGTGGGTCTGGACACGTGTAGGCCAGACCAGATAAAGATGGCAGTTTCCTTCCCTCAAGGGCATTAATGGCGGAGGTGGGCCTTCCTCGACAATTAGTCATTATTTAATTCCAGATTTTATTGATTAAATTAAATTCCACCGTCCGCGTGGGAGGATCGAACTCGGCTACCCAGAACAGTCGGCGAGTGTGGGTACTGCAGATGCTGGAGATTAGAGTCAAAATTGGAGTAGTGCTGGAAACACACAGCAGGTCAGGCAGCATCCGAGGAGCAGGAAAATTGAAGTTTCGGGCAAAAGCTCTTCATCAGCCATATCCTGAACATTGTCTGGTGATAATTGTCTGGTGATAATACCACTCAGCCATCATCTCACCAATGGTGCACCCCTACACTCCATGGTGTGGGGTAATTAGTCCTTACACTCTTTGGTTCAGGAGATATTTAGTGCTAAGTCACGGTCCGGGGGTATTAATTCTCACACTCCCTGTTACAGGGGTATTCAGCCACTCTCACAACTCCATTGGGAGTTAAGGTGTTCACTCCTACCAGCCAGAGTGTGAGGGGATAGGGTGTTGTTTCAGATTGACCATGCCCAGCACAGTAGCAGTTCGGTTCTTTTCTCCTCTGATCACCCAGAACTGCTTCTTGGAGCTGAGCAAGAAATTGCCAAACATTCTGCAGATTCTATGGTAACATTTTCTCAAACATTTATTCATCGGAGAGGAGTTAATGAATTTTCTTTCATAAAGAGCGTCCTCTGAACACACATTCTCCTTTGATGTATCCTCCCTTTCCCCCTGAAAATACATTCAGTTTTATAAAGCTTGGCACTGGCAGTGTCTTTTCAGATTAATAATGAGCCAGTCTCCGGCTGCCAGTGATTCAAAGAGATCTGCAACTAGATCCTCAGAAATCAGCTTTTAAGAATGTGTAAATGAAACAATAAAACGAACCAATTAAACAATAAGTCCACAAGTAGCCAAAGGAAATGTTAAAATACTGGAAGCAATCTAGTGCTGTCAATCCTGAAATTTATCCATTATCAGTCCACCTGGTTAGACTTCAACATTATATTTCTCAAGACATGGAGACTTACGACCACACTTTGTAGTGAAAAGGTGCAAGTTAGTATTTCAGGTAAGTCACCTACCTTGGACACACAAGGAATTCACCACCAATATTGATCCCACAGCTCCAATTAACAGATGTTGGAACATACTTGTCTTGTTTTAGGTAACAGTCAGTGGCTCTCACTCTCTCCTGGCTGAGGAGTGAAAAGTGTGAGTGATTTTTTTTTCAATCAACTGCTCCTCTCCTCTATCCCCTAGTGAGTTGAGTTTTTTTTTAACTTGGTTTTATTCTGATTGAATAAGTTGGGGAGGGGGAGGGAACACAGGGAATGACGTGAGATCACATTGACTCTCCTCTCTCTCTCACACACACACACACACCCTCTCTCTGCAAGTTCAGTAATACAGCAGTCCAAAATGCTTTCAGCACCATTTGCAGAGAGCAGACCACAGTCACATACATCCTGCTTACTAAACTGTGGAAAAGCTAAACAAACAGGCAACAGCACCCATCCCCGGAGAAACTCCCTGAGAGATCACATTGCCGTTGGGTTTGGTGTTCATTGCCAGACTTGTGGGCTGTAATCTAACGTGTTTTTTTCTCTCTATGAAAACTGACACCCAAGTGGGTATATGCGGCACCCACCAGCAGCAACAATCCCCACTTTGGCGAATATCCTGCCCATTGCAGTCAAAATGAGCCTCACATACTGACCATTCTCTCAGGGGGAATGGGGTTGCCACAACTGGCGAAATCCTGGGGTTGGTATTTAGTAAAGTTAGACCTTCCTACAGCATTATGGACTGAAATCTGATTCCACCTTGGAGTTAAAGGCGACTGTGGAGTGGAGAGGAGTCAGCAAGCTCACAGAAGAATCTCAGAGCTCCTGAGATCACAGCATGGTGTCCCCTCACAGTGAGAAACTCAGTCCTCACTCAACAGTGACATTAATAATCCACTGGTTTGAGCTATACAGTTCAAGAGAACCTTTTCAAATGCTGGCTGGATGCTTTGCAAATGTGAACTCACTTTTTAAAAGAGGTTGGGCAATTCAGAGCTGCCGTGGGTAACCGCGTCGTTGCTGGATTCTCATAAGAAGGAGAAGCCAAGCTGGTTTCTTCGTGGCCTTTCAGGAGGAAAACAGACTGTGCTAAAGCGAGCTGGTCTATATGTGACTCCAGCTCCACCCTGATGTGCTTGACCCTGATGTGTTATCTGAAGTGGCTCAACAAGGCTACACTGTATTGTAACAAACTCGCGACGAGGACCACAGAGCAGACCCAGAAGGGTGATCAATGCTGGCCTTGCAGGCAACACCCACATCCCAAGAATGCACAATGCCACTGAGTCAGCCATTTCCTGTTACAACCCAGCTGCCATGTAGAACTTGCACTGAGTTGGCACACTGGATACAGCGTCAATCCTCAAAGGTTACCAACAGCTTTGGAACTCTAAGGCGATGTAACTTTGAGTATGGAATCCTGCGTTCAAAAGCAGTTGGTAGTGGACGACAGAGAAAGGCCAACGCTTCCTTACTCCATCACTGTAGCCACATGGATCTCACCCTCCAGCCTTATACTGTATAAACCAACATTACTGAAACACTCACCTCCTCCTACAGCCCATCAGCCAGCAACAAAGCTTCAAGGTGTGCCGATGCTGCTCAAGTGCTTGTTAAATCGGTACAGAAGCCTTTTGTCCCAAGTCTGCCCAACCTACACAGATTTTCACGGCTTTGGCATTGGAACTGAAAGCTGATATCTCCAAATCAAAAGCATAAATTGTTGGGAAACATCAGCAGGTCTGGCAGGTCTGTGGAGAGAAAGCACAGTTCACATTTCAGGTCCAGTGACCCTCCCTCAAAACTAATTGTCAGAACTGGGAAAAGGTTGAAGGTGAGAGTGGGGAGTGGGGGAGACTAAATGATAGATGGGGATAGAGCCCAGAGAGAGAGAAAAATGTTGGACAGACAAAGGAATGGGTTAGCACTGCTGCCTCACAGCACCAGGGACCCAGGTTCGATTCCAGCCTCGGGTGACAGTCTGTGTGGAGTTTGCACGTTCTCCCCGTGTCTGCCTGGGTTTCCTCCGGGTGCTCCGGTTTCCTCCCACAGTCCAAAGATGTGCAAGTCAGGTGAGTTGGCCATGCTAAATTGCCCCAAGTATTCAGGGATGTGTAGGTTAGGTGCATTAGTCAGGGGTAAATATAGGGTAGGGGAATGGGTCTGGGTGGGTTACTCTTCGGAGGGTCTACGCAGGCCCTGAAGCTCTTTGGAGGGTCGGTATGGACTTGTTGGGCCGAAGGGCCTGTTTCCACACTGTAGGTGAGTGAATAGGTACTCTTGGGGCTAACAATGGGTTGCTTGTGATAGCAGCCCATGTGATAACAAGGCCTGGTGGGGGGAGGGGGGGGGGGGGGGCGGGATAAGGTCATGGGAGAAGCTCAAACCCTAAAGTTGTTGAACGCGATATTGAGTCCAGAAGGCCGCTGGGTTCGCAAGCAGAAAATGAGATGTTATTCTTCCAGCTTGCACTGAGCTTCATTGGATCACTGCAGTGAGCCTGAGACAGAGACGATATTGTGAGCAGCAAATGCAGTAAACTCGATGGAGTGAAGTGTAGGTAAATTGTTGCTTCACCTGGAAATAGTGTTTGGACCATTGGATACTCAGGAGGGAGGAGATAAACTGGCAGGTGCTACACTTTCTGTGGTTGCAGGAGAAGGTACCATAGGGCTGTGGGGGTGTGTTGGCATTGAAGAAGGAGTGGACCAGGGTGTCCCAGAGGGCACAGTCACTGTGGAAGGCTGACATGGAAGGGGACCTGGTGGTAGCATCCTGCTGGAGGTGGCGGAAGTCACAGCTAATGATCCTCTCGATGTGGATGCTGGTGGGATGGTACGTGAGGGCAAGGGTGAGAGCAGTAACAAATTAAAAATTCTATATATGAATGCACGAAGCATTAGACACAAGGTGGATGAGCTTGAGGCTCTTTTGGAAATTGGCAGATACGATATTGTGGGGATAACTGAGACGTGGCTTCATGGGGACAGGGCCTGGGAAATGAATATTCAAGGTTACACGTGTTATCGTAAGGATAGACTGACGGGCAGAGGGGGTGGGGTGGCCTTGTTGGTAAGGGAGGATATTCAGTCCCTTGCGCGGGGGGACCTAGAGTCAGGGGATGTAGAGTCAGTGTGGATAGAGCTTCGAAACACTAAGGGTAAAAAGACCCTCATGGGAGTCATCGACAGGCCCCCAAACAGTAGTCTGGATGTCGGATGTAAGTTAAATCAGGAGCTGAAATTGGCTTGTCGCAAAGATGTTACTACAGTTGTTATGGGGGATTTTAACATGCAGGTAGACTGGGTGAATCAGGATGGTATCGGGCCTCAAGAAAGAGACTTTGTGGAGTGCCTCAGAGATGGATTTTTAGAGCAGCTGGTGCTGGAGCCGACCAGGGATAAGGCAATTCTGGATCTGGTATTGTGTAACGAACCAGAATTGGTCAGTGACCTCGAAGTGAAGGAGCCATTGGGAAGTAGTGACCATAATACAATAAGCTTCAATCTGCAATTTGAGAGGGAGTGGGTACAATCTGAAGTGACAATATTTCAGTTGAATAAAGGGAAATATGGAGCTATGAGGGAGCAACTGGCCAAAGTTCAATGGTTCAATACCTTAACAGGGAAGACCGTGGAGGAACAATGGCGGATATTTCTGTGTATAATGCAGAAGATGCAGGATCAGTTCATTCCTAAAAGAAAGAAAGATCCCAGGAGGAGACATGGGCGGCCGTGGCTGACGAGGGAAGTAAAGAAACATATAAGGTTAAAAGAGAAAAAGTATAACTTAGCGAAGATAAGCGGGAAAACGAAGGACTGGGAAGCTTTTAAAGAACAACAGAGGATTAGTAAGAAGGAAATACGCAGAGAAAAAATGAGGTACAAAGGTAAACTGGCCAAGAATATAAAGGAGGATAGTAAAAGCTTTTTTAGGTATGTCCAAGGCAAAAAAATGGTTAGGACAAAAGTTGGGCCCTTGAAGACAGAAGCAGGGGAATATATTACTGGGAACGAAGAAATGGCAGAGGAATTAAATGGGTACTTCAGATCTGTGTTCACTGGGGAAGACACAAGCAATCTCCCTGAGGTAACAGTGGCTGAAGGACCTGAACTTAAGGGAATTTCTATTTGCCAGGATTTGGTGTTGGAGAGACTGTTAGGTCTGAAGGTTGATAAGTCTCCGGGACCTGATGGCCTGCATCCCAGGGTACTGAAGGAGGTGGCTCGGGAAATCGTGGATGCGCTGGTGATTATTTTCCAGAGTTCAATAGAATCGGGGTTGGTTCCTGAGGATTGGAGGGCGGCTAATGTTGTGCCACTTTTTAAGAAGGGTGGGCGGGAGAAAGCAGGAAATTATAGACCAGTTAGTCTGACCTCAGTGGTGGGAAAGATGCTGGAGTCTATTATAAAGGATGAAATTACGGCACATCTGGATAATAGTAACAGGATAGGACAGAGTCAGCATGGATTTATGAAGGGGAAATCATGCTTGACTAATCTTCTTGAATTTTTTGAGGATGTAACTCGGAAGATGGACGAGGGAGATCCAGTGGATGTACTGTACCTGGACTTTCAGAAAGCTTTTGATAAAGTCCCACACAAGAGGTTAGTGAGTAAAATTAGGGCGCACGGGATTGGGGGCAAAGTACTAGATTGGATAGAGAATTGGTTGGCTAATAGGAAACAAAGGGTAGTGATTAACGGCTCCATTTCGAAATGGCAGGCAGTGACCAGTGGGGTACCGCAGGGATCCGTGCTGGGACCGCAGCTTTTTACAATATATGTAAATGATATAGAAGATGGTATCAGCAATAACATTAGCAAATTTGCTGATGACACAAAGCTAGGCGGTGGGGTGAAATGTGATGAGGATGTTAGGGGATTACAGGGTGACCTGGACAAGTTAGGTGAGTGGGCAGATGCATGGCAGATGCAGTTTAATGTTGATAAATGTCTGGTTATTCACTTTGGTGGCAAGAACAGGAAGGCAGATTACTACCTCAATGGTATCAAATTAGGTAAAGGGGCTGTTCAGAGAGATCTGGGTGTATTTGTCCACCAGTCAATGAAGGCAAGCATGTAGGTACAGCAGGTCGTGAAGAAGGCTAATAGCATGCTGGCCTTCATAACAAGAGGGATTGAGTATAGAAGCAAAGAGGTGCTTCTGCAGCTGTACAGGGCCCTGGTGAGACCACACCTGGAGTACTGTGTCCAGTTCTGGTCTCCAAATTTGAGGAAAGACATTCTGGCTATTGAGGGAGTGCAGCGTAGGTTCACGAGGTCAATTCCTGGAATGGCAGGATTGCCTTACACGGAAAGACTGAAGCGACTGGGCTTGTATACCCTTGAGTTTAGAAGACTGAGAGGGGATCTGATTGAAACGTATAAGATTATGAAAGGACTGGACACTCTGGCAGGAGGGAACATATTTCCGTTGATGGGGGAGTGCCGAACCAGAGGACACAACTTAAGAATACGGGGTAGACAATTTAGGACAGAGATGAGGAGAAACTACTTCACCCAGAGAGTGGTGGCTGTGTGGAATGCTCTGCCACAGAGGGCAGTGGAGGCCCAGTCTCTGGATTCTTTTAAGAAAGAATTGGATAGAGCTCTTAAAGATAGTGGAGTCAAGGGGTATGGAGATAAGGCTGGAACAGGATACTGATTAGGAATGATCAGCCATGATCATATTGAATGGCGGTGCAGGCTCGAAGGGCAGAATGGCCTACTCCTGCATCTATTGTCTATTGTCTATTGTCTATTGCTGTTGTTGGAGGGAAGTGAGTGGGTGAGAGCTGAAGTGTGGGAGATAGGCCGGACACAGAAGAGGGCCCTATAGTAGCAGAGATTTCTCGGTTGAGGAAGAAGGTGGAAGTTTCGGAAGCACCCTTGTTGAAGTTGGCATCATTAGAACAATGTGTCAGAGACAGAGGAACTGGGAGAATAGAATAGAGTCTTTACAGGAAGCAGGGTGTGAAGATGTATAGTCAAGGTAACTGTGGCAGTGGGTGGGTTTGTAGTGGATATTAGTGGCTAGCCTTTTGCCAGAAATGGAATCAGAGGTGTCGAGGAAGGGAAGGGAGGAGTTAGAGGTAGCCAGGTGAAGGTGAGGGTGGGGTGGAAATTGGAAGCAAAATTGATAAAACTTTCCAACTCCAGAAAAGAGAGGGAAGCAGCACCGATGATACCATGGACATACCAGAGAAAGCGTTATGGGTGTGGATCGGAATAGGACTGGAACAAGGTGTGTTCCACATACCTTACAGAGAGACAGGTATAACTGGGGATCATGTGGGTATCCATGGCAACCCGTCTGACCTGAAGAATGTGAGAGTAGGTAAAGGAGAAGTTATTCAGGGTGGGGACGAGTTTGGGCAGGGGGGTGAGGGGGTGTGGAGACGGTTCAGGCCTTTGCTCCAGGAAGAAGCAGAGAGCCCTGAGACCACCTTGATGGGGGATGGATGTGTGAAGGGATGACATGTGCATGGTAAAGAGGAGGCAGCTGGAGCCCACAAACTGGGAATTCCGAAACTGGCATAAAGCGTCAGAGGAAATGCGGATGTAATTGGGCAGGGACTGGACAAGGGGAGAAAAGACTGAGTCAAGGTAGAAAGAGCTGGGTTCTGTGGGGCAGGAGCAGGCAGAAACAATGGGTGTCCCTGGGGCAGTCCTGTTTGTGGATTTTGGGAAGGAGGTAGAAGCTGTGCTACATCCAAGGTTCACATGACTGTCATGAGTCACAGTGTGAAGTGTACAAATGCATCTGTCCAAACGTTCCCTTCTTTATAGAGAAAAGAAAATTGCACACACTATCACTGGCAACTGCAAATCACCCAATGTAGGAAAAAGTCTTCTTCAGGAACAAAAACTATTTGTTCGTTCCAGTCTGTCCCTGCACACACATTTCCTTTGGTCTTTAATGGTGCATAGTCAGTGTCATAGAGTCATAGCTGTAGAGTTTTACAGCACGGTCAGAGGCCCTTCAGCCTATCATATGCCATGCTGGTCGCCAAGCACTTATTTACTGTATCTCATTAGCCAGCACTTGACCCATAGCTTTGAATACTGTGGCACTTCAAGTGACCACTTCAAAATAGTTCTTAAATGTTGTGTTGGATCCATGTCAGATAGTAAGGTCCAGCCACCTACTACACTCTGGCTGAAAGAATGCTTCCTTAAATCATCCCTTTCACTTCAATCTCTGCTCCATTGTTACTGATCTGTCTACCAGTGGGGAGGGGTGCAAGTCGTTCTTGGATATTCATCTGATGACTACTCATCCTGGGCTGATGTTCCTTCTTCAGCTCCAGGGGGTATCATTCAATTTACATTAGTACCTTGGATGAAAATACACTGGCTGTCCATTCTGCAGGTAAGTTGCTCCCAGTCCTGTCTCTCTGGCATTACTTACGTTGTATTACCCAAGCACTGGCGCTGTCAGAGCTAACTGTTTGATTCTACAGAATCCTGCTCCTTGTTCTTTGCTGCAGTACCATTAGGACTTGGAATATTTGTGCACGAAACTCAGAAAGCTAGCACACAGGGTGCAGCGGGTAATCAGGAAGGCTAATGGAATATTGGCCCTTATTTCAAGGGAGCTGGAGTAGAAGGGTAGGGTAGTCTTACTGCAACTGCACAAGACCATATCTGAAGTACCAGGGAGCAGTTGTGGTCCCTTTATTTAAGGAAAAATATTATTTCACTGGAGACAATTCAGAGAAAGTTGACGAGGATGATCCCTGTTATGAAGGGATTGTCTTGTGAGCAAAGGTGAACAGGTTGGAACTCTCCTCAGGGGCTTGACGGGGTCAATGCTGAGAGGATGGTTCTCCTCATAGGAGAGTCTAGGACCAGAGGGTAGAGTCTCAGAATAAAGGGGAGCCAACTGAAGACTGAGATGAGGAGGAATTTCTTCTCTCTGAGAGTTATGGGTCTTTGGAAATCCTTGCCACAGAGAGCTGTGGGGACAGAGTCCATGTGGTAATTTAAAGTTGAGATAGTTAGATCCTTGACCAGTCAGGGAATTGGGGGTTATAAGGAAAGGACAGGAAAGTGGACTTATACGCAAAGCTGGCAGGAAGGGTAACCTTCATGTAGCTGGACATGAGCCATGTGTATCTACAACTGCAGTTAGATGAGGCTTCCCAGATGTGTGCCATAATTAATGCTCACAAGAGTTTGTACCGATATACGAGATTGTTATTTGAGGTATCATCAGCCTGTGCCATTTTTCAGTGGATGATGAAGAACATTTTGCAAGGTCTACCCCAGGTCGCCATTTATCTGGAATGACTTGCACAAGAGCACTTACAGAACCTGGACCTAGTCCTTGGACTTTTCACCCAGCCTGGCTTAGAAGGGAAAAATGTGTGTTCTAGGCAAGCCAGGGGACCTGCTTAGGCTAGAAAATTGACAAGACTAGTAAAGGATAAAGTGAAAGATAAAGGGAGGGCAATCAAAGGTGGCCTGGCTCCCACTGGAGATTAGGCCTTTCCTTGGATTAGCGAATTATAATGGAAAGTGCGGATGTAACCCTGGCTTTCGTCTTGTCGCCCTTACGTCTGCTATTGACAAAGGGTCAGCTTTGGAAATGGCCTCATAGCCAAGATGTAGCCTTTGGGGAAGTGAAGAAGCAGCTATCATCGCCCAAAACTGTTGGTACACTATGATGCCAAGCCAGATCTGGTGCTGACACGTGATGTGCCCCCATACGGTGTCGGGCCAGTGGTCTCAAAGGTGCCCTGGAGAGGAACGCCCAACATCATTCACCACCAGGACTTTGGCTGGCGCAGGGTGTAAATACACCCAGATAGAGAGGGAAGGTTTGGCGGTCATATTTGTTGTGAGAAGGTTCCACCAGCACCTTGACAGGTGGAAATTTGTCATAGTAACAGACCACAAACCCCTGCTAGGGCAACTCAAAGAGGATAAGGCAATGCCAGTCATACCTTCAGGTTGAATTCAGTGGTGGGCTCTAAGTGCATACAATTACAAATTGGATTACCATCCCGGGAGGCCAAGCAGCAACTGTGGATGCACTGAACCGCCTCTTGCTGGAAGGTACATCAACGGTACATACACCAGCACTAGAAGAGTCTGTTTTGGTTTTAAACTTTCTGGATACCTTTCCAGTCATTGGTGACAATACCTGACTGTGAACCCAAAAAGATCCCATCCTGGCAAAACTGAAACAGCTGGCGGTGATGGGGGAGCAAGAAGAGCCATTGCAACCAGACATGAAACCTTCCTGGACCCAGTGAGAGGACACTATATAATGATCAGGAGCGAGAGTGATTGTCCTGAGCAAAGGTCACCACCAGATACCTGGCTGAACACCACCAGGGTCATCCAGCAGTGTCCAAAGTCAAGATGCTGGCCAGATGTGATGTCTGGTGGCCAGGATTAGATACAGACATAGCTGCATTGGTGGGGCAGTGCCCAGAGTGCCAACAAGGTGGGCACATTCATGACCAGGGCAGGGTAAGCCCTGGACTCAGTTGCACATTGACCATGCCAGTCCTTTTATGAGCTCAATGTTCTTGGTCATTGTGGACATCCACTCAACGTGGTTGGATGTGCATAGAGTTCATTCAGTGAACTCATGGATGAGGATTGAAAAGCTGTGAGCATCTTTTGCAATAAACAACGTGATGATGCTGCTCCTTTAACAAGGTTATGGTGCCCTTGGTTTCTTTTCTCAGAGAGACTGTAAAAGACACAGACTCCAAAAAGTCTGGGGTTGAAATGTTTTTGGGCCAATTTGATAATAGCTAACAGATACTGCCTCAGACAGAAGGCTTTTAAGTTAAAAAAAACACTTGTACATTGAAAGGGGAGTAGCCAGTTCTCCCAGCTCAGCTTTTCTCTGGTTTGGTTTGGTTTTAGCAGGCTGTTGTACAAGCTGCTGGACCCAAGAGAGGCAGATCCTTGCTGACCCTCTTCTCTCTGTGACATCTGTCCTGTAAGAGCCTGTGTCTGATTTTATCTTTTGTACCAAGACGTGTTTATGATGATGGCTGCAAGTATTGGAACAGCACCATTAAGTCGGTATAACCTGTTGGATTTTTGGATAGGTTACATTATTCTGTATTCTGTTTTCTGTTGTTTGTGTCTCATTTGGTAACCTTGTAAATAAATTCTGTTTCGTTTCGCACTAAGTGCTTTGATCAGCTGCATCCCTCTGTGTTACACCAGCTTTTAAAAACTAACAAAGTTAGGGTTGGGGCTACTTTTTGAAACGTTTTGAGGGGGTCTGACCTGGTCCAGGACAATGGACTCCCAGAACTGTTGGTCACAGACAATAGAACATCATTTACCAACAGGGAGTTTGAGTTATTTACTGAAGTTGAATGGCATCAGACAGCTCCATACCATTCACGATCCAACTGTGTGGCAGAAAGAGCAATCCAAATGTTGAAGGCAGGCTTAAAGCTGAGAGTTTCACTGGATACCAAACTGTCCCAGTTCTTGTTTGATTATCAGGACACCCCTCATGCAACTGCAAGGAAAGTTCCAACAGAGCTGCTAAAGCAGAGAAGAGTCTGCACCAGGTTATACCTGACCTTCCCGGACCTGGGTGACCAGGAACACCAATTTCGGACACCAGAGTTGGCTAAGCAAGAGAGACGGTTTGCTTCCGAGGCTGAAGTTTGGAGTAGGAACCGCAGGAATGGCCCTGCATGGGGATGAGGTCTGGTCAACACAAGGTCAGGTCCCGTGATATGCAAAGTTCTGGCAGGTGAGGCGGTCTGGATTAAGTGCAATGATCACATGGAAGTTGCAAACTCGCGAACGGGGCAGGGGTCACACATACCCAGCCCCTCAGGACAACTGGGAAGGCTGTCGGAAGCGAGGGTTCTGCCCCCTTCATCTAGCGTCAAACAAACTTTGGGCACAGTGAATGTTGCAGCCTCGGTGCCTGTACCACCTGAAGAAGAGGACGAGTTTCTTCTGAGGCACTTTGCTCTCAGGAGGTGGGCTACAGAGGTCAAGGCAGAAAGGGAACAAGGTACATTTCATGACTGGGGGTAACAGAGATGTGGGCGAGCTGAAACGCGTACTGGCCCCGATTTTCTGTTTCGGATTGGAAAACTGATTCCAATCCTGATCAGAATCATTGTTCAGGTTTGCCTTTCCGGGAATCCTGGGTGTGAACTTTCATACCTTGTCAGCTGTGTTAGGTGAGTCCAGGAGGGAAACCCGGCCAGACAGCAGTGAGGGAGACCAGGGATCGAACCAGGCCCCTTCTCCAGGACACTTCCTGCTGTATTCCATAACCTAATGCTACCTCCACAACCGCTAAGGGAATTGCATGTCAGGGAAGTGAGGGTTAAGATGTCAGAGGGCGAGGAGGAGGATGGCAGATGGATGAAGGGCTACAAGTGTGTAAGGGGTAGGTGCCAGGAAGAGAACATCATACTACAGTAGCTGAATTGGTGAATCCTTAGGATAGGTCAAGGTACAACCATAACTCTAGCCCTAACTCTAATCCTAATTCACTCCTTTACTTTAGCCCAAGAATGTAACCTGACCCTAATCCCAACTTTAGCCCTCACCCGAACCCTAATCCTAACCTTAACCCTAACCCTCACCATAATGCTAATCCTAATCCTAACCCTGATCCAAATCCTAACTCTGGCTCTCCCCCTAAACCTAACCCAAGCTGGAACGCTGCTGAAGGTCTGATGGAACCATAACCCTAACCCTAACCCTATAGCTAAATGGAATCCTACCGCTTAGGGTAAGTCAGGGTGGAATGCCTAACCCTAACCCTGACCCCAACCCTAATCCTAAACCTAACCCTAACCCGAGTCCTATATCTAGCCATAGCCCTATACCTAGCCCTAACCCCAACCATAACCCTCCGTCCAGACCTAGCCCTAACTTTAGCCCAAATCCTAGAAGCAACAGAGGGGCTATGGTTGAGGTGTGGGGGTGTTTGAGGTGAAGAGTGCTGGCTTTTGGAGAGTCAAGTGCCAAGTATGAGGACAGTCAGATACAGGAAGGTCTTGGAGGGAGTCAAGGATTGGGTTGGGTTCGGACTCACGGAGGGTATTGGGCTTAGGAAGGGCAAATTGGGGAGAGGGGGTTGGGTACTCATTGAGGGTCAAAGTGGGGTCAGTGGTAAGTTAGTTTAGTTTCATAGTTATAGACAGCTAGCGTAAATATTTAATCCTCTTAACTTTTCCTGGTTAACCATTAAACCAAGTTAGGCAGATTGTCTGATTTTTTGCTGCTAACTCAGAGTTGGTTACTTTTTCGAAGGACTCCAGACATTAGGTAATTGATCATTGGAAGTTTCGATTCCTTGGACAATTCAGTTGTGTCAGGACCCTGATACTCAACTCCAGTCATTAAGTCAGACAGTATGGAAACTGATCCTTCGGTACAACCCGTCCATGTCAACCAGTTATCTGAAAATAATCTCAACCCATTTACCAGCATTTGGCCCATATCCCTCTAAACCCTTCCTATTCATATACCCATCCAGATGCCTTTTAACTGTTGCAATTGTACCAGCCTCCACCACTTCCTCTGGCAACTCATTCCATACACGTACCACCCTCTGTGTGAAAAAGTTGCCCCTCAGGTCCCTTTTAAATCCTACTCCTTCACCTTAAACCTATACCCTCTAGTTTCAGACTCCCCCACCCCAGGAAAGAGACTTTGTCTATTTACCCTATCCATGCCCCTCATGATTTCATAAACCTCTATAAGGTCACCCCTCAGCCTCTGACACTCCAGGGAAAGCAGCCCCAGCCTGTTCAGCCTCTCCCTATAGCTCAAAGCCTCCAACTCTAGCAACATCCTTGTAAATCTTTTCTGAACCCTTCCAAGTTTCACAACATCTTTGCAATAAGAAGAAGATCAGAATTGCACCCAATATTCCAACAGTGGCCGAACCAATGTCCTGTACAGCAGCAACATGACCTCCCAACTCCTGTACTCAATACTCTGACCAATAAAGGAAAGCATACCAAACACCGCCTTCACTATCCTATCTACCTGCGCCTCCACTTTCAAGGAAACTACAAACCTGCACTCCAAGGTCTCTTTTTTCAGCAAATTTCCCAGGACCTTGCCATTCAGTGTCTAAGTCCTGCCTTTCCACCTCACATTTATCTAAATTAAACTCTATCTGCCACTCCTCGGTCCATTGGCCCATCTGATCAATTTCTTACCACTGTAACAATAACCTTCCTTATGGAAGATTTGGGTGAATGTCCAACCATGAGAACATTGGAGTAGTCAGGTCTGGGAAAGGGAAAGGCTTGGATGAAAATGTTTGTAAGCAGATGGTTTGAGAAAGGGACAGAGAAAAATAACATGGATAAAGCAGTTCAGGGAGTCTCGATAAGAGAGAGGTGTGAGTTTCTGAAGGTCAGCTCAGATTCTCAAAAGAGGTTGAGACTGTAAGAAGTTTCATCCTGTGCCATCTTCAGGGAAGGCCTGTGGAGATCCAGGCTCCAAAGTTGTGATTTCGCTGTTCTCAATGTCGTGATGTAGACTGGAGGTTGGGGAACCAGCAGTTCAGTGAATCGGATGGAGAGTTGTCAGAGGTGGTGGAGAGGTTGAGTTGGGTATTGAGTGGTAACTGGCCTCTTGACAGTTGTTGGATTGGAGAAGGCATTGTTTGTCAACGGAAAGGAGGGGGAATAAGTGAGGAGCCTCTTGGGGCTAATGACTGGAGTCTTGATGGTGGATCATTCCCTCCTCGAGCACTGAGACATCTGGAGCTAGGACACTGAATCTTTGTGTCACTACAGCAGTGTGAACTCTCGCTGGCCAGAAACAAGATGAACTAGACAGTGTTTAATACCTCCTCCTCACTGCCTACACATCTCAGTGTTCTTGATCATTCATATACAGATATATTTTACAACAATTCATCCTTAGCTTCCCTCACAAGCAGTTTAAAAGGGTGAGGTTAGATGATGTGTACTCAAGGCAAATGAAACATTGTGAAACAGTCCTCCCCAGTGTCCTCTATACAGTGAAAGAGACTGAATCCAGTCTGGCTCCGGTGCTCAGCTAAGGGGAGAAACGGACAACACTGAGGCCTAATGAATAACTAATGCCCATTATCATTGGACACTTCCACATCAGATGTGACATTGGTCAGATGCATTGCAAGTGCTCCCTTTGCTTATCAACCACTCCCAAACCTGATATGGGATGAGTCAGTTATTAGTCAAGCTCCTTGCTTTGTGGGGGTTCTGAGCAAACAATGACTTTCATACACCCAGGAAATAATTTAGTCCGAGCAGGCAAATACAGGACAAATGTTTCCTTCCTCCCAGCCACCTGACTGAAAGGTGTGCTGTGTAACTGCAGCTACTGATCTGAGCTCTTTATGTGTGATTCAGTGTTAAGTGCGTCAAAGCAGAGGAGTTCATTAATGATTACTTTTATTTGATTGGTGTTGAACAGTAACAGTAACGCACTTATTCATAGGAGGTAACTCAATCAGGTCTGTCAAATATATCCAGGCACTTCCTACTGATGTGAGGGGCTGTGTATTCCCCATCCCTAAACCAAAGAGTGCGGCATGAGTTGTTGCTGCATCATAACAGTCATTTCCAGGTTTTCCCACGGGATACTTTTCACTTCCCAAGGATTACTTTGCCATTCTCGTTAACTCATTTATTTGATGATGCTGTCATGTCTAACCATGAATTTGTGTTGACATATGGGTTATTTGGACTCACACAGTAACAAATTTAAAAGAATTCATTAATATCTTCAATAATGATCAACTCTTCACAACTTAAAGCCACAGCGTACAAGGGAAGCACAAATTTCCTAAACCCCACAGCTTTAAATTGGAGCAAAGTAACAGGCACCAGGAGCAACAGAAGTTTTTATTTCAAAATAACTAACGTGCACGTCTACCCACAAAAGACTATTACCCTCCACACATCACCCACAGACTGGTGAAGTCCCAGAGAATGTGTTTCCGGCATATACACCCAGCATTTACAATCCTATGCAGTACAACTCAGATCTCAATCTCAGATTTCAATTGAACGATTCACAATGTTTGTTACAGTGGGATCTACTCCATAGTTTCCAAATAGATTGTCTCCTGCACCTAGGCAGCCCTAAATTAGGCATTCCATGTCAACTTGCAAGGAATTCACTACCTCAGTGCCTGACGTTTTCTTGGCTGAATATTCCTTGTTGACAAAATATTCCTTCTCCTTTTCAGGTATTGTCTCCTCTCCAGTGTTGCACCTTTTCTCTCACCCCCACCGCTCCCTGACATCTCTCTGCCCCCTCACATCTCAGATTGCTTCCTTTGTCAATCACCTTAAACCTCTGGTCCACTAGTACTCAACCTTCCACTCATGTGAATATTTTCTCAGCATCTATCTACTCAGTAATTATGGGTGGAAAGGTAACTCAGTGGTTAGCACTGCTGCCTCACAGCGCCAGGGACCCGGGTTTGATTCCCACCTCAGGTGACTGTGTGGAGTTTGCACACTCTCCCCATGTCTGCGTGGGTTTCCTCCCATAGACCAAAGATGGGCACGTTAGGTGAGTTGGCCAGGCGAAATTGTCCATACAGTTCAGGGATGTGTAGGTTAAATGGATTAGCCATGGGGAATGCAGGGATAGGGTGTGTTTAAATGTAAGAACCGGGAGCAGGAGTAGGCCGTCCAGCCCTTTGAGCCTGCTCTGCCATTCAATAAGATCATGACTGATCTTTTCATGGCCTCAGCTCCACCTACCCACCCTCTCACCGTAACCGTTAATTCCTTTACAGTTTGAGCAATTATCTATCTTAGCTTTAAAAACATTTCCTGAGGAAGCCTTAACCACTTCGCTGGGCAGGGAATGCCACAGATTCACAATCCTCTGGGTGAAGAAGTTCCTTCTCAGTTCTGCTCCCCCTCATTTTGAAGCCATGCTCTCTTGTCCTAGTTTCATCTACCAGTGGAAGCATTCCATGTATTTCTATTTTATCAATTCTCTTCATAATTTTCTATCTTTCAAAAAGGTCCCCCTCATTCTTCTGAATTCCAATGAATATAATCCCAGTCTACTCATAAACCAACCCCCTCAACTCCGGAATCAACCTGGTGAACCTCCTCTGCATCCCCTCCAGTGCCAGTCCATCCTTTCTCAAGTTAAGGAGACCAAATTTGCACACAGTATTCCAGATGTGGCCTCACCAGCGCCTTATACAGCTGTAACATAACTTCTCTGCTTTTAAACTCAACCCCTTTCGCAATGAAGGACAAAATTCCATTTGCCTTTCTAGTTACTTGTTGCACCTGCAGACAAACCTTCTGTGATTCATGCACAAGGACACCCAAGTCCCTCTGTGAATCATCCCCAAAAGGGATGGCTTCACATTTATTAACACTGTACTCCATCTGCCAGACCTTTGTCATAATTTCCATGTTTTTATACTCGATGCCCCAACTTATAAAGCCCATGATCCTGTATGATTTATTAACTGCACTCTCAATCTCTCCTTGCTTCAATGATTGGAGCGAGCATGCTACCAGGGCCCTCAACTCTGCACCCTCTTACAAATAGCATCTTTTACTTCATATTGCCTTATTTTACACCATCTCTCCTTATTCTTCTAGCCAAAATAAATCACTTTATATTTGTCTACATAAAATTTTGTCAACCATGTCAATGCCCATTCCAACCACATTTCCAGGTCCTCTTAATGTTCATCCACATCACAGTTCACAAACTTCCAAGCGTTGTCTCATCCAATGATGCCCTGTACATTGTTGAAATATGTCAGGGTCCTAATGCTGACCTCTGTGGGGAGGGGTGGGGGGTGGGGGGGGGGGGGCGGCAGAATCACACTGTATACCTTTCTCCACCTGAAAACAACCATCTGCTACTACCCACATTCTCTTGTATCTCCATGGTCTCTCGTATCCTATTGATTCCATGGGTTCGAACTTTGTTGACCTTCGGATCAGAGGTGAGGTTGGAAGGTTCAACCCTGCCATTGTTCCAGGACATGAAGGAGAGGAAATCTCCTCAGATATACACATCCATTGATTCTTGGGCTGTGGCAGGGATTCCAACAACCAGGTATAACAAATTGGAAAACCTACCTTCCTTTTGTTGAGGTTAATGAGAACTTGGATGGTCAGAATGGGGCCTATTCAACAGCAGCACAATGAGAGGGGCTGACAGAAATGTCACTGGTTGGGACAGCCCTAACTGGCCCGAGAGAAGAGGGCAGTGAGCTGTCTTCTTGAACTGTCACCGTCCGTGTGATAGAGAGACAACCACAATGCTGCCAGTGAGAGCACTCCAGGGTTTTGACCCAGCGACAATGAAGGAACAGCGATATATTTCCAAGCCGGGATGGTGAGTGGCTTGAAGGGGGCCTTGCAGGTGGTGGTGTCCCCAAGTATCTGCTGCCCTTGTCCTTCTAGATAGTAGTGGTTGTGGGTTTGGAAGGTGCTGTGGTGCAGCTTGTGTTTATGGGATGCTGCTGTGTGTCAGTGGTGCCCCTCAAGGCTGTTGTACTCAGCCCTTACTATACTCCTTACACACACACACACACACACATCTGTGGCCAAATTCAGCTCTCACTCGATTTACAAATTTGCTGATGACACCACCGTAGTGGGTCAGACCTCAAACAACGATGAGACAGAGTACAGGAAAGATATAGAGAGACAACAATCTCTCCCTTACTGTCAGCAAATTGAAGGAACTGGCCATTGACTTCAGGAAGCAGATTGGATGACACACCACTGTCTGTAACAATCGTGCGGAGGCGGAGATGGTCAAGAGCTTCTAGTCCTAGGAGTAAAGATGGCCAACAATTTCTCCTGGCTCATCCGCGTCAAGAAAGCACATCAATGCCTCTACGTCCTCAGGAGGCTAAGGAAATTCAGCACATCCACAATGACTTACCTATTTTTACAGATGCACCACAGAAAGCACTCTGCCCGGATACATCACAGTGTGCTGTGGCAACTGCTCTGTTGAGAAATGACAGTGAGTTGTGAATGCAGCCCAATCCATCATAAAAACCAGCCTTCCCTCCATTGACTCTGCCTGTCCTTCCCACTGTCTTGGGAAAACAGCAATGGGGAGGCAATAGCCTAGTGGTATTATTGCTGGGGACTGCTGATCCCCGATGTTCCGGGGATCTGAGTTTGAATCCCACCATGGCAGGTGATGGAATTTGAAGTCCATATAAACCAGGAACTAAGAGTCTAATGATGACAGTTCACTAATGTCCTATCGGGAAGGAAACTGTCATCCTTACCTGGCCTGGTCCTGCTGACCGACAGCAATGACTCTTACCTGCCCTCTGGGCAATTAGGGATGGGCAATAAATGCTGACCTAGCCAGTGACACCCTCATCCTGTGAATAAATGAGAAAAAGCATAATCGAACACCCAGCAGGCAGAAGACACGTACTAACAGACTTAAGAACAGTTTCTTCCCCGAAGTTAACAGATGTATGAATGTACCTCATAGATTTGAGTTGGTCTTTCTCTGCACCTTCTCTGTAACACTACATTCTGCATTTGGTTTTATTTCCCTGATGAACTTGTGAACATATGATTTGCCTGGATAGCACACAAAACAGCACTTTTCACTGTATCTCAGCACATGTGACAATAATAAATCAAAACAAATCATTGTGATCTTAAACAACAATAAATAAGTGATAGAATGAGATCTGCCTGATACTCAAATAGAGAAGATTTCAGCTAAATTTGATATCCCCATCCTTGACATCTCCATAGCTGTCATCTGCATACTCTTTTAGGGTTGTTTTATCTTGCGACACTTGGGTCTGTGGTTGTGGGTGGAGACATTGTTATGCTGTGAGCTGTGATCTCCACCTGTCATTACTGGAACATTTGTAGAAACGCTCAGTGAAAATATTGACTTTTAGCTTCTCTGCTCTGCCCCATTACATGAGCCTTTCGAAGGGGTAGTGGCAGAATTTGTTCAAGATTGTATTACGCATTACTCAGTGTGTTGACATAAATGGCAGTTCAGAATGCTTTGCAAAGAAAGAGTCATTTCACACAACAGTAGCGCATGCTTTAATCCATGTCGACAGGTCTGTGTGGCTTCTGCAGTGATGAGGGTCTGTCTCTTGTGAGGTATACTGGTGTGAACAGATCAAAGTACTTGGAAATTATAGCAAACATCGCTCAGGCAAACCACTGTTATTGATGTTAATCTTCACAAGAGCAGGCCCAGGTGACAATGGTCACACACCCGAAATGATCTGGAAAATTCTCTTTGGAAAAGACCAAGTATTTCACACACTTCTTGATTTGCATACATCAGTATTAAACTCCATTTGCATTTCTACTGCCTACAGATTCTTTTGCCATCTTCAGCAACTAATGGGACAAAGGTTGGTTTGGTTTTGATACATTGGTTATTTGTACAGATTAGAAAAATGAATTCCAAACAGTTACTTACATATTCTCAACTAAACACAGATAATACACACACACACACACACACACACACACACACCCACACACACACACACACACAGATACACACCCACACCCACACAGATACACCCACACACCCACACCCACACAGATACACACTCACACACACACACACAGATACACACTCACACACACACACACACACATATACAGATACACACCCACACCCACACAGATACACACCCACACACACACACACACACACACCCACACACACACACACACACACACAGATACACACCCACACCCACACAGATACACCCACACACCCACACCCACACAGATACACACTCACACACACACAGATACACACTCACACACACACACACACACACACACATTCACAGATACACCCACACACCCACACCCACACAGATACACGCTCACACACACACACAGATACACACTCACACACACACACACACACACACACACACACATTCACAGATACACACCCACACCCACACCCACACAGATACACACCCACACCCACACAGATACACACTCACACACACACACATACACAGATACACACCCACACCCACACAGATACACACCCACACACACACCCACACACACACAGATACACACAGATATGCACCCACCCACACACACACACACACAGAAACATACCCACACCCACACAGATACACACCCACACACACACAGATACACACACACAGATACACACCCACACACACCCACAGATACACACACACAGATACACACCCACACACACACCCACACACACACACACAGATACACACCCACACACACACACAGATACACACACACAGATACACACCCACATACACCCACACACACACCCTTACACACACACAGATACACACCCACACACAGACACACACACAGATACACACCCACATAGATACACACCCACACATACACACACCCACACACAGACACACACACAGATACACACCCACACACACACAGACTCTCACACCCACACACACACAGATACACACCCACACAGATATACACCCGGACACACACACAGATACACACCCACACAGATACACACACACCCAGACAGATACACACACACAGATACACACCCACACACACACAGACACACACAGATACACACACACACACACACACACAGATACACACACGCACACACACACAAACACACACACACACGTATAAAGATAAGTGTCACAGCAGATCTGTGGCTTAAAGGGGCATTTCTTACATGTTGGCAGCTTGAACCTTGAACTGGTAAAAGATTTTGTCTAATATATTTCATTTCCCTGGATAATAGGTTGGGCTATACAAAGCTTGGTTAAGAATGGTGCAGGTACTCTGTAGCTGTCACTATTTGTATCAGGGACTCTGGTTATGTGCCAAGAAATCTTTTGATGCAATCACAAAACCTACAGATCAGGAAGACCATTCTGTCCATCTTAATTAGACCTAACCTTGAAAGAGCCAAAGTGTTTCTTTCCCAGCTGCCAATTGTTTCTTCAAACATTTCTGGATTTTAAACACTTTGTCCAATAATCTTAAAGCAGATCAGGACTTACGGAGGGGTGGGAGAATGTAGATGGACTTCTAGCTCAATACTATCTTTTTATCTTTTCTAATTCTTAAACTATTCCAAATGGTGCCAGATTGTGGTGACAGATGAAAACCTTTTGCTGTTTTTTGTTGTTGTATTTTACACATGACAATAAAATCATTCAATCCAATTCAGTTCAAAAGTTAATCATACCAAGTCAGGGTGAATCTCCTGATATCAGTTCTACTGTTTGTTGCATATTGGGGTTCTACAGAGATCAGAACTAGGACCCCAGCCATTCACAGTATATATTAATGGTCTAGATGAGGAAAACTTGTGTCATATCTCTAAGTTTGTAGATGACACGAAGCTGGGAATGGGAGGAGGATGCAGAGATGCTTCAGTGATTCATTAGAGGTCAGGCAGCATCTGAGAAGCAGGAGAATCACTACTTTGGGCATAAACCCTTCATCTGGACATTCTCATGTGGAATCTGTTGAAAATTACAGGCATATTTGTGTCACACTCTATAAAATATTAAAAAGAGGTGTTAAAGCCAATGGTAACCTCTGGACTCCTGTGTTACCGGACTGATCTATGGGTATTGGGTTAGTTGATGTGAAGGTAACAGCTTGCTAATAGATAAGCTCTGTGCTGCAGGTAAAGAGAAACTCTCTTTCATTCTCAGAGCTAATGAAGTCATCATCGAGGAGGAAACCGATAAAAGACCGCGATTCAATAGCAGAGTCAAAAATCTTGAACTGAACTGCATCACTACCAACATTAGCATAACTGGTAGCCAGCTTAATGGCTATAACCATCTCCCTTTCAAACTGTTAACTTTTTACCCAATTCATATTTCGAACTGTGTCTATGGTCTGTCTTGTTGCGCTCTCAGGATCTAATAAACAGATCCTTCTTTTTAACTCAAAACAACCTGGTTAATTTGGCTCCTTTTTAAACCTATATTTGGATTGGGATAAGGTATCCAGGAGGGATGGGATCCTTTTAGAACCTTGTAAAATTGAAATCTATAAGATTCTAACAGGACTATGCAGAGTAAACACAGGAAGGACTTTCCTGATTGGGGAGCCCAGGCACCTCTTTCATGTTGTTAGCAAAACCAGGAGGTGGATTTGGTAAGGTTGTTGAAACTGAAATATTTGGTTACTGTCCTTGGATAGGAGCAAACTTTATTGTTTGAAAGGACAGGAGTCATAGTGGTTGACAGCACTGAATAAAGCCCTTCAGCCCATTGACTCTGTGCCAGTCAAACATAACTATCTAATTTTTCTCACCCCGTTTTCAACGGTTAGGGCAGAATGGAGGGTGTGGAGTCTGGATGATTTGAGAAATCAAAATTAAAGTTTAACTGTCCAGTTCTCCAGTTGTTGACTTGTATTTTGGAAAGTATGGTAATTGTTTGCATGCAGAAAATATTACAATGGTAGTTTTAAAAATTATTTTGTACTTCCTTTATAAAAAATTGTTCATGTTATACCGAACGTCCAATTGCTTGTTTTGCTTTTACTGACATCTGCCCCTATGACGATCTCTCCATAAACCGAGTATCTATCTGCATTACCTTGACTGAACACAGAAACCGAGATTGCTTTAAGCACAATCGACGTGATCTGGTGTCAAATTGTCCTCAAAATTGTCCGAGTTTTCAAAAGTGCTTATAAAGTGACAAACGTAAAAGTTTCCTTGAGTTGGCATTGAGAATATAGAAAGTTAGGCAGGAATTTAAAAAGGTCTTCAAGGATAGTAGCATTTGTATTACTCCCGGTGCTATGAGCTAGTGAGGTCAGAATAGGAGGATAGAGCAGATGAATGTGTGGCTGAGGAGCGGTGCAGAGGAGAAGGCTTCACATTTTTGGATCATTGGAAACTCTTCTGGGGTAGAAGTGACCTGTATAAGAAGGGCAATTGCACCTGAATTGGAAGGGGACTAATGTACTAGCAGGGAGATTTGCTAGAGCTGCTCAGTAAGGTGGGGGTGGGAACTCAGGGAGATAGTGAGGAAAGAGATCAATCTGAGACTGGTACAGCTGGGAAAAGAAGGAAGTCAAACAGTCAGGGCAGGTAGGGACAAAGCAGAGAATGAAGTAGGACTGATAAACTATCTATTTTAATGCAAGAGAAGAGGATGGCAGATGCTGGAGATCAGAGTCAAGAATGTGATGCTGGAAAAGCACAGCAGGTCAGGCAGCATCTGAGGGGCAGGAGAATTGACGTTTCGGGTATAAGCCCTTCTCCATTCCCGATGAAGGGCGCATGCCTGAAACATCGGTTCTCCTGCTCTTTGGATGCTGCCTGACCTGCTGTGCTTTTCCAGCACCACACTCTCGACCTTCAATGCAAGAGGCCTAACAGGGAAGGCAGATGAACTCAGTGCATAGTTGGAGCACGGGACTGGGATAGCAGAGCAATTACAGAGATGTGGTTCAGGGATGAACAGGACTGGCAGCTTAATGTTCCAGGGTGTCAATGATATAGGAAGGATAGAAAGGGGAGGGGGTGGGGGGGAAGGGGATGTGGGTGCAAAAAGGAATAGGAGTGGTGTTTTTGATAGGGGTTAGAGTGAGAGGGGAAAGATATAAAAGGGCCCTAAGGGGCAACTTTTCCACGCAAAGGGTGGTGCGTGTATGGAATGAGCTGCCAGAGGAAATGGTGGAGGCTGGTACAATTACAACATTACAAAGGCATCTGGATGGGTATATGAATAGGAAGGTTCACAGGGATATGGGCCAAGTGTGGCAAATGGGAGTAGATTAGGTTAGCACATATGGTCAGCATAGATGAGTTGGACTAAAAGGTCTGTTTCTGTGCTGTACATCTCTATGAGTCTAGTACTCTATTTAGAATGTGGTTTAAGAAACATGTAGGGTCAAAACCCCTTGGTTTTGTGAGTGGGAAATTGCTGCTGTTTCATTTCCACAGCTCAAAGTGGATTTAAAATAAAAAGGATCATTTTTAATCAATGTGAGTCCATCACCAGTCAGATACTTGACTTTAAGTAACTGCAAATGAATGATGCAGAACTATTTGCATGTTAAATTAGACAGTACAGCAATCAGATTCGTAATAACGTAAAAGAATTATATGTAGAAGATTTGAAAGTACCCCAGAAACGCTTGAAAAAGACTTCATTTTTACAGTCTGCTTGGAAGTCTAAGAGGTGATGGTGGAAACTCACAATAGTATATCCTTTGATTTGTTTCCATTGCCAGTTAGTGGGCAGTGCCAAGTGCAATGACACTTTCGCCAGCACAAAACATCATGGGAGGCTGATCTGCACTGGCAGCAATTTGTTTATGGATTTTCTGGATTGTTTACACCTCTTTTTACAGAAGTTAAGTCCCAATGCAACTGAATAGAAAGTCAAACTTCACAGGCACAAGTTAAACATAATCAGAAGTAAGACTAAGCTCTGATAAACGTGTTGTCAATATTATCCCTAAATGTTTGTATTTTATTGTTTCCAGAAATGTTTTAACCATTCTCCATCCCTCTACTCAGTATTTTCTACCAAGGGAGAAACGGAGGGGGTCTGTTTACTTTTTCATTTCCTGTGTGGATTGGAAAACAAACCCAACACCATACAAATAAAAGGGAAACACTGTCAGTGCTGCCGATCTGAAATAAAACCAAAAAGTGCAAGAGAAACTCAGCAGGTCTGGCAGTGCCTATGAGAGAGAAACAGAGTTAATGTTTCGAGTCTTGCTCCCAGCTGAGAATAACACTTTGGAGAGCTTTTCTTAAAGCTCCAATTCAACACCTTTAAAATAATATAAACATTAAGTTTCAGAAAACTTACCCATTGAGAAATGACCCTTCTCAATCAATATTATACTGCCACTCCCAGTAGCGAGGGCTCAACTCTATCAGTCAATATTGTAGAGGGCAAGTACATGGACTCTTGGTCAAAGGCTGTGTGATGAGGGCTGCAAGTAAGCAGTCATTGATGTAAGGTCTGTATCCAACCCAGAGAATAAACGCCAGGACTGCTTAAGAGCCTGTTTCCATCCATTCTATATAACCCGATGACTTAGAAGATGATGTGACATCAGGCGAGGCTCCCAAAGTTATTCCCGTTCCAGACAGCTCCCAGGTGAAGAGGCAAGAACAGGCTCCCTGCTTTATCCAACACTCCCTTGGTTGGTTGCAACAAAGTTAATTTGAAAACAAATCCCTCCCCTTGTGGATATCTTTCTCTGAGTCCCAAATGAATTTGTTTTAATGGGAAACAATTGAGCCAGCCTTTCCCATGTTAATGGAAGACTGAGTTCATCAGGGACTAAACACAAAAAGACATAATAACACAACACATATCAACACAGATTAGGAACACGTGGAGAGTCCGAAATGAGAGGAGCTTAAAAGAAATGGGTTAGTCTTTGAACCATTTGTGAAGGAAAGGTCGAACAATATTGTGGTGATTATGTTGGATGGTACTGGGAACGGTAATGTTGGTGATTGTGCGGTCGATTTCCATCCTTGACCCTGCAGTTGCTTGCCTTGCTCCCTTAATGCAGAGTAATGTTCTGAGTTTGTATCCTGCCATGGCGGATGGTAGAATTGAATAAAAATCTGGAATGAAGAGTTAAATGATGACCACGTTGTCGATTGTCAGGAAAACCTATTTGGTTCCCTAATGTCCTTTAGGGAAGGAAACTGCCATCCTTACCTGGTCTGGCCTACATGTGACTCCAGACCCACAGCAACGGGGTTGACTCTTAACTGCCCTCTGGGTAATTAGGGATGGACATCGGTGTCAACATCCCATGAATGAATTTTTTAAAAATGCACACACATCAATATATACATACTCATTCACACTCACCTGTAAGCACACACACACTTATACAACCTCATCCATCTAATCACAGACACACCAAGAAAAACACACATGCACACACTTACCCACACAGACACACACACAGACTCTGATACATACACACATAGACTCTCTCATACATACACAGATTCACACTCATCCACACTCACATATCCACACACATATACACACACACAGACAGACACACACAGACACACACACAGACTCTCACACACATACACAGATTCACACTCATCCACACTCACATATCCACACACATATACACACACACACAGACAGACACACACACAGACATACACACAGACTCTCACACACATACACAGATTCACACTCATCCACACTCACATATCCACACACATATACACACACACAGACAGACACACACACAGACACACACACACAGACATACACACATACTCTCATACACATACACAGATTCACACTCATCCACACTCACATATCCACACACATATACACACACACAGACACACACACACACAGACACACACACACAGACATACACACAGACTCTCACACACATACACAGATTCACACTCATCCACACTGACATATCCACACACACACATGCAAACACCCACACATATACACACAGGTACACACCAACAAGAAACCCTAACGAGAGCAGTTTGCTGACGAGCCTTGGCTCACACAGCCAGCTGACAGTGGCACACACTGAATTTCATTGGAATACTAAACTAACCAAGAAAACGCATCACGTTGCTAATACACAAGAGACCTGGAATCAAATTATTGCTGACCCCAGACTTTTGTCTGGTACCTGCTTAGTTTAGCTGGAAGCATGACAGGGACAAAGTGATCCCATAGACCATGCAGCCATTTGTCCCTCTCTGAAGGTTTTCTGTGTTGGAAGACTGTCTGTATATCCTCAGTGCACAAGCCTTGCAGATGTGCTGGATGGCTGCTTCAGTTGTGCATCAAGTCAAATGGCTTGACGGGTGCCCAGTGCATAAAGCACTGCACTTTAGAACTGGTAAAGACAAAGGTAATAGTCCTCATTGTAAGGTTTTGGTTTCAGCAGTTCTCATTATAGCCTGGATGGGCTGGGAGAAATGAATAGTGTTTGCCCAAGAAGGAAATTCGGGAAGTGGTGTTTGTTTTTTTGTCGCAGTCCTGTATAATATTTACAGTGGTTTTTCACAAAGTCAGAGCTGTGCTTTATTACACTGATGTGAAGCAGCACTTTGTGACTTAAAAGTAGAGGATATACAAGGCTGAATAACTTCCAGTCAATAAACAAATGGCAGCTTCAGAGCTTCCTTTCTGTTAGATAAATGAACAAGAGTTGGATTCACATTGAAATTGCAAAGGGAAACTGACCGTTGCTAAGTGCGATTATTTCAGTGCATTTTGGCTGTAGCAGGGGGGGAGGGAGCTGGTGGTGTTCAGTGCTGGGTCTCTCTGAGGTGCTGAGGCAGTAATGGATAGAGCAGGGGTGGAGAACACTGAGTCTCTGTGAGGCAGAGGCAGCAGCTGAGCTCATCTCACAGCCTGATTCACATTTGTTATGGCACATGGCTTTGGAACCTGCGCTAAATCTCATGCAAGCTCCGCACAAGAGCACAAACAATCGTCGGTTTAGGTTTCTTGACTTTTTCAGTCACTCTGTCGCACTCCTCCGCTCCCCCCCCCCGCCCCACTTTTCCAACTCACCTGAGCTCCCAGAAGCAGACTGGGAGAAGATTGTGCTGTCACTTTGGCACAGCTTGCCAATCCTTGGGGGCGGGTGTGTCTACACTAAGGGGTGGTGAGAGTTGAGGGTGGAGGGGTAGTCTGTCCAGAGGCAAAACTGCCTGATATGGTTCACCTGAACGTGGCACCAATATAGGTGGGTCAGGCAGATGAGGCTGGGAACCTATCCCTCAGAACCACAATGTACCAAAACGAGTTTCCAGCCTTTCTCTGTTCGGGGCACATGGTACTGAAATAATGGAGTATCCATAGAGATTGGATGTAATCAGACCACAGGCAAATACAGCTTTGCAACATGTAATCGAGAATCTAGCCACAATGACTCAGCCTACACTTATTGACGATGCTACGTTTGATGCCAAAATGTTTGGCAGGGCAAATAGAGAAAAACATAGGAGGGGAACACAGAGGAGGGGGGGGTTTTCATTTACCAATAGAATTAGGGTATTGAGGGTGACGTCGAATTCTCCTCGTCCATTGAGACTGAATGGTCTCCATCAGTTTCTGATTGTGCAATAAGGGTGAAACCTGTCGATGTGGTTTGAAATTTGGTTTAGCTGGTGAAGAATGATCTGAATATCCCTTCTCATTCCTACATGTCTACGTGCGTACCCCCATCCCCAACTCAACACATCGGCAGTTCTATTGAACATCATGGCATGGTGGCTCAGTGGTCAGCACAGCGCCAGGAACCCGGGTTTGATTCCCACCTCAGGTGACTGTGTGCGTGGAGTTTGCACATTCTCCCCGTGTCTGTGTGGGTTTCCTCCGGGTGCTCCGGTTTCCTCCCACAGTCCAAAGATGTGCAGGTTAGGTGGATTGGTCATGCTAAATTGCCCGTAGTGTTAGGTGCATTAGTCAGCAGGAAATGGGTCTGGGTGGGTTACTCTGCGGAAGGTCAGTGTGGACTTGTTGGGCCGAAGGGCCTGTTTCCACACTGTAGGGAACCTAATCTAAGCGTGCTGTGTATTAGGACGTCCCCCTGGTGCTGCCATTGTAGCTTGGAAATTTATTATTCTGTAATCTCATTGTGAAACAGAGGTGGATGCAAGAGAAGCAATATCATCATCTTGCTTTTGGGAGTGCTGTCTTGATGCTCCTTAAACAAAATTAGGCAACTCCAACTAGAATGTAATGAGTGAATTTGCCCAGGTGACCCACAATACCGAAATAGTCAAGCCAATGTGAACATAAACCCATACAAATGTACAACAGTCCCAACTTTCTTGGGAAAAAAAAGTTACAATAAACTTTATTACTAAGCATATTTTCTCTAATCCTACTTGGCCCCTTAAGATTACAATACTAGAGATGTACAGCTCAGAATCAGACCCTTCACTCCAACCCATCCATGCTGACCAGATATCCCAACCCAATCTAGTCCCACCTGCCAGCACCCGGCCCAAAACCCTTCCTATTCATATAGGAGGGATAAAAGTGAGGACAAGGGGAAGCTGATCACGCTGTTGTGGGTGATGGGAAGGGGCAAGGACAGAGGTTCCGGTGATTGGTCACATGCAGTTGAGGGCCCTATCAACCAGAGTCATGGGGAAGCCACTGTCATGGGGAAGCCATTGTCAATGGTACTGTTTTGGAAGGTGACCTCATCCGAACAGAAACAATGTCGGTGAAGGAACTGGGAGAACGGGATGAGTCCTTGCAGGCCGTGGCTGGAGGAGGGGGAGGGTGTGACCAGGTATAGTGAACATAGCTATGGGATAACTTCGTAGTGGATGGCAGTGGGCAGCAGTGTATTCCCTGAAATGGAGACTGAGATGTCAAGGAAAGGAAGGGAAGTGTCAGAAATGGATGACATGAAAGTTATAGTGGGGGGTGGAAATTAGAGGCAAAATGAATGAAGCTTTCAAGGTCCTGGAAGCACTGATGCAGCCGTCGATGTACTGAGACCAGAGCTGTGGGAGGGGGGCTAGTGCAGAGCTGGAACAAGGATGGTACCACATACCCCATAAAGAGACAGGACATCACTGGGACCCACGCCAGTGCCCATGGCCACTCCTTTGACTTGGCAGAAGTGAGATGAATTGAGGGAGAAATTGTTCAGCGAGAGAACAAACACAGCCGGGCAGAGGGGAGCAGTGGTGGATGGGGACTGGCTTGGTTTCCCTTCATTTCCTCAATAGAAGTAATTTTCCAATCAACAGGTACAATTCCAGAACTGAGAGAGATGTGGAAAATTACGTTGAATGTAACCAGTGTCCCCACAAACAACACAATGATCTTAATGAGCAAACAGATAGTTAGCTAACAGATAGCCATTATAACAGATGCAACTAGCAGACAAAATAGGCATGGATTTTTATTCTCAGCATGTGCCTGATATGTTAATCTATTCCATCCTGTACAGATATAGTCAGGAATGAAGCTGTAACATCATATTCCAGACCATTTCAGAATGACACTAAAACAGTAACTGGTATGTATCTCCTGGGACTAACTTTCAAGATAACACTGCCAGGAATTGTCGAGGAAACACAGCACAGAGGGAGATATCGGGCTGTGAATGTGACGTTTTATGGAAAAGCTGCAGGGACTGACCGAGCTGAGGTTCGGAAGCTGCACAGAAAAGGCTGGCAGAGCAAAAGGAGATGGGCCGGGGGGGGGCGAGCAGGCCGAACCATATCCTCTTGGACGTGACGGCGCTGGGCTATCCACTTTACCCGATCGGTCAGCGTCATGGAGTCATAGAGATGTACAGAACATAGATACGCCCTTCAGCCCAACCCGTCCATGTTGACCAGATATCCCAACCTAATCTAGTCCCATTTGTCAACACTTTGCCCATACCCCTCTAAACCTTCCTATTCATATACCCATCCAGATCCTTTTTAAATGTTCCAATTGTACCAGCCTCTACCGCTTCCTCTGGCAGCTCATTCCATACACACAGCACCCTCGTTGTGAAAAAGTTAGGCCCCTTAAGTCCATTTTAAATCTTAAACATTGTTAAGAGGGTTATCTCCCCTGGATACTCTGTTGGGTGGGGGGTGTGGGATATGGTTAATCTTGTTCTTATCACTTACAGAACTGCTTATGGGACTGACTGCACAGAAAAATGATTGTGTATCATTCCTGCTCCAACTCCCTCCCTTGAACTGCACATCGTCCCATCTCAACCCCTCAGTCATCAACACCTTAACATTTCAGTTAAGTTCGTCTAACAGACACAACCAGTAACGGTCAGGGAAAGACAGTGCTGACTGGGATGGCTGTGGGATCACCAAGGTGAGCGCCATCAATGCCAGGAGTGTAACAAAAGGTTTACCAGACTGATCCCTGGGATGGCAGAACGAATCTACGAGAGAGAGAGGTTGAATGGGTTAGGATGATAGTCACTGGCTTCAGCTACACTGAGGGGGTGAATCTTAGAAACCGGTAAAATTCTAACAGGACCAGACAGTTTAGATACGGGAAGGTTTCTTCCCCAGTGAGCGGGGACTCCAGAACCAGGGGAGGGTCACAATCCAAGGATAAGGGTCAACTATTCAGAACTGAGATGAGGAGAAATGTCTCCACCCAGAGAGTGGGTGAGCCTGTGGAATTCTCTGCCACGGAAAGCGGTCAAAGCCAAAACAAGGAGTTAGATATAAATGCATGGGGCTAAAGGAATCAGAGGATATGGGGGTTAAACAGGATCAGGCGATTGTGTTGGATGATCAGCCATGATCATAATGAATGGTGATGGGGGTTCAATGGGCTGAGTGGCCTCCTCCTACGCTTATTTTCTATGCTTCTAGGAAGACTTCCCAACAGTGGTAATGATCTCAGCTCAGGACATAAACCTGTCTCCTCAGACACAGCCCCGGGAGCAATTGCGTTTCTGCTTCATAAATTTTTTCTTCCAGGCTGCTCAGTATTTCATGTTCATCCATCCCTTACCAAGTGGACAGAAAGTTCACCCACATAAACAACTGACTTCTGTTTAAGTTTACAGGCAAGAGCCATTCCTGTGGAGTTGAATGGAGGGGTTCTCTCCGTGAGGCTAAGTGGGGTTTTCTCGCTCTATCTTCCCAAACTTGTCTCATTTTCTCTGCACCACGTCCTGTCTGGCTCCCATTTATGTAGCACTGCCCACTGCTGGCATCTTCTGGCCCAGGGTGCCAACTGTACACTGGGTCAGGCACTGACAGTCTGTGACTTGCTGACTGTTGGTGTTACTCACCCTGGTCATCTCGGGCAGAGGGTTATTGGCACCCGACTGTGCCCTCGGGCAGCTGAAGGTGCAGCTGGAGGGGGGAGTTGGGGGCATGGAGTCACTACACATGGTGGGTGCTCTGAGATGGTGGTGATTGATGGATCGAAGGGTTATTGCTCGGATTTCCGTGTTGGGAATTGTCACTAATTCCCATATGGTGGTTGGGAGAATGTGAAATGCTGGTGAGAATGTCATTTCACCACTTGGTTGGAACTCTCTGTGCCCTGGAAATGAGCGGCGAAGGATGGGTTAGTAAAATGAGTTTGACATTAAGGTCGATGGACAGTATGGAAGGATGTTGCAGGTCACAGAGGGTCATAGATAAGCTGCAGAGCTGGGCTGAGAGGTGGCAAATGGGGTTTAATGCAGAAAAGTGTGAGGTGATTCACTTTGGAAGGAGCAACAAGGATGCAGAGCACTGGGCTAATGGTGAAATTCTTAGTAGTGTAGATGAAAAGAGATATATCGCCGTGTCCATCTGCCTCGATCCCTGAAAGTTGTCATCCAGCTTGGTAGGGTTGTTAAGAAGGTACACGGTGTGTTAGTTTTTATCGGTAGAGGGATTGAGTTCCGGAACCATGAGGACATGCTGCAGCTGTACAAAACTCTGGTGAGGCCGCACTTGGAGTATTGTGTACAGTTCTGGTCACTGCATTATAAGAAGGATGTGAAAGCTTTGGAAAGGGTGTAGAGGATATTTACTAGGATCTTTTTTAGATTAGATTCCCTACAGTGTGGAAACAGGCCCTTCGGCCCAACATGTCCACACCGACCCTCCGAAGTGTAATCCACCCAGACCCATCTCCCTCTGACTTATGCACCTAACACTATCAACAATTTAGCATGGCCAATTCACCTGACCTGCACATCTTTGGACTGTGGGAGGAAACCGGAGCACTCGGAGGAAACCCATGCAGACACGGGGAGAATGTGCAAACTCCACACAGACAGACGTCCAAGGCTGGAATTGAACCTGGGACCCTGGTGCTGTGAGGCTGCAGTGCTAACCACTGAGCCACCGTGTCACCTGATGTTGCCTGGTGTGGAGGGAAGGTCTTATGCAGAAAGGCTGAGGGACTTGAGGCTGTCTTCGTTAGAGAGAAGAAGGTTGAGAGGCGACTTAATAGAGGCATACAAGGTGATCAGAGGGTTAGATAGGGTGAGAGCATTTTTTCTCGGAGGGTGACGGCGAGCACGAGGGGACATAGCTTTAAATTGAGGGGTGATAGATATAGGTCAGATGTCAGAGGTAGTTTCTTGACTCAGAGAGTAGTAGGGATGTGGAACGCTCTGCCTGCAACAGTAGTGGACTCGCCAACTTTAAATGGTCATTGGATAAACATATGGACGATAATGGAATAGTGCAGGACAGATGGGCTTTAGAGTAGTTCACAGGTTGGCGCAACATTGTGGGCCAAAGGGTAAAGTTGCGCTGTAATGTTCTATGTTCTACGTTCTATTCTCCCATTCAGCACTTCCTTGTTTCGGATCTCTCATGTGGTTCTCCCAAATTTCTGGCCAATGTCCACATCATTCAGGACCAATCTCCCTTCATTCCCTTGTATTTGTCACCAACATTTCTCCAATTGGTTATCTCTTCTCTGTGACACCTTCTGCTGTAACCGTGAGTCGGGGCATCGAATGGCTGCTTCACTCCGCTGCTAGCCTTCCTGCATGAAAAGGCCGTACCTTTAAACCTTACTACCGCACCCCATCGGCACTGGCAATCCAGTTTAGTGCTGATTGAGTGTTACATTGTGTTCGGTTGCATTCAGTTGTGGGGTGGAATGGTGGCTCAGTGGTTAACACGGCTCCCTCATAGTGCCGGGGTCCTGGGTTCAATTCTGTATGTGTGGATGAAAAACATGATAACACAGGAACAGGTGCTTTGGCTCTCCAAGTCTGTACCTATGTATTAAACCTGTCTTCACCTACAGGATCCGTATTCCCTTCCTATTCATGGATTCATCCAGGTGCTTCCTGAATGCTGCTATTGGGTCTGCTTCCACCACCTCCTCTGGCAATGTGTTCCAGGCTCACGCCACCCTTTGTGTGAAAAACGTGCCTCACACATCTCTCTTAAACTACCCCCCTCGCACCTTGAACCGGTGTCTCCTAGTAATTGACCCCCCAACCCTGGGGAAAAGACTCAGACTTTCCAATCGATCCATGCCATTCACAACTTTACAAACTTCACTCAGGTCGTCCCTCAACCTCCCGTGTTCCAGTGAAAATAAACCCAGTCGATCCAACTTTCCTTCATAGCTAAAATCCCTCATACCAGGAAGCATCCTGTTAAACCTTTTCTGGACCCTCTTGGAATTTGCACTTTCTCCCCGAGTCTGTGTGAGTTTCCTCCGGGTGCTCTGGATTCCTCCCACAGTTCAAAGCTGTGCTGGTCAGGGTGGATTTACCATGCTAAATTGCTCCATAGTGTCCAGGGATGGGCAGAGTAGATGGATCTTGGGGAATTCAGGGTTATGGGGTTAGCGTAGGAGAAGTGTTGGGATACTCTTTGATCATTTATGCAGACTCAATGGACCGAATAGCCTCTTCCTGCACTCTATGGATTCTATGACCCTTTGCATGACCAAATCCTGTACTATTTCTGAAAGAACGAGGAGCCCTGTCCTATACTTGTCAACAGCTCCCTCAATCGTCATGCCCAGACAGATTCCTCTGTTAGCTTCGCATCTGGGCCCTTTCACAACAAGATGTGCACTTCCTGTAAATGATTGTAGGTGAGCTGCACGGAGACCTCTCCTCAAAGCTTACTCCAGCCTGTTCCACACGTTGTGAGCTCTTCAGCTGCACAAAAGATCGGCCATATCGATAACAGACAATGATTCAATGCTTACATTCAATAAAACCAGCTGCTGAGAGGGGTTGGTGCCCATCAGTTAACATGTGGGTGTTTCTATCACAATGTTCCACTGAGACATGGATGGGTATAAAGAAGAGGAAATGTCTGTGCTCCTACTCTCCTGCAGTTATCATTCACAACAACTTCTCAGTATCTGCCTATCTGCTACGGTTACTGCTTCATTTTAATAGCACCAACACTCACGGCCCTAAGCTTTGGAATTCTCTCCCCTACATCGCTCCAGCTCATTCTGTTCCTTTAAGGAACTCATGAAAACTCACCACTTTGTCCAAACCTTGGGTCAGAGAGTCAGGGAGATCGACAGCACAGGACTTGGCCATCGAGTCTGTACCTAAATATTCTTATCCCGTTTTCAAACTATCCCTGTTCGGGTGGCTCAGTGGTTAGCACTGCTGCCTCACAGCACAGGGACCTGATTTTGATTCCAACCTCGGGCGACTGACTGTGTGGAGTTTGCATGTTCTCCCCGTGTCTGCGTGGGTTTCCTCCGGGTGCTCTGGTTTCCTCCCACACTCCAAAGATGTGCAGGTTAGGTGAATTGGCCATGCTAAATTGCCCGTAGTGTTAGGTAAGGGGTAAATGTAGGGGTATGGGTGGGTTGCGCTTCGGCGGGGCGGTGTGGACTTGTTGGGCCGAAGGGCCTGTTTCCACACTGTAAGTAATCTAATCTAATCTAAATTGCCTGTAGTGTTCAGGGATGTGTAGGTTAGGTGCAGTAGTCAGAGTTAAATGTACAGGAATGAGTGTGTGTGGGATAGTCTTTGGAGGGTTGGTGGGCTGAAGGGCCTGTTTCCACACTGTAGAGATTCTGTGACTCTCTTAATGTGGTTGGGTGTCGCAGATTGTTCCAGAACAGTTCTGGAAAACTGCCTGGGGCATCTTATTACATGAAAGGTGCTAGATCAACATAATTTGCTTAGATTCCCCATTACCCTTTAAGTTGAACCCATCCTTTATGCTTGCTTCCTGAAGAATGGTTGAACCAGTTGCCTTGGACTGGAGGAATAATTTGAATTGAACTGAATTTTTTAAGCCTTTCTTTTTAATGCTTAACATATTCATTTTCTGCTTTAGAATTCTTTGGCCATTGCACTCACAAAGGAATGAGGAAGGGTTCTTGCCCCCAAAAGGTGAACTCTGCTTTCTCTCTCTCTCTCTCTCTCTCACACACACCATGGATGTTGCCAGGCCTGCTGCAGTTTTCCCAGCTGTTTCTGTTTCTGTTCAAGAGAGAAACGAGACAGATCGAGCTGATGAACACACATGTTCGGCTTCCAGATTCCTTCCCCTTCAGTAACCTCTTCCTAAACACTTACAAATGCAAACTGTGTTGAGTTTTTTGGAGGTTTTGTTTCCACTGCATGACCCAGTGAGATTTCTGAGGTTAAAAACAATGACTGCAGATGCTGGAAACCAAATACTGGATTAGTGGTGCTGGAAGAGCACAGCAGTTCAGGCAGCATCCAAGGAGCTTCGAAATCGACGTTTCGGGCAAAAGCCCTTCATCAGGAATAAAGGCAGTGAGCCTGAAGCGTGGAGAGATAAGCTAGAGGAGGGTGGGGGTGGGGAGAAAGTAGCATAGAGTACAAACTCTATGGGCGGCACGGTGGGCGGCACGGTGGCACAGTGGTTAGCACTGCTGCCTCACAGCACCGGAGACCCGGGTTCAATTCCCGCCTCAGGCGACTGACTGTGTGGAGTTTGCACGTTCTCCCCGTGTCTGCGTGGGTTTCCTCCGGGTGCTCCGGTTTCCTCCCACACTCCAAAAAATGTGCCGGTCAGGTGAATTGGCTAAGCTAAATTGCCCGTAATGTTAGGTAGGGGTAGATGTAGATGTAGATGTAGGGGTATGGGTGGGTTACGCTTCGGCGGGGCGGTGTGGACTTGTTGGGCCGAAGGGCCTGTTTCCACACTGTAAGTAATCTAAACATGCCTCTCTGTTCCTCTGTGATGTCCCTCTCACCCGATCCTAGTCCCTCTTCATACCATGTGCTGTTTCTGTGGCAAATCGCTGCTCATCCACCTGCCAGTGCCATCTCTGAGATGTCTCTGGGCATCAGCACGAGCGCTGGCATTCCAAGGGGCAGGACTGGAAGGTGTCTGAGAAGTTGGGGGGGGAGGGGGGAGGATGTCACGGCTCATCTTCGACTGGTGGGTGGAGGAGGGCAGGGATGCTCAGTCCCCGGAGGACCGACAGAACGAGCCACGCCATCAGATCTCGGCACTACCATCCATGATGCCTATTCATTCCCTCAGGAAACTCTCACCACCAACGTTGAGGTGAAAGTGGGTGTGAGTGTGGGGGTGCTCGTGCTCCCTCGCGCTCTCTTGTCCCGGAGAAATTCTGGGTATCGATGGTTTGCAGCTGATGCAGTTGCACACTTGAGCGTCAGGGAGTGGGATACAGAGATGCTGCTGCTGATTGGATTTGATTTATTTATTGCCACTTGTATGGTGTTCCAAAATGAAGTGAAAGGTGTTGCCCAGTGTTGCCACTCTCCAGCGTCAGCTTAAAACGCAGAAAAGTAAACTAAAACATCGATTATAAAGGCAAAAACATGAAGAACTAAAGAAACACTGTCCAACTTTACAGTCCGTCGTGTTACGTGCTGCGCTGTGGACCATCGGCCTGGTGGCCAGGCTCGAGACCCGGTCACCGCTGCTGGAACAAATGTTACTGTTTCCTGCTGCCATCTTAATTCTGTCCACAGCCTCACCACTGAGACCACGCTGGTCCTCACCAATGCACACACCACTGCTGCTGCTGGGTACCACATTGGTCCAAATGTGACTCTACCCCCCCCCATCATGAGTCAGCACTAACAGCACCTCGACAAACTAGAAGTTGCTGGGTACCCAAACCCAGCTCCAGCACGGATACCTCAAATCCATGCTGCTGGGCCTACTCTGGTCCCTGCTGCTAGGCCTACTCCAGTCCGTGCTGCTGGGCCTACTCCAGTCCGTGCTGCTGGGCCTACTCGAGTCCGTGCTGCTGGGCCTACTCCAGTCCGTGCTGCTGGGCCTACTCCAGTCCATGCTGCTGGACCTACTTGATTCCATGCTGCTGGGCCCACGCTGGACCATGATGCTGGGCCTACTCCAATCTGTGCTGCTGGACCTACTGGAGTCTGTGCTGCTGGGCCTACTCTAGTCTGTGCTGCTGGGTCCACTTGAGTCAGAGCAGCTGAACCCACATGCCGATGCCAATACCAGCTTTTCAACAAGAAGAAAGTAAAAGAAAATGAGAAATAAGAGAAAAAAAATGAACAAAACAACAGTAAATGGAGTGGACGAGCCCGGGCTCAGAAACCCGACTCCACTGCCATCCTACCGGGAGGATGTGTGCTGTGGGGAACCACAAATGAACCTCTCACCCAGTCTGGTCAACTCACTTCCCAGACCTGACCAGCAAATGGAAGTAAACGAAAGACAGGGACATTCAGATGAAAGTGATGAGAAAAAAGTGATGTTGTTTGTTTGAAACAAGCGGGTTAGGAAGCATCAGGGCCCACAATGTCACCTTCAGGAAGATTCAGTTGAGTTTAGGTTTGAGGAGGTGGTGATGCTCTCAGACAAAATTGAACTGGGGCCCAAGCTGCTGGCTACAAGGGGATTGACACAAGGTAACGATGCTTGTTTAACCAGTCTGTGCAGGTACGATGGGCCGATTGGCCTCCTTCCACACTCTGACAACTCGGGGATGCCGTGGGACCTGTCTTGTAAAGCCAGCCACTGAGCATCCCTGAATGCCATCGCTGTGTCCGCCTTCGGCCGCCTTCCCTCCCTGCCCCCGTCCATCTCTCAACCTGAGTGCTCTTCCTGAAGACAGTCCTTAAAATCCGGCCTCTCCAGCCACGTTTTCGATCGCCCGCCCTCATCTCTCCTCGTGTGGTCCGCTGCCACGTTTCGTTTCAAAAATGCTCCCTGTGTGTCACCTTTGGATGTTTCATTTGGATGAAGGCACTATATAAATGCAGGAGGTTAGTGCTGTAGTATGAAACAGCAAGGGTATCTGATACAGTTGCATGATGGACTGGGCATAAAGCTGGGGGCAGTGGGGGTCACACTTGACACCTCTCACTGTGCCCCCTGCTAAAAGCCCGTCGGGGGGGGGGGGGGGGGGAAACCATCTCTGCCCACAGCAAGCTGTTCATTGGCAGGGCCGTTGGCACAAGCAGGGTCAAGTGTTTGCCAGCCTTTTCACTAACTTCTCTAACGTGGAACTTGGTGAGCACCATGACCCCAGGATTCAGGTTACAAAAAAAAACCATTCCATTGCTAATGGGGACTCAGGGAGTGAGGATGGCAAGGAACTGATCATTACCAGTGGAGTGGTAAGTAACAAACTGATGGAGCTGTTCTTATGGAGTGCAGCCAAGCCCCTTTGAAAGAGCTTGCTAATGAGGACGTACATACGATGGTGATCATTTTCTGAAACCCCTATCTCTCAGAGGTGACATGGTGGCTTGGTGGTTCGTGCTGCTGCCTCACAGCACCAGGGACCTGGGTTTGATTCCGCCCTCAGGCAACTATCTGTGTGGAGTTTACACATTCGCTCTTTATCTGTGTGGGTTTTCTCCGGGTGCTCGGGTTTCCTCCCACAATCCAAAGATGTGCAGGTCAGGTAGATGGGCCATGCTAAATTACCCATTGTGTCCAGGGATGTGCAGGTTAGGTGGATTGGCCATGGTAAAATTGCCTGTAGTGCCCAGGGATGTGCAGGTTAGGTGGATTGGCCATGTTAAATTGCCCGTAGTGCCCAGGGATGTGCAGGTTAGGTGGATTGGCCATGTTAAATTACCCGTAGTGTCCAGGGACGTGCAGGTTAGGTGGATTGGCCATGTTAAATTGCCCGTAGTGCCCAGGGATGTGCAGGTTAGGTGGATTGGCCATGTTAAATTGCCCGTAGTGCCCAGGGATGTGCAGGTTAGGTGGATTGGCCATGTTAAATTGCCCGTAGTGCCCAGGGATGTGCAGGTTAGGTGGATTGGCCATGTTAAATTGCCCGTAGTGCCCAGGGATGTGCAGGTTAGGTGGATTGGCCATGTTAAATTGCCCGTAGTGCCCAGGGATGTGCAGGTTAGGTGAATTGGCCATGCTAAATTACCCATTGTGTCCAGGGATGTGCAGGTTAGGTGGATTGGCCATGTTAAATTGCCTGTAGTGCCCAGGGATGTGCAGGTTAGGTGGATTGGCTATGTTAAATTGCCCGTAGTGCCCAGGGATGTGCAGGTTAGGTGGATTGGCCATGTTAAATTACCCATTGTGTCCAGGGATGTGCAGGTTTAGGTGGATTGGCCATGTTAAATTGCCCGTAGTGCCCAGGGACGTGCAGGTTAGGTGGATTGGCCATGTTAAATTACCCATTGTGTCCAGGGATGTGCAGGTTAGGTGGATTGGCCATGTTAAATTGCCTGTAGTGCCCAGGGATGTGCAGGTTAGGTGGATTGGCCATGTTAAATTGCCCGTCGTGCCCAGGGATGTGCAGGTTAGGTGGATTGGCCATGTTAAATTACCCATTGTGTCCAGGGATGTGCAGGTTAGGTGGATTGGCCATGTTAAATTGCCTGTAGTGCCCAGGGATGTGCAGGCTGGGTGGATTGGCCATGGGGAAATACAGGGTTACAGGGATAGGGTATGTCTTGGTTGGAGGATCTTGTGTGGACTTCATGGGCTGAATGACACAGCTGTAGGGATGCTATAATTCTAATCCCTATACACAGTAAGAAAGATTCCTTCAGACTGAGAAGTAACAAGTTAATCCCTGTTTACAAGAAGGAAGGGAGACAGAAGACAAGGAACTAAAAGACAGCTAGATTGATGTGTATCACGAGGGAGGTGATAGAATTGATTATTAAAGAATTTATAGCTCTGCATTTAGAAAGACTCCAGGTAATTGGTGAAGAATCATTATGGTTTCACAAAGGAGAATTAGGATGAGAGGTTTTTGTGATGTATTAACAGTTTATTTTGCTTCTGTGAAGGAGCACGTGCACTGTGGATAAAGGGGAGCCTGTTGATGCACTGTACTTGGCTTTCCAGAAAGCATTAGCTAAGGGGCCACATCAAAGAATATTCCAGAAAATAAAAGGTCACGGTGCACAGGAGGCCGGTTGTCAGAAAACAATAAACAAGCAATGAGGTTGACCAAATATTAAACTTTGATAATTCAAGCTAAACAAGAGGGATAAAAAAATGTGTTCGGGCTCATTTCAAACTTTGGATTAAAACTGTTTACTCTGAGCATCTTTGTAACACGCATAGCTCTACAGAAACATGAAACATCTGGACTACAGTATATCCGCAAGGAATAAGGAGTCCCAGTCAGTTCTATGCAGGGGCTGAATGAGAGAGTTAGTCCAGACTGAGTGAGATGGTGTCCTCACATTCCCACTTCGCTGGTTGGATACATCAGTACCATTATTTACTTTAAGACCTTGACAACAAACATTTAGCTGTGCGGTTGGTGAAATATTTATAAATGATGGAGAAGTTGCGATAATTTATTATGTCATATGGCAAGCTCGCAGAAGCTTGGCCACCATGACACGAACATTGCAGGAATGAAATGTAATGTTCCCAGTGACAGAGCAACACAAGCTGTGCCCAGTTGGTCTTCTCCCATCCTGGTGGTCTGATATCCCACAGGGAGACATTGAGATGTTGACTATTCATCACTATCTGTTGCTATCAATTGTTCCACAGTGAGCTCAGGCAGAAGACGAGGACGCTAGAACGCTGGAAAACTTTGGGAATCAAATAACCAAAGTTTCTTTTGCCCTCCCATGTGGATGTGTCAGTTTATACATCCACCATATCCCAAAGTGCTATTTTCTGGAAGACAACCCAAGTAGGGCGGCACAGTGGCACAGCGGTTAGCACTGCTGCCTCACAGACCCAGAGACCCGGGTTCAATTCCCGCCTCAGGCGACTGACTGTGTGGAGTTTGCACAATCTCCCCGTGTCTGCGTGGGTTTCCTCCGGGTGCTCCAGTTTCCTCCCACAGTCACAAAGATGTGCAGGTCAGGTGAATTGGCCATGCTAAATTGCCCATGGTGTTAGGTAAGGGGTAAATGTAGGGGTATGGGTGGGTGGCGGGTCGGTGTGGACTTGCTGGGCTGAAGGGCCTGTTTCCACACTGTAATCTAATCTAATATTCATTTGAGTTCATAAATCCCACTCTTGCTTGTGGGACCATGCACTGTCAACATCCTGGAGGATAGCGTTGCAACAATTAGTCCCAAGGTTCCATGGTTTGGGAGGGTTCCAGATGGGTTACCTGAAACTATTGAGGTCCCAAGTGAGGAGATCTGAAACAAAGGGTGGTGGTGGAGGATTGCTTTTCAGACTGAAGGCCTGTGGATCACAAGGATCGGTGCTGGCTCTGCTACTTTTTGTCATTTACATAAATGATTTGGATGTGAACATAGGAAGCATAGTTAGTAAGGTTGCAAATGGCATCAAAATAAGTGGTTTACTGGACAGTGGAAAAATAGACTAGGGCCTTTTTCCCTGGAGAGTCAGAGGTTGGGGGGGGGGGGGGAGGGGGGGGGGGGGGTGACCATAAAATCATGGCAGGCATGGACAGGGTAAATAGACAGGCCTTTTTCTCAGACTGGGGAGACCAAACTAGAGGGCATAGGTTTAAGGTGAGAGGGAAAGGTTTAACACGGACCTATGTGGCAACTTTTTCACGCAGAGGGTGGTGTGCGTATGGAATGGGCTACCAGAGGGAGTGGTGGAGGCTGGTACAATGACAACATTGAAAAGGCACCCGGATGGGTATATGAATAGGAAGAGTTTAGAGGAATATGGGTCAAGTGCTGGCAAATGGGACTAGATTAATTTAGGATACCAGGTTGGCATGGACGGGTTGGACCAAAGGGTCTGTTTCCGTTCTGTACATCTCTACGGCTCTATGAAGAGACTGATTCCACTTGGCTGTCCAGCTGCCCTCCCAGTTGGTTATAACACAGTTCAATGAGAAAGGATCGGTGTGGGAGTACTTTGTTCATTGTTTTACCCATAATGCAGGAGTGTTTACATTGATGTTCTCGTAGCTGTGACAGCGCACACATTAGGAAGTCAGAGCATTAACACACGCTGAAGCTTCACCTCCTGCCCCATTGTGTCCCTGTGTATTCTTGAAAAAGGGAAAACACTGTATGTCCTTTTTAATGCGAAAAAAAGTTACAAGTTATAATTAAAGTTTGACGGGTCTATGGGTGATCTGGGGGTGACGATTCTTGCTCATTCTCATTTCATTACATCAAAGAGAAAACAAATCCCAAAAAAAAACACAAATCTCAAACAGCAAACCCACTCACAGACTCAATCATTCATCCAGGTTAGCTCGATTACATCCCTTCAGTTTTAATCAGGTCTCTCAGCTCTGGACAGGATGTGATTTCCTGGCAATCTCCATGATTTTAAATGGTGTGGCTGAAGGAACAAACTCCAGCATGCATTCTGGTTTTAAAACATTTCCCCAGGGGTTAATGGATTGTGCTTGGTGTAGACTGTGGTGTCTGGACCTATTTCAGACAGATATCTTAAACTGTTTAAGAGATGAAGGAGCAGTGCTCTGAAAGCTAGTGCTTCCAATTAAACCTGTTGGACTATAACCTGGTGTTGTGTGACTTTTAACTTTGTCCACCCCAGTATCTCTATATCATGTTTAAGAGTCAGTAATGAACTAAGGTTTCCTTCTCTCCTATGGAGTACTGTCCCTCGGTGTGTTTTATATTTTACAGAATTACCTGATTAGTTTTCATATCCTGGACTCATCAGCTTGAAGGAGGACAGCCCCAGATCCAATGGCTACGTTAAATTCTTCCTTAAGGATTATAACTACAAGCATGTGCTCACTTGTAAAAATGGCCTCCAGTTTTCCAAAAGGCATGTTACCTTTGTTTTTCTTTTCTGCAGTCGAGCTGTCAGCAGCACATGCCGAAGTTTGGGATTCATTTTTGGTCAAAGCCACGCACTCTCTCAGGAATCTCATGAATTCCCAGTTTTGTTGTGGGAATGGGGGGAGCTGAGCTCCTACCTTTCTACAACTCGTCCTTAGCCCAATCCGTGCCCTAGAGAGGTCACCTGGGCCAGAGTGAACTCACTGTTTGTGAGATTGACCACTTGGCCAGCTGATGGAATTTCTGGAGGAGGGTTTCCGGTTGCTCGGAATACATTTCCGGAGCTGTGAGTGTAAACTTGGCAGCTTGGCTGGGTGTGCTACCTCATTGTATATGTCTGGTTTCTCAGCCTTTGACAGGTGGCTGGGACATTTCAGAGATAGATTAGCCACCACTCAACGTGGATATAACTGACCTGGGTTACGAAAACGGAGATTTCCTGAGTGTGAGTTGTCAGGGGATCCTGCCAGTGCACTTGTCTTGGCAGTGTAGGTGGCTTTATCTACCCTCTTTATGCCAGCTTCCAGCTGGACGATTGGCTAAAAGGGTCAAATGTATAGTGGTCAATGCAGAGCAAAGTGGAGCTGTTAAGCTTGGGTTTGAAGAGCACAGACTCAATACCCTGGGCCCACTTTCTGGAATTTGCTGATAGGAATGTCCCCTTATGATGCAGGCCTGTCCTACCTCCCCATCCTGTAGAGCTTCATTTGTTTGGCTGAACTGGTCCTCACCCTCAATAATTTCTCCTTTGAATCCTCCCACTTCCTCCAGATGAAAGGGTCAGCCATGGGCACCTGCATGGGCCCCAGCTATGCCTGTCTCTTCGTCAGCTACGTGGAACAGTCCATCTTCCGTAGTTACACCGGCACCGCTCCCCACCATTTCCTCCGTTACATTGATGACTGCTTCGGCAAAATACCTGTGCTCCCACAGTTCAACTTCACAAACACATTCCACCCTGACCTCAAGTTCACCTGGACATTCTCAGACACCTTCCTCCCCTTCCTGGACCTCTCCAACTTCATCAATGGGGATCGAATCAGCACTGACATTTTCTACAAACCCACTGACTCTCACAGCGATCTGGATTACATGCCTCCCACCCTGCCTCCTGTAAAAACACTATCCCTTATTCCCAACTCTTCCGCCTATGCCGCATCTGCTCCCAGGAGGACCAGTTCCACCTCAGAACACACCAGATGGCCTCCTTCTTCAAAGACCACAATTTCCCCTCCCACGTGATTGATGATGCCCTCCAGCCCATCTCATCCACTTCCCGCATCGTCGCCTTTGAACCCCAACCCTCCAACCACAACAAGGACAGAACCCCTCTGGTCCTCATCTTTCACCCTACCAACCTTCGTATACATCACGTCAACTACATTTCTGACAACTACAAACGGACCCCACCACCAGGGATATATTTCCCTCCCCACCCCTATTAGTGTTCCGTAAAGACTGTTCTCTCTGTGACTACCTGGTCAGTTCCACGCCCCCCAACAACCCACACTCCCCTCCTGGCACCTTCCCCTGTCTCGGCAGGAACTGTAAAACCTGTGTCCACACCTCTTCCCTCACCTCCATCTAAAGCCCCAAAGGAGCCTTCCACATCCATCAAAGTTTTATTTGCACATCCACTAATATCATTTATTGTATCCGTTGCTCCCGATGCGGTCTCCTCTACATTGGGGAGACTGGGCGCCTCCTAGCAGAGCGCTTTAGGGAACATCTCCGAGACACCCGCACCAATCAACCAAACCGCCCCGTGGTCCAACATTTCAACTCCCCCTCCCACTCTGCCGAGGACATGGAGGTCCTGGGCCTCCTTCACCGCCGCTCCCTCACCACCAGACGCCTGGAGGAAGAACGCCTCATCTTCCGCCTCGGAACACTTCAACCCCAGGGCATCAATGTGGACTTCACCAGTTTCCTCATTTCCCCTCCCCCTACCTTACCTCAGTTCCAACCTTTCAGCTCAGCACCGTCCTCATGATCTGTCCTACCTTCCTATCTTCTTTTCCACCTGTCTACTCCACCCTCCTCTCTGAATTAACACCATTAGCCCCACCTCCATCCACCAACTGCACTTTCAGCTACCTTACCCCCCAGCCCCAACCCCCTCCCATTTACCTTACCCCCCAGCCCCAACCCCCTCCCATTTACCTTACCCCCCAGCCCCAACCCCCTCCCATTTACCTTACCCCCCAGCCCCAACCCCCTCCCATTTATCTTACCCCCCAGCCCCAACCCCCTCCCATTTACCTTACCCCCCAGCCCCAACCCCCTCCATTTATCTTACCCCCCAGCCCCAACCCCCTCCCATTTACCTTACCCCCCAGCCCCAACCCCCTCCCATTTATCTTACCCCCCAGCCCCAACCCCCTCCCATTTATCTTACCCCCCAGCCCCAACCCCCTCCCATTTACCTTACCCCCCAGCCCCAACCCCCTCCCATTTACCTTACCCCCCAGCCCCAACCCCCTCCCATTTATCTTACCCCCCAGCCCCAACCCCCTCCCATTTACCTTACCCCCCAGCCCCAACCCCCTCCCATTTATCTTACCCCCCAGCCCCAACCCCCTCCCATTTACCTTACCCCCCAGCCCCAACCCCCTCCCATTTATCTTACCCCCCAGCCCCAACCCCCTCCCATTTACCTTACCCCCCAGCCCCAACCCCCTCCCATTTATCTTACCCCCCAGCCCCAACCCCCTCCCATTTATCTTACCCCCCAGCCCCAACCCCCTCCCATTTATCTTACCACACCAGCCTCAGTCCTGATGAAGGGCTTTTGCCCAAAACTTTGATCCTCCTGCTCCTCAGACGCTGCCTGACCTGCTGTGCTTTTCCAGCACTATACTCTCGACTCTGATCTCCAGCATCTGCAGTCCTCACTTTCTCCTAGGTGTGGTGCAGCCTGGTCTCACTCTACACCAAGCTTTGGCCATAGGGAGAAGACCTATTCAGTCAGCTTGTTGCTCTCCTCCTAGGTGGGTAAATGAGGAGTTGGTGCTGGCTAGCGTCTTCGTATTGGGAGTTCAGGAGACCTGCATCAAGCACTGGTTCAATACATGCCTCCCCCCCCCTCCCCCCCTCCCCACTCCCCCCCCCCCCCCCTCTCCTCCCGATTCACCTCCTCTGGGACAGATTGTCACTGGCTGTGAAGGCCACTTTTTGCACAGTGATCGAAAAATGGGAAATGTTATGAATTCATGGAGCCCACTGGTGGGAGAAGTTCAGTCAAATGAGCATCACCTTTGCATGTTTGGAGCAGTTCTGCCGAGAGATACAGTTTTAATTGGCTTTTCGATGGTGACACTGGTTGTGGGCTTTGGGGAGCTCAGCAGAGTGACAACTTCCTGATGGGTTTGGCCATAATTATTCCCAAACCTTATTGCGGGAAGGGGTGGAATGAAAACAGTAGGAGATAGAAAAGCCAGAAGATTGAAGCGATAACATTTCTCTCTTTCTCTCTGTTCCCTTTCTCCGGGGAAACTCCATTCTCTAACTCAGTTGGAGGATCGGGCAACAAATGCTAGTGACATCACAGCCTAGGAACAAATCGCAAAACAACTTACTGAAGTATTGTCCCTGTATGTCATCACCAATTGTTCTGTGAGCAACTAGAAAACAGAAGGATTAGAATAGGCGAGACTGATCCAAGATGTATCCAATCATTGACGAAACCCAGAACTTTACCCATTTGGATTGGTTGGAAGGGGACGGGTGTGGGTGGTGGCTTTGCCCCATTTATTTTCTGACTGAAAGTGGGGTTACCATCAACTGAGCTTCAAATAAGATCTGATTACAGGGCTCAGCTTTGATGGAATGAAGAGAGGAGGGAGATGCCATGCTTATTAACTGGGAAGTGATAGCAAGCAGTCACCCCTCAGCCTGTCCCATCTGACCCAGGAATAATCCCTCCTCCCCCTCACACTGGTCTGTCCGACCCAGGAATAATCCCCCCTCCCCTGACCCTGTCCCGTCTGACCCAAGAATAATCCCTCTCCCCTCACCCTGTCCCATCTGACCCAGGAATACCACCCTCCTACCGTCACCCTGTCCCATCTGACCCAGGAATACCACCCTCCTACCGTCACCCTGTCCCACCTGACCCAGGAATGAACACCCTCCCCTCACACTGTCTCGTCTGACCCAGGAATACCACCCCCTTTCCCTCACCCTGTCCCATCTACCCCAAGAATAATCCCCCTCCCCTCACCCTGTCCCACCTGACCCAGGAATACCACCCTCCCCTCACTCTGCCTTGTCTGACCCAGGAATACCACCCCCTTCCCTTCACCCTGTCCCATCTGACCCAGGAATTGTACCCACCTTGAGTCGTTCCCACCCCCAGCTCCGCGAGGGGATTTGATGGGAACAAACTGGAAAATCAACCTCAAAAGAGATTGAGGAAAGCAATAGGTACTATTTTCAACTCCACAAACTGCAAATGAACAAATGCTATTTTTAGGTGAATGATCTATTTAAAACGAGGAAGTAACTGTGCAACTCCCTCCACCTTTGTTGGGATGTGAAGGTGGAGCTGTCAGAAACTGTACTGAGGGTAGTTTCTATCTCTGTACACCCATCAGGAAACACACCACCCTTCCACCCCACTGTCTATGACCAGCAGTTCCTTCAAACTAAACATGTACTTTACGGTCGTGAAAAGAAAACAACTTTGAAAGAAAATTGTTGCTTATTCTCCACAATTAAGCAACAGTACAGAGTAGTTAAAACAAATTGCGTTGATGTATACTTTGGAGAGGACAGGATAAAGAGAAGGGAGTGGGCAGGCTATGAAGAGGTCATTAAAGGAGACCTGTATTGTGAATAAACGTTGCTATTAACCAAAATGCCCTTAGCTATGCTCTGGCTATGACATTATCTATAGACACCATTTACATTCAAAGTTTGGGAGAAGATTTGTAGCTCGGGTGCTCGTTGTTGTGGTTCTGTTCGCCGAGCTGGGAATTTGTGTTGCAAACGTTTCGTCCCCTGTCTAGGTGACATCCTCAGTGCTTGGGAGCCTCCGGTGAAGCGCTTCTGTGCTGTTTCGTCCGGCATTTATTGTGGCCTGTCTCTGCCGCTTCCGGTTGTCAGTTTGAGCTGTCCGCTGTAGTGGACATGCCGCAACCCAAAGGACTAGCCACACTACCATACATCAGGAGCATTTCCGAACTGACAGCCAGACTACTGCGACCACTAGGACAAATAACAGCCACAAACCAACAGCCACTCTCAGACAACAACTCACCAGAACGAAGGACCCGATACCCAACATGAGCAAAACTAATGTCGTGTACAAAATCCCATGCAAGGACTGCACAAAACACTACATAGGACAAACAGGAAGACAGTTAACGATCCGTATACACGAACACCAACTAGCCACGAAACGACACGACCAGCTATCCTTAGTAGCCACACACACAGACGACAAGCAACATGAATTCGACTGGGACAACACTACCATTATAGGGCAAGTCAAACAGAGAACAGCCAGGGAATTCCTAGAGGCATGGCACTCATCCACAGACTCTATCAACAAACACATCGACCTAGACCCAATATACCGGCCACTACAGCGGACAGCTCGAACTGACAACCGGAAGCGGCAGAGACAGGCCACTATAAATATCGGAGGAAACAGCACAGAAGCACTTCACAGGAGGCTCTCAAGCACTGAGGATGTCACCTAGACAGGGGACGAAACGTTTGCAAGACAAATTCCCAGCTCGGCGAACAGAACCACAACACACACCATTTACATGTTCGCTGATGACACCACCTTAATCGGTCGAATCTCAGATGGCGATGAAATAGACTGCAGATGGGAGGTGGAAGACCTGGAAAAATAATGCACTGAGAACAACCTATCTCTCAATGCTGGCAAAACCAAGGAACTTATTATTGACTTTCGGCGGGATGTTACTCATGCCCCCCCTACACATTAACAGCACAGAGGTGGAACGAGTGGAGAGTGTCAAGCTTCTGGGAGTGGTCATCCACAACAAGCTTTCTTGGACTCTTCATGTGGACGCACCGGTTACAAAGTCTCTTCTTCTTCAGGCAGCTGAAGATATTTGGCATGACGGCAAATACCCTTGCCAACTTTTATAGGTGCGCCATCGAGAGCATTCTGTCTGGATGTATCACTACCTGGTATGGTAACTGTACCAGTCAAGGTCATGATGGTTACAGAGAGCGGTGAACTCAGGCCAGGCGATCACAAAGGCCAACCTCCCATCTATAGAATCCATCGACCAGGCCCGCTGTCAAGGAAAGGCCGCCAACATTCTCAAAGATCCCTCCCACCCTGGCAATGTTTTTCTACAACCTTTACCATCGGGGAGAAGGTACAGAAGCCTGAACACACACACCAGCCGGTTTCACAACCGTTTCTACCCTATTGTTGTTAGAATACTGAATGGATTCACAAACTCTGAACATTCACCTGTACCTGTGTTTTGGTTTTTGCCGCTGTTTACATATTAGTTATTTATCTATGCTACTTAACTCTGTGATCTGCCTGTATTGCTCGCGAGACAAAGCTTTTCACTGTGCCCCGGGTTTGTGGGTTGTTGACCCAATGACCCAGTGAAGGAACGGTGATATATTAAATTAAATTAGCTTCATTGTCACATACACAAAAGACTCAGTATTTCCCTTCAGGCTGGTGAGTGGCTTGGAGGGGAACTTGCAGAGGGTGGTGTTCCCACGTATCTGCTGCTATTGTCTCTCTACAGGAAGTGGTTGTGGGTTTGGAAGGTGCTATCTGAGGATCTTTGGTGAATTTCTGCAATGCATCTTATATAGTCACATAATGACACAGTCATAAAACACCGAAACTGGCCTTTCGGTTCAACTTGTCCATACTAACCAGTTTTCACAAACTTAAACACTTAATGGTAACGTCCTGGGGGCTATTGCTGAACAAAGAGACCTTGGAGTACAGGTTCAAAACTCCTTGAAAGTGGAGTCGCAGGTAGATAGGATAGTGAAGATGGCGTTTGGTATGCTTTACTGGTCAGAGTATTGAATACAGGAGTTGGGAGGTCATGTTGCGGCTGTACAAGACATTGGTTAGGTCACTGTTGGAATAATGCGTGCAATTCTGGTCTCCTTCCTATCGGAAAGATGTTGTGAAACTTGAAAGGGTTCAGGAAAAATTTACAAGGATGTTGCCAGGATTGGAGGATCTGAGCTACAGGGAGAGTCTGAACAGGCTGGAGCTGTTTTCCCTGGAGCATCAGAGGATGAGGGGTGACCTTATAGAGGTTTACAAAATTATGAGGGGCATGGATAGGATAAATAGACAAAGTCTTTTCCCTGAGGTTGGGGAGTCCCGAACTAGAGGGCATAGGTTTAGGGTGAGAGGAGAAAAAAGATATACAAGAGACCTACGGGGCAACTTTTTCACACAGAGGGTGGTGTGGGAATGGAAGGAGCTGTCAGAGGAAGTAGTGGACAATTACAGCATTTAAAAGGCATCTGGATGAGTAAATGAATAGGAAAGGTTTTGAGGGATATGGGTCAAGTGCTGGCAAATGGGATTAGATTAGGTTAGGGTATCTGGTCAGCATGGATTGGTTGGACTGAAGGGTCTGTTTCCGTGTTGTACATCTCTATCACTCTATAACTCTAAATAATTCCCACTTGCCTGCATTTGGCCCATATCCCCATAAACCTTTCCTATTCATGTACCTGTCCAAATGTCTTTTAAATGTTGTAACTGTGCCACATCAACCACTTCCTCTGGCTGTTCATTCCACGTACAAATCACCTTGTGTGTGAAAAGGTTGTCCCTCCATTCCCTTTTAAAGCTTTCTCCTCACACCTCAAAATTTATGCCATCGCAGGAAAAGACCTTGCTCTGCATCTTATCTATGCCCCTCATGATTTTAAAAACCTCTGAAAGGTCACCTTCAACCTCCTACGCTCCAGAGAAAAAAAACAGCTTCTCCCTATTGACTGAAACTCTCCAGTCCAGCTAACATCTTTGTAAATCTTTGTTGCGCTGTTTTCAATTTAATAATATCCTTATCCTATAGAACCGTACTTAGTACTGCAAAAGTGGCCTCACCAATCTCCTGTACAGTTGCAACATGATGTCCCAACATCTTGTAGAGAGTACATACTGCTGCTACTGAGCGTTGGTGGTGGAGGGAGTGGAGTCGTGTGGATGGTTTCACTTTTCACTGAACTGGGATGGGCCCTGGCTTGATGGTCATGACTGAGTAAGAGGCATGTGCAGCTACAAGGCTAGAAATGATATTGAAAACAGTGCCTCGTGGATGTCCAGTTTTGAGTTGTTAGGTTTGTTCTAAAACGTTTCCATTTGGTATGGGAGCACCATATATGATGGAAGTGTGTTAAGATGGAATTTCTTCCCAAAGACTGGATGATGCTAATAACTACCAAACTAATCATGGATGGTGCATCCAGGTTAGTGAGGAAGACCACTGTGTGTCTTTGGTATCATTGGTGCAACAAAGATGGCAGCGTGTTGGCAAGAAGGGCCTTTTCAAGGTTAATTGTTCAGTTTATGCTCTTTTCTTTTTGTGAAAGACACAAAGTGCATGAATCTTTATTCAATTGCCACCACCAGGAAGATAGGAAATGATTCCCTTTTATTATTTTTTTTCCCCACATTACCGCCTAACTGCGGTGGTGCTTATTTTTCCCCAGCACCCATGGTGTGTGTGTGTGTAGATGTGAGACACAGTGAAAGTCACTAAGTGCACGAATCTTTATTCAATTGCCACCACCAGGAAGATAGGAAAACACCCGAGTGGCCAGTGACAAGCACTGCCCTTCAAACCACAGGGCAATGCTGTGTGAGCAAAACAGTGAAGGGAGGGTAGGGACTAAATCAAAATAGAGTTGGAGGGAGAAATAATGCACCCCACTCCCTGCGGCGCCCACCTCTCCCTGAACGACTCCAGGGTGTTGGTGGACACCGCGTGCTCCTTCTCCAAGGACACCCGGGCTCTAACGTAACCCCGGCCGAGGGGCAGGCAGTCGGCCCTAACGACCCCCTCCACGGCCCGCTGCCTGGACCTGTTGATAGCCAGTTTGGCCACTTTTCTTTTTATCCTGTCTCTGGGTCGATGTCTGCTGGTGTACCTGGCTCTACCTCTCATTTGACGTCTTTGTAGTGGTTTGATACAACTGACTGATTTTCATTTCAGGGCGTAGTTCAGAGTCAAACACATCACTGTGGGTCTGGAGTCACATGTGGGTCACACCAACCTCCCCGCAATAGTTTGAGTGCGATGATTAAATAGAGTATTTCCAGAATTGCAGCTAATGCAAATGTAGTCCAGACTGCGGTTTATAAGGAGAATGCAAAGATGTTTCACGGGGATTTGAAGAGGCTAGCAAATGGTCAAACATCTGGCAGATGGGATACAATGTGGAGAAATGTGACATTTACCCATTTTAGCATGAAAATACAAGTGAAGCCTATTTCTGAAATGGTGACAGTTAATGGGAAATATTGACATTCAAAGGGAATTAAGAGTCCTTGTTTGAGTCACGAAGTTAATATAGATGGAACAGCAATCAAAAGGGAAAGGAACTAGCATATTGTCCCTTTTTACAATGGGATTGAAAATAGGAACAAGAATTCTTACTGCAAATATCTAGATCCTTGGTGACACCTCATCTGGAGAACTGTATGCCATGTTGGTCTATTTACCCAAGTTATACTTTCCCTTAGAGGGAGTGAAGGAAAGGCTAACCAGGCTAATTCCTGGGATGGACAGACTGACCAATAAGGAATGACCAAATAGACTGTGTGCCTCTATGCACCATTGGGATGTGATTCTGTGACTGAAAATCATTTAAATTAGATTAGATTAGATTACTTACAGTGTGGAAACAGGCCCTTCGGCCCAACAAGTCCATACTGACCCTCCGAAGAGCAACCCACCCTGACCCATTCCCCTATACCTAACACTACGGGCAATTTAGCATGGCCAATTCACCTAACCTGCACATCTTTGGACTGTGGGAGGAAACCGGAGCACCCGGAGGAAACCCACACAGACACGGGGAGAATGTGCAAACTCCACACAGACAGTTGCCTGAGGCGGGATCCAGCCTTGTACTGAGTTACACTGGAACCAATTCTAGGTCATCAGCTAACCTCATAGAATGATGTATTTGCACTTGCTGGAAGCTACATACTGAAATCCTCAAGACCCTCTTCTGTAGGGTAAAGAAATCTGTACTTACACCTTTAAAAAAAGTCAAGGCCAATTGCTGGACTCTGCTGCGTCCCATGACAATGGCCTGATCAATCACAATCTCTCTGAGAACTAAGATTGACATTTAAGTTTTTGATGTCATCATCAGGACACTTATGGCACAACCAATCAGCAGACTCTTCTAATTCTGTATAAAAAGGTGCCTCCCTCCCCTTCACTGTTTTGATCACACAGCATTGCCCTTTGATGTAAAGGGCAGTGCTTGTCACTGGCCACTCGGGTATTTTTCATATCTTCCTGGTGGTGGAAATTGAATGAAGATTTGTGCACTTTGTGTCTTTCACTGTGTCGCACATCTACACACACCATGGGTGCTGGGGAATAAAAATAAGCACTACCGCACTTAGGCGGTAGTGTGGGGGTTAAATTAAAAAAAAAAAAAAAGAGCTGGTTGGGAAAAAAGAAAAAAAAAATATATAAAAAGGTGCCTCCCTCCCCTTCACTGTTTTGATCACACAGCATTGCCCTTTGATGTAAAGGGCAGTGCTTGTCACTGGCCACTCGGGTGTTTTTCCTATCTTCCTGGTGGTGGAAATTGAATAAACATTCGTACACCTTGTGTCTCACACCTGCACACACACAACATGGGTGCTGGGGAAAGAATAAGGAAAAAGAAAAAAATATAAAAAGGTGTCTTTTTCTTTCCACAAACATCCTCGTCCTGATGAGGTACAAGTTGTAACTTCTAGCCTCCTTGTGATGTTTAAATTTCAAATTCCTGGATAACTCTCAGAGTCAGGTACATCTTGCTTTCTGTACAGTTCTGTCACACAACTCCAATCTACTTGCAGAAATGGCTGTCTAGTTGACATTTCTGGGCCATTAAGGCAAGCCATTTTGTTGTCTCCACCCCTACTTCCTTTAACAACCTACTGGGGGAGGGGGAGGGGGAGGGGGAGCAAGAGACACAAATCCAGCTTCAGGGTTCAATCCTCAGTCTTGGCCTAGATGTCTCAAAGTCTGATAACCTTTCACTACATTCCAGCAGGGCTGTTAACCTCTGTTAAATATGCACCAGGTCATTTATAACTATAGCTAATAATGTCCAGTCATAGGCTAAGTCACTCAAATTTCAATTTGAATGAACACAGGAACAGTTCTGTACAATTATGTCAAATAGTTGGCTGATGGGAATTAAAGTAATCAAGACAGTTATACTATCCTGGCTTGGCATTTGTGATTTTAGGTCTGTAAAGCCTTTGATTGTGTTTGTCTTTTGTTAACTCGCTCTTGTCTCTATTATTCTCGATTTATAGACAGAACAAACCAGCTCCTTCACTGTTCAGGAGCTTGGCATCGACATAGTACGGATGGAAGTGCAGAGTCACTAAATGGTAATGGGAATCCTGGACGCTCACTGACCCGTTTGTAAGACAAAGCCAGGTATTTTGGCCATTTCTGCAAGAGCTGAGTTCCCAGCACTCTCGTTTACTGACTCGGGATCGTATTGCAGCTTGTGTAAACTTGCTGTACACTCTCGGGCTGCTGCCTTTCTTGTTTAACAACCAATCAGATTTTTGTTTTGGAACTGCAGTTTGTGAAGTGCTTCGGGATATCCTGAAGATGCAAAAGGCACTTCATAAATGCAAGTGTTTCTTTCTTTTCAGGGATGAGTGGGGATTAAAAAAAAGACCGTTTGATTGTTGGTGCAACTTGTTTGTAGATGAAATGTACAGAGTGGATTATAGCCATTGACTTCATGACAGCTCACTTGTGATTCCTTTAGTTACAGGAGCTGGTGCCTTTGGCTTGAGACCTGAAAGTTTGATTTACAGGTTTCAGCACTGTCTTGCCATCCACCCAACGCGACACTGAAATATCAGTGACAGAAAAAAAACCCTACTCACCGCCTATTTAAACTGTACCAGGCAGGCCGTTGTTTTTTTTTTGTTAAGAAGCAGGAATGATGGTAGATTTGAAGGAGAGGAAGAACAACATCTGAACCAATAACAACACCATCCAACGCTGGGAGAAAGGAGAAGGTGAATGGTCAGCAGTTTATTTGGAGAAAGATTGAGGGAACACGGAGTCTTCTGGACAAGTTGAACTCAGACTGGGTTTTTCACTGCCACCAGGCAGACCGAAGCTGGCTGTAGTGATAATGAGATGAAGATGGCAACCCAATGAAACAAATAACAAACAGTTATTTTATTTGGCCTTACACACAGGATGCAGTAAAGGCAGGATTGGCATTCACCTGCATTGTCACAAGACTAAAAATAAAATAAATTCTGCTTTATAAGTACAATGTCTTCCATGTAACATCTCTAATCCCTTGTATGGTGAGGTGCAGCCTAGAACACAGCTAATAACTTTGGATTTTCCAGGTTAAGCTTGAAGCTCTCCAAAAACTGAGATGCAAGCTCATCGTCCACCAGCCGGCCATCGCTGGACAGGGTGACAGTCATCATGTCCTTCCGACAGAGGGTGCGGTTGCCTTTGTCATCTTCGGAAATGGTTAGGTCATGGCGGGACTGCCCGATGGCTAGGATGCAAGCCTGCGGTGGATTAATGATGGCACTGAAACCGCTGATTCCAAACATTCCCAAATTGGAGATGCTGAGAAAGCAGAACAAAAACAAAATCAGTATCTGTTATTCTTCCAGGGAGTTTAAACACCTTGCCTTAAGTCAGTGAGCAACTTCTGTCAATCGAGCTCAGTCAGCTGTGTATAACAAAGCTCAGTGCTTGCTCCTGTATTGAATTCTGCGCTCAAAGTAAATGCCCAAACAGCTAATCATCATTCATCCCACACATCTACCAGGCAATGGTCATCCCCAGAAAGAGAGAATCTTAACCATCTATCCTTGAAATTCCAGATGAGCTGGTGGGGGGACTTCAACCCTTCCTGAAGAAGGGCTTGTGCCCAAAACATCGATTCTTCTGCTCCTCGGATGCTGCCTGGCCTGCTGTTTTTCCAGCACGATTTTTCGGCCCCAGGATACTACAATCTCACTCCCGCCAGGCAGATGTTTGTTACTAGGAACTTTGAAGTTCCTAAACCTGCCCTTTTCAGTCTACACAGTGATTTATAATCTTTATTAGATATTAGCTTTACTCTAATTTTAGCATGCAGCCGGTAAAATATTTAATGCATTAAAGATTAGACGATGGTTCTGATGAATAAGTTCCTTCAGCGCGTTTCATCTACCCCTTCACAATGAGTCATGTAATTGTCTACAATATCTCGTTCTGACTGAAAAGTTTGCTGTTCTGCATAAACGTTGCCACACCTTGGAAAACTTGGCCCAATCTCATGCAGATTGCCACTTAGCCCCTTCTTTTCACGAAAGGAGGGAGCTCTACATTTCTGAAGGGAGATTCTGCTCCGGGCTCTGCGAAATATGGAGCTGTATTCCATTCTAACAGTTCCTTCAGAGTGTAGAACTGTCAGAGGAAGGAAACTACACCCTCTCTCCACATTCACAACAGCCAGAGCTCCCAAGTCTCTCTCAGCCACTTCGACAGCTGCTGTCAAACAGTACAAACATAAGATCAGAGACTGGTTAATGTGCAATGGAGAGCAGAGAGCCAGATGGGTAAGAGGGGAACATGCAAAGTGGATTTGTGGGTAGGGCACCAGGAAGTAGGGAACCAGGGTGAAAGTTGCCTAGGGGACCGAGAAGATGCTGAGGTAATGTTGGGCAGGTGATAGAAATTGGGTCTGGCGGAGGTAGGGTAGGTTGGGCATTAAGGTCATAGAGCTATAGAGATGTACAGCATAGAAACAGACCCTTCGGTCCAACCCGTCCACGCCGATCAGATATCCCAACTCAATCTAGTCCCACCCGGCCCATATCCCTCCAAAACCTTCCTATTCATATACCCATCCAAATGCCTCTTAAATGTTGCAATTGTACCAGCCTCCATCACATCCTCTGGCAGCTCATTCCAAACACGTACCACCCTCTGTGTGAAAAAGTTGCCCCTTAGGTCTCTTTTATATCTTTCCCCTCTCACCCTAAACCTATGCCCTCTAGTTCTGGACTCCCCGACCCCAGGGAAAAGACTTTGCCTATTTATCCTATCCATGCCCCTCATAATTTTGTAAACCTCTATAAAGTCACCCCTCAGCCTCCTACGCTCCAGGGAAAACAGCCCCAGCCTGTTCAGCCTCTCCCTGTAGCTCAGATCCTCCAACCCTGGCAACATCCTCGTAAATCTTTTCTGAACCCTTTCAAGTTTCACAACATCTTTCCGATAGGAAGGAGACCAGAATTGCATGCAATATTCAAACAGTGGCCTAGCCAATGTCCTGTACAGCTGCAACATGACCTCCCAACTCCTGTATTCAATACTCTGACCAATAAAGGAAAGCATACCGTACGCCTTCTTCCCTATCCTATCTACCTGCGATTCCACTTTCAAGGAGCTATGAACCTGCAACCCAAGGTCTCTTTGTTCAGCAATAGCCCCCAGGATGTTACCATTAAGTGTATAACTCCTGCTAAGATTAGCTTTCCCAAAATGCAGCACCTCGCATTTATCTGAATTAAACTCCATTTGCCACTCCTCAGCCCATTGGCCCATCTGATCCAGATCCTGTTGTAATCTGAGGTAACCCTCTTCGCTGTCTACTACACATCCAATTTTGATGTAATCTGCAAACTCACTAACTGTACCTCTTATACCCGTTCATTGTCACATGTACCTAAGGACAGTGAAGAGCTGTGTGTGAAAGCAGTACAGGCAGATCACAGTAAACAAGGACATACAGATAGACCATCGAGTGATAAAAACTGGGTCAAAGTGAGGGATACAGGTTATGCAGCCCAGGACATGCATGTGAGGCAAGATCAACATTAGCAAAATCAGCATTATTTAAAGTTAGAGAGTCCATTCAGTAGTCGAACAATGGCAGAGAAGAAGCTATTTTTGAACCTGTTGGTGGGCGTGTTCAAGTTTCTGTATCTTCTGCCTGACGGAAGAGGTTGTAGGAGAGCATTACTGACGTGGGAAGGGGTCTTTGATGATGATGGCAACGAGAAATTTAAATGGTGTCCAGGGATGGGAGGTTGGGTGAGAGTGCATGTTGCGTTGAGGGGGTGGGAAGGGTGGATGTCAGGTCAGGAGTAGGTGAAGGGTAAGTGAGTGTGAGTGTGTGTGTTTGGGGGGGGTGGGAGAAAAAAAGGAGTGCTCACGTCTCGTTGGCTGGGGAGCTCAGACCTGGTGTGAGATGGGTGGGGTCGGGATGTGTCAGGTCTGCAGTGGGTGGGGGTACAGTCAGGTGTCCCTCTCTGACCACCCCTCTCCCTTCCTCCCTCTCTGCCTGTATCCCTCCTTTCCCTTTCACCCACCTCTCCCCTTCTACCCACCCCCTCCAATCTCCTGCTGCTCTTTCCCCTGCCTGTGTCTCGGCCAGCACCCACTGCCCTTTTCCTCTCTGCTTATTCTCCCTCCACATCTCCCTGCCCATCTCCTCCCTTCCCTCTTCTCTCGCTGTGTCCAACCCTCTCTCCCCCCCCCCTCCCCTCCCCTCCGCGAATCTGTGATCAGCGTGTGAACTCTGCAGACGGGGTGGAGATGTAATTAATGGTTGATAATGTGGACAATGTGAGTCTAAAATATTTTCCAAGTGTTCTAACTTCTTGAAACCAGGGGCATGAGGGAAGGATATCTAAATACATTGACATTGCTGCAGAGGAGGTTTTAACTAAGTGACTACTTCATTAGAAAACATTCAGAGGGTGAAATGTGGTATGTATTTTATATTGTGTGCACCTCACTTTCTTTGGCAATGGTTGTGCTAGCCTCAACAAGCTTTATTTCTCTAGGAGTCTAAGGGGAGCTGGCAGCATGACCATGCAGGATACCTTTACTGGTCAATTACCAAGCAGTAATCACCCAGACAACTCGTGGTACATGCAAAGTATGCTGGACAGGCTGTTTGATTTTACGGAGTTTTTTTTAACAGGCCATGGAATCGCTTACTACTCACAATGTGGGTACACAGTCAATAAAGAACTGAGAACAAAACTGCAAGAAAAAGGTTCCAGGAAAACCAAACATGTCCAAACTCAACACAACTGCAGACTCCCAGTGTTTTAATAAATACAAATAAAGGTGGAATGACTGAGGTCAAAATGCTGGTGTTTTACCTGAACGATCCTCCCTGATATTCCTCCGGTCGCAGTTTTCCTGCTTTTGCTTTCTTTGCAAGTGTCTGGAATGGAATGATAAACATGACTGTTAATTCATTCTGCAGTAATTTGACTGTGAAGTATGTGCTGGAGAGAGAATTCCGCAGCAAACAAAGAGCAAAGTGTTTCTCTCTATTCTCAGTAACATCACAAACTTCTCGTAAACACAATTTGAACTAACAGAATGGACTAAATTAAAATCAGTTAGACAACAAGTAGCAAAGGAACTAATTGGAGACTGATATTCAATTGTTAGCGGCTGTTTAGAAACAGAATGGAAAATAAAATTTTCTTTGAAAGATCTTGGTAAGATATTCCCATTTTGATCTATAAGATCCAGATCATACCAATCTCATCTTATACTTTAGCAAAATGAACCGGAGTGAAATATTACACAATGGCTTCACAAATATTTATGGTCAGATTCATGGCCAGGTGGGTGTGATTCCTTAGCTTACTCACCCTGCCTAATTGTCTCTTTCAGCTCCAATCCATCATCCACAAACTTGTGGCAAGGCTGTGTGATGGGACTGCCTATACGATCAACTGTATGACTCCCATCCCCACCTCTTTGCAACTCTATCATTTCCCAGATTCTGTCTTGTTTCATATCATCACTTTTTCTTGGAACTCACCCACAGCCAATGCCTCCTATCCCAATGGAATCCTACAGCCCACACAACGTCCCTCTGTCTCCTAGATAAAGCAACAGGAAACCTGTCCCACTGCATCCTCTCACCTCAACACTATACACTTGGTCCAGACACTCCAAGCCTACAATGGTGATGCTTCAGGTGCTCTGTGCTGTTTCGACCACTCCATTTTATGTGTCTTTTTTATTTTGTCATTGCAACGTACTGGAACTGTGTGTTGGATGGAATGGTTGCTGGGTTTGCTACACCTTCACTGAAAAGCAACCTTACTATTCCTCTGCTTTGTTGAGCTTGTTTGGACCTTGACAGCTTCTCTTCCACCTCCACTTACTTCCCTCATAAAAGTGATGCTATGAATACCTGTATAATCTCTCATTATATCTGGTTTTGGTAGGATATACAGAACTCATTGTTATACTGATCTTATCTCCACTACATTGATGATGTTGATGCTAACTCTTGCTTGTCACAACCAGGAGAATCTCATTGATCATGTTTCCCATTTCCACTTACCATCTTTGTGGTCTATTTCTTCCCTCTCTCTTTGGACTCATTCATTATAATCACCGTTGCTTGGATATTTCTGAGATATCTATACAAGCCCATTGGACCCTACTGCCAAGGTCGATTACGGGAGGAAGTATAGAAAGAAACAAAGTTGCCATTGCTTCATTCAGTTTCTCCACTGTCATCACCAAAGTTTCTAAAATGGCCTCCCATTTCATAAACTAAGATAGTCCTCACGTTGCTCTTGAGGGGAGTCTCAATCTTATCTATGCTATTTGCTGCCTCTCCACTTACACAGGTAGTGAGGCTCTGCCCTCAGCTTCAATCTCTGTACCCTCCCTCCATCATTTAGCCATTCCAGCCTCTGATCACCACCACGCACATGTCCCAGCTCCCCCTGCACTTGCTGGAAATATTTTTTGTGCACTCTGCCAACAACCTGGTGTCTCATTGCCTTTCATTGACATTCTCCCAGCTACAATATATACAAATTCACCTCTTCCACTCCACAGAGACAACATGCATATTCTGTTTACAGTTCTCAAAGTAGAATCCTGTACAATGAAGAACCCAATTGGAGTTTGAACTTTGTTTTTGTAATTCATGCACAGGATGTGAACATCACTGACTAGGCCAATATGTACTGCCCATCCCTAATTGCCCAGAGGGCAGTTAAGAATCAACCACATTGCTGTGGATCTAGAATCACAGGTCAGTCAGACTAGGGAAGGATAGCAGTTTCCTTCCCTAAAGGATATTAGTGAATAGATTCATGGTCATCACTGGACTCTTTATTCCAGACTTTTAAAAACTGAAATCAAATTCCACCATTTCCCATAGCAGGATTCGAAACCAGGTCCCCAGAACATTACCTGGGTCTTGGGATTAACAATGCCGCAGTAACACCACTAGGCTCAGCATTTCTTTGTTGTTTTTAAAATGTGATCCCCGTGGCCACCCTCTAGTCTCATGATGGCTTCAGGGACAACTGAATCATGGGGCTTACTGCTATTCACTGTTTGCCCATTTTCACCTTTATCTAGCCTTTTCAAGAGCCTGTTGCTGGGCATTTGGCAACTTCTATTTACATTCGATTCCAATTCATCTAATCCTAACATCTTATCCCCTTGACTGCTGTGTGTCAAAGCAGCTTGTGAAAGCTCACTGCAGTGAGAGAAGGCTGCTGCTTGGGTTTAAGGAGTTAGTACTGATTGCATAACAACAGGAATTGAGTATAGGAGCAAAGAGGTCCTTCTGCAACTGTACAAGGCCCTGGTGAGTCTGCACCTGGAGTATTGCGTGCAGTTTTGGTCTCCAAATTTGAGGAAGGAAATTCTGGCTATTGAGGGAGTGCAGCGTAGGTTCACGAGGTCAATTCCCGGTGGTACTATTATATGTTGAAAGACTGAAGCGACTGGGCTTGTGTACACTTGAGTTTAGAAGAATGAGAGGGGATCTGATTGAGATGTATAAGATTATTCAAGGATTGGACACTCTGGAGGCAGGAAGCATGTTTCCACTGATGGGTGAGTCCTGAACTAGAGGACACAGTTTAAAAATAAGGGGTAGGCCATTTAGAACAGAGTTGAGGAGAAACTTCTTCACCCAGAGAGTGGTGGATATATGGAATGCTGTGTCCCAGAAGGCAGTGGGGGCCAAGTCTCTGAATACTTTCAAGAAAGAGATGGATAGAGCTCTTAACGAAAGTGGAATCAAGGGCTATGGGGATAAGGCAGGAAACAGGAGACTGATTGTGGATGATCAGCCACGGTCATAATGAATGGTGGTGCTAGCTCAAAGGGCCGAATGGCCCACTTCTGCACCTACTGTCTGTTGCCAGTCCATGATGCACTGTAACCACACCACTTTAAACCCATACTCCAATGTTCTTTCATTAAGCTGCCAATCTAACCTTCAAAGATGACCAACTGCTATATTTCTTAACTCAGAGAAAGTATTTTAAGTTATCTCAAGTGCCACCTGGAATTGGGTTCGGTCTTCTGCTGTTCAATGTCACTGAACATTACGCATTAGGTTTTCATTAGGTATTTTCTTTTCCCAATGTTTGTAAATACCTGAATGGCACTTCCTATTGAGAAATCTGAACAATATGCCTGCCATGGTCTGTCGGTGAGATGATTCACACACTAGTTTAGAGTCATTATGTCATTCACTAACACTAAATCCTAAATCACTCTTTTTGTGGCTGAGAGAAGTAAATATTCGTTTGTTCAGTAAGACACCTAATTGTTCAGCAATCTAACTATAGTGAACTCATGATGTTTATAGCGCTGGGTGGGGAAAAGGTTCATTAACTTGACCGTAGTCCATCCAGTAACACACAAAGCAATGAACTGAAGCCTCTCTTACAAAGGATTAGTGCACAAATCTGCATTTCATGTCAGATTAGCAAGCCTTTTTGAGCAGGCTACAGAAATGCAGAAACCGATAATGACAAGCAGCAACATATCTGGGGGGCTGCAAACAAACATCCATGTCCCGCACACATGATTCAACAAAAACAGTTAACTGCTGTGGTGCCAAGATGCCTCGACATGTTCTTGATGCTTAAGTATCAATCAAGGCCTGCCTTTTGGGTCTGCCAGCCGTGTATGAAATGGTTCTCAGTAATTCAGCTGACAGTGCTTTCATCTCCCGAAAGGAAAACGCATTCCAGCATCTATTTCTCCAGCTAACCAGGCCTGACATAGAGAGATTACTGGAGCAAAAATTCCTCGTGATCAGCCAGCCTTATCGCGAACATCTGCCCCAGTGTGTCTCTCAACTTAGGCAGACCATTTAATGGAACTCCTGTCCCAGTATATCACTGGGCCCTTAAAAGTCCCCACAATGTAATACCTGCCCCAGTACATCTTACGATGTTCAGCGAGACCCTGACGCTGAGTCTCCTACTCTAGTATTCATGCCTTTCCCTTTAAATGCACACATGGTGAATGGATTGTGGCCCACAGTCAGGGAAGCAGTCGTCAGTCCCCATCAACTCCATCTGAAGCAGGTAGTGTTTTATTTTGTGTATCGGAATTTTAAAATCAATGAAAGATAATGCAAACTAGATATTATATATTATGAACCGTTTCGCACGTTGTTGTTTAAAATGTTAAGATATCTTCCCACTTTCTCATGATTTGAGTGATCACGGAGATCAACACTTCTACCTCACTGTCAACTCAGTTTCTGGAAAACTTCTCCAGTTTAAAGTTAAATCAACAGCTTTGAAATCTCATCCAGGAACACCCAGAGCTACTAAATTAATCTGCCAAGAGATAATCTACATAAGAATGTTGTGTCCATGGTAACGGCAATTAGTTTGGATACAGTAATGGGGGATTGGCAGAAGGACTCGGCTAAGATGTCTGAAGAGATTGATACTGGCTATTCTGATTTGTGTGGGCTAGCCTGAGTCGGCTGCCAATATTGCAAAGGCCTTAGCAGAATTACACAAGATGCTGCTGTGTGAAGACAAGAGAGGGAGCAACGGGTGTGAAATTCTGAGTTTTGAATGTTATGAAAACATTGCCTTGCAATTTTATTGAACTCAGAATGCATCATACCAGACCTCAGTCAGAACTGAGATTGCACAGGAGAAAGTCTGGATTTTGCCAGGTGAGGATGCACAAAGGAGTCACGTGGAGGTCTGTTCGGTTTGAAGGGAAATGAAGCGGTTATTGGGTTTGTCAGAAAACCATGGTTTTTGGGGTGAGTTCTAAACTCGATGGCTTTTTAAAATAATAATGTCGAGGAAAGTGGATGCCATTGGCTAGGTCAGCATTTGTTGCTCTTCCTTGACTGTGAATTGTTAGTAAGAGAAGGCCCAGCTGGTAATGTCCATGCCCCATGAGTAAATGAAAAACAATTTGCCTCGATGGTGAGGAGTCACCTTCTTGAATCGCTGCAATCCCCTCAGTGTAGACACATCTACAATACTGTCAGGGCGAGAGTTCCAGTTGTTTGACACAGCAACAATATACAGTACTGTAGTTAGTCAGACTAGAGTGGGCCTTGGAGGGGAACTTTCAGGAGGTGGAGTAAACTTGCATCTGCGGACCTCGTCTTTCTAGGTAGTAAGATCCCAGTTTACCAGATGTTGTCAAAGCAGTGTTGATGCATTCTTGCTGTGCATACTGTGGACGGTACACACTACTGCCATTGTACATTGGTGGTGAAGGGACTGGAAGTTAAATGCTGAAGGTGAGGCACCAATCAAGTGGCTGCTCTGTCCTGGATGGTGGTAAGCTTCCTTAGTGTTGATGGAGCTGCACTCATCCAGGCAAGTGTGGAGAATTCTATCACACTCCTGACTTGTGCTTTGTAGATGAATGTGTAGACTGCAGGAAATCAGGAGGTAAGCAGAATTCCCAGCCTTTGACTTACTCTTGCAGTTATACTATTTATGACTGGTTCAATTCAGTTTCTGGTCAATGGTAACCCACAGGATGTTGATATTGGGGGATGCAGTGATGGTAATGATCCTTTTTTGTCATTTTGTCTCTCCAGCCTTTCACCTTGTCAAAGACTTTTCCCCTTTATTATATCTTTCCCACCTTGCTTTTAGTGCCTTTGTAATTGCTTAAAACCTATAACATTTTTACTTTATACCAACTTTGAAAAGATAACTGGTTCTCTCTCCCCAATTACCACTTGATTTGATGACTTTTTTCTGGCATTTCCAGTTTTCTTTTCAGTTAATGGGAAGTTTGTTTTTACAAGGAGGAACATCTGGTATCATCATCAAATTTTCTACCATTTCAACTAATGTATGTAGACATGAAGCAGTGACACAGGTAAACCAGAGTACTGCTCAAAGCTCCAACCATCATTCACAACCTCACAGCAGAACCTTTCATTTATTCACAGGATGGAGGCATTGTCGACAGGCCCAGCATTTATCAGCAATCCATAACTGCCCTACAGGAGGTGCTAGTGAGGCACAATTATTACAGCACATAGGAGACCATTCAGCACATCATGTCTGCGCTGTCTCTTCAAATGAGCATCTCACCCAATGCTTTCACCTGGTAGACCTGCCAAATGCTTCTTTTCAAATTACCATCTAGCTTCCTTTTGAAGGTCTTGATCGAAACTGCATCCACCACACACTCAGCTAGTGCATTCCAGACACTAACCATAAGACATAGGAGTGGAAGGAAGGCCATTCGGCCCATTGAGTCCACTCTGCCATTCAATCATAGCTGATGGGCATTGCAACTCCATTTACCCGCATTCTCCCCATAGCCCTTAATTCCTTGAGAAAACAAGAATCTATCAATCAACCACTTGCTGTGTAAATGAGTTATTTCTCATTATCACTGTTGTTTCTTGTAGCAATTACTTTAAATCTGAGCCAAACCGTTCCTGATCCTTTCAGGAGTGGGGACATTCTTCCCTATTTACTCTGTCCAGACCATTCATGAGTTTGAATATTTAATCAGATTTCCTCTCCACTTCTTCCAAAGGAGAACAGTCCAGCTTCTCCAATCTATTGGCATGAGAAATTCCTCATCCTTGGAAGCGTGCTCTTCAGCCTCTTAAGCAATCTCTTCAATGCCTTCCTAACCCTGCTCATGTGTGGTACCCAGAACTGGACATATCTCATTCTAGAGGAGGACATACTAGTATCTCATACAAGTTCAATATGACCTTCTTGCTCCAGTACTCCAGGCACCTATTAATAAAGCATAAGACACTCTGTACTGCTCCCTCAACCTGTCCTACCACATTTTAATGACTTGTGCCCATGTACCCAAGTCCCTTGCTCCTCTTCCATGTCCTTCCGACCAAAATCACCCTCACTGGGCATCTCCTTACCCAGTCCACCAATGCTTCCAAGTTCTAAATCAGCTGCAAAAGTTAGTGTACCCTGTATTCCAAGGTATAGATCTTTAACATATGTATCAGGAAAAGTGAGGGTCGTAGCACTGACTCCTGGGGAACACCATTACAAACCTTCCCCCAGCCTGAAAAACAACTAATAACCATTTCTTATCACTCAGCCAATTTTATATCCAAGGTGCAGGAGAGTTAACATTTCTGACACAAGCCTTTCAGCCTGAAGGGCTTATGCCTGAAAGAGTGATTCTTCTGCTCCTTGGATGCTGCCTGACCTGGTGCTTTGACTCTGATCTCCAGCAACTGCAGTCCTCACTTTCTCCTAGCCATGTTTCAATCCATGTTATTACTGTCTCATTCCATGGATTTTAATTTTGCTAAGGTCTGGTGTGTGGCACTGTATCAAATGCAACTACCGTGCTCCATGAATTACAAGACCACTTTCTCTGTGGGAGTCCAGGTGATTTTATTTTCCAGAAATTTATTACAGAAATTATGAGGGGGGGGGGGGGGGAAATCAACAAAAGAGGGCCAGTTGACGTTTCTTTGGCAAGACTTTCTCTTTTAGTTCCCTGTTGTCTTTTTTTTCAGTTGCTAAGATAACAATAGAAGCTCAAAGACACTGAAGATCAGCAGTGTTTCAATATTAGACTAGACTTTCAACAAGACATTTGACAAACTTCCATATGAAAGGCCATTTAATTAAATACAAAGTTGTGGGATGTTTGGATAAGATATAGGAAAGGATTTGAAAAGGGGAGACAAAAAAGAACATTATAGAAGCTATCTATCAGGGTGAGGAGAAAGTAAGAGGTGGGGGGGGGGGGAGGGGGGGGAATGCTCTCATTACCATTTCTCACCCACAATTCTCAATTCCCTGGATTTGAAACTCAAAGCAAAGAGACCAAGGTGATTCTAAACCAGGAGGGGTAAGTCCATTCAAAGGAAGCAACTTCAATTTCAGTTTGATAGGTTTCCTTATTTTGATGTAAGGTCATGGATCTGAGACACTAAGCCCGTTTCACTCTACTGACTATTCACAGCATTTCTGTTCTTACTTCAGAGGTTCAGCATCTGCAATACAGTGGCTTGCTTTTGGCATATAACAGCATTGACTTTCAGTTAAAATCTATAATTCTCAGCTATTGAATGTACACGTCGCTGAGGGGTTTGGGGAAGGAAGAGACAGAACGCAATGTTCTATTGAAAAGTACCCATCTTCCCCTGTCATCTAGTTAATCTTCTCTTTTTTCCCCCAAATGTTCTGACTCCCTTCGAAGGAAGCTGACTGTGGCAATGTGTCATCAAGCTGGTAGATGGATGGATTCAGATAATACCTTTGGCTGGCCATTCCGAGATTGGGAGTGATCAGTGTTAAGTCTGATCCTGTCCTACTACAATCCAGTATAAATCCATAACTTTCCAGTCGAGTCAATGAACAAAGAAACCTGCCTGACCTTTGGACTAATTTTATTGTTAAAGATCCTCTCAGTGATTTCTCACACTGAATTCACTTTTTACGTATGAAAGAACAGGCTGATTGTGTAATATCAAAGAGAGTGACGGCCAGGGATCCAATTAGAATGAAGAGCTAAACATAATTAACGTGAAAAATGTATTGCAGAAACCTAAAGCATGAAAAGACTGTATACATCCTATATCTAAAATATAGGAGCTTCAGAGATGCTGGATACATTTGTAATGATTTTCCAAAACTTCATAGATGCTAGAATAATCCCAGTGAATTGGAAGTTAGCAATTGTGATTCTGCTATTCCAGAAAGGAGGGAGAGAAAAAGCAAGGAAATGATGCCTGGGAGCCTGACACCAGTCTTTGGGGAAAATGCTTGGATTAAGACAGGATCAGACTCGATAATGATGACTCTAAATCTTGGAATAGCCAGCCAAAGGTATTATCTGAATGTATCCATCATTAGTTTGATGACACATTGACGTGGTCAGCTTCCTTGGAACAGAGTCAGAACATTTGGGACAAAAGGAAAGAAAACTAGATGAAAGAGGGTAACGCGGGAAAATTGAAGGAGATTTTAACAATGCATTGAGGGCATTAAAGTATGATTAGACGGAGTCAAAATTACTTTACTAAGAAGAAGTCGCATTTGACAAATTTCAGTGTCTTTGATGATGTAACAAGTGGTTAGGATTTGGGGAACTGGTAAATATTTTCATAAGGCAGTCAATAAAGTGCCGCATGAAAGGTTAGTCACACAATAATGACTCATTAAGTCTGTAAGGCGAATATATTAATAAGAAAAGAAGAATGGTTAATGGATAGAAAGCAAATTAGAGAGATAAATAGGACATAGGTGGCACAGTGATTTGCACTGCTGCCTCACAGCACCAGGGACCTTAATTTGATTCTAGCCTTGGATGACTGACTATGTGGAGTGTGCCCCGTGTCTCAGAGTTTCCACGGTGTGCTCTGGCTTCCTCCCGCTGTCCAAAGATGTGCAGCTTAGGTGGATCAGCCATGGGAAACGCAGAATTATGGGGACATGGTAGGGAGGGGGGTCTGGGTGGCATGCTTTTCGGAGGGTCAGCTCAGACTAAATGGGCCGAATGGTTTCTATCCGCACTATAGTGATTCTATGGCATGATCTAGTTGTTGGGCTGTAACTAGTGGAGTGCTTCAAGCTACTTAATTAACGTTTGACCTTTATGACTTAGATAAAAAGGCAGAGCATTTATCCATGTTTGATAATGACACAGAGTTAGGTGAAACAGAAGGAGTGAAGAGAACACAGACTACAAAGAGCTATAGACCCGGGGTTATGAGAGTGGGCAACAGGATGTTCGATGGGAATATAATGCAGGGACACAAACTTATTCACTTTGTTGGAAATAAGTTAAAAATAAAATTATTTTAGAAAGTATGTAACTTTTAAATGTTTATGTTCAGAGATACTTGGATGCACTTGTAGAAGGAACAGAAAGTTATTATGCAAGCACAAGAAGCAATTTGGAAGGCAAATTACATGTTGGTCTTTATTACAAGGGCACTGGAGTACAAAAACAAGGAAGTCTTGCAGCTGTCGTGTAGAACTTTGGTGAAACAATACTTGGGAGTTCCTGCCTTTGAATAGAGACTCATGAGATTTGCCCCTGATATGAGGTTAGGATTGTTCTCTGATGGGAGCCCAAGGACTCTGCACCAGACCGTACACTGGGGTTTGGATAACTTGAGAGATGATCTTATTAAACGTATACAAGGTTCTGCAGAGGCACATTATTGATAGAGTAGACACTCAGTGTGAGAATTTAGGGAACCAGGGCACAGCCTCAGGATAACAGATAACATTGAGGACTTTCATGAAAAATTTCTTCATTTAGACGTTTAAGATTCTGAGGCCTTCACTATCCCATAATATCATGGTAGTTCTGTTACTGAAGATATTCAAGACTGAGGCAGGTAGATGTTTGATTTCTCGGAACTGAAGAATAAGGAGATTGGACTGAACAGTGGAGTTGAGGTAGAACATGATCTCAATCTCAGTTGTCCTAATTGTGGCCAATGGTGAAGCTGCCTCAAGGGACCATATGGTCTTCTGCACCTGAAACTGTCATATATCCCAATGAAGAATGCTGTTCCGACTGGTCAGAGACCACTGAATGTATGGAAGAGGCTGAATGGTGTTAATAAAGATAGATAGTATCAGAGGAGACAGTTCAACAGCGACAACATTTAACAAATGGGAATAGCCAGGGTCAACAAGAGGAAAAATATAGCTATAAATAATTGAAGGAGAAAGAAGATTAGAGTAAGCAATGAAAGGAAGTAAAAGATTTTAAAGCTCATTTGGAGGTAAGTCCAAGGAATGCTATTGCTGTGCAATGGACAATGATATTGGTAAAATAAAACCAAGAACTGCAGATGCGGGAGATCTGAATGATATAGGTGATTATTCTAGACACTATCTTCAGACAAAATGAATAATCAAAGGGATAAATGTATGGTAAGAAAAGCCAGTAGTTTTTCTTTTAAGGGAAAATCATAACTAACTCAGTATTTTGAAAACCGAAGAGAGAGGTTTGAGGGCAATGTTAAATACTGAGTCTACTGTGCAGCACTGCATCAAAGTTATAATACATTGAATAAAAATGACAGTGGATGCAGAATTGGTTGAGTAACCCACAAAGAGTAGTAAAATAACCTAGATGTTTGTACAGGGATAATTTAAAAAGTTTGTTGATGATATGGATCTCGGAAGTGTTGAGAACTGAGAGAAAAACAATGTAAAACTTCAAAAAAGGACACAGCTAGTCATAGTGGAATGAGTGGTCAGCTGGCAGATGAAGTTCAAAGTGAAGAAATGTCAATAGATCCATTTCAGTAGGAAGAACATGTACAGACAATACAAAATACAGATGTACAACTCTGAAGGAGATACAGGAGCAAAGGAACCTAAGTGTGTACATGCATTAATCATTGAAGATGACAGGACAGGTTGAGCATACAGTTAATAAAGCAATACAGTATCTTAAGCTTTATTAATAGGGACACAGAATAAAAGAGCATGGCAGTTCCATTGAACTTGCTTACTAGTATTACAAAGATTCACTGCAAGTCAGGTCTAAATAGAGACTGGACAGAGAACAGAGAAGTGGCCAATATTTTCCTGATGTTATCTGCCTGCCCCGGACAGATTGGACTGCACCAAAACAAAGTGGCAATAAACATACTCATGATAGTCAGTCGAACACACACAGGACTGAGCAACTTCAGTCACAAATTTTGCAGCAAGCATTGAGTCATGAAGGGAGGGAGAGATGGGAAATGAATTGGTTTTATTCTTGTGCACTTGCTACAGGTTGACAACCAAGCTATTAGCAGAAGCCTGTGGGCAGAATGCTTACTTACTCCATCCTGTGCATTTTCTACCGAATCTGTAATGTTTGCTTTAAATGGGAGGTCTGGAATCCTAATTCTTATCTGCATTATCCCTTCCTCCTTGATAAAAGATCGATACTTCCAAAACCTCAAAACGCAGAAATAACTCTTTACTGAATTAAATCTGACTAGGATTGGCCACTTTCATACCTAGGAGCAGAAAGCTAGAAATGTCCATTTGATTCGTGTAATTTCTATTCTTTTGGAGGAATCACGGTCTGAATCAGCATGCTCAGTAGTTTCTGGTTATGTTCACATGCTGTAACAGTTTTACTTTGTTTTTCACAATTAAACTTCTGTAAAATTATAACCAATCCCTAGGAGGTTATCCAAGTCATGACAGTTATTAAATTATTACAAGGTTAAAAATCACACAATACCAGGTTATAGTCCAACAGGTTTATTTGGAAGCACTAGCTTTCAGAGCATTGCTTCTTCCACTCCAACAGCTAGTGCCTGTAACCTGGTGTTATGTGACTTTTAACTTGGAGAAAACAATCACCTATATCATTCAGATCGCTACCAGCTGCAGTTCTTGGTTTTATTTTACCGTTATCATCTGCTGTGCAATGGACAGCAGTCAGACAGCATCCAAGGAGCAGGAAAATTGACATTTTGGGTTGGGGGGGGGGGGGGGGGGGAGAAAGGGAGGTGGGGAAGGTAGCTAAGGGTGCTATAGGTGGATGGAGGTGGGGGTGAAGGTGATAGGTTAGAAAGGAAGGTGGAGTGGATAGGTGGGAAGCAAGATAGACAGATAGGACAGGTCATGAGGACGGTGCTGAGTTGGAAGGTTGGATCTGGGATAAGGGGATGGGAGGGGAAATGAGGAAACTGGTGAAATCCACATTGCAGCTGTGGGGTTGGAGGGTCCCGAGATGAAAGATAAGGCGTTCTTCCTCCAGGCGTCAGGTGGTTAGGGAGTGGTGATGGAGACGGCCCAGGATCTGCATCTCCTTGGCGGAGTGGGAGGGGGAGTTGAAGTGGTCAGCTGTGGGGTGATGGGGTTGGTTGGTGCTGTCCCGGAGATGTGCCCTGAGGCGCTCTGCGAGTAGGTATCCTGTCTCCCTAATGTCGAGGAGACCACATCAGGAGCAACAGATACAGTAAATGACGTGTGGAAGTGCAGGTAAAACTCTGATGGATGTGGATGGCCCTTTTGGGTCTTGGACGGAGGTGAGGGGGGGGGGGGGGGGGGGGGGGAAGGAGTGTGGGTGCAGGTTTTGCAACTCCTGTAGTGGCAAGGGAAGGTGCTTTGAGGGGAGAATAGATTGGCGGCTTGGGTGGGGGGGTGGTGGTGGTGGGGGAAGAGGAGGGTGTTGACCTGACAAGGGTGTTGTGGAGGGAATGGTCTTTATGGAAAGTGGATGGGTAGGGAGGGAAATAAATCTCTGGTGGTGGAGTCCATTCTGTAGGTGGCGTAAATGGTGGCGGATGACACCATATATACGGAGGTTGGTGGGGTGGAAGGTGAGGACTGCGGGGGAGGTGTTTTGTCCTTGTTGCGGTTGGAGGCATGGGGTTCGAGGGCAAGGTGTGGAAAATGGATGAGATGCACTGGTGGGCATCATCAACCATGTGGAGGAGGAAATTGCAGTCTTTAAAGAAGGAGGCCATCTGGTGTGTTCTATGTTGGAACTGGTCCTCCTGGGAGCAGATGCAGCAGAAGCAGAGGGATTTTTACAGTAGGCGGGGGAGATGTAGTCCAGGTACCTGTGGGAGTCAGCAAGTTTGAAGAAGATGTCAGAGTTCCTGACTCTCTCCACCCTCTGGTAAAAATATGTATTGAACTCTTGTCTTAGCATTCTATCTCTTAACTTAAACCTGTTGTCTTGATTTTTGACTCCTCCACTAACAGGGAAATTTCACCTCTATCAAGTTCCCACTCAATGGTCACTGCTCCAAGGAAAACAGCCCAAAACTATCCAACTTTCATCATAGCTCAGACCTTCCAGCCACGGCAGCATCCTGGTAAATCTCCACTGTGCCCTCTCTAGTACAATCACATCCTTCCAGATATATGGTGACCAGTGGTGACCTAACCAGCATTTTAAACTGCTCCAGCATACCCTCCCTGCACTAATAAAGGCAAGTATCCCAGATGTCTTAACAGCATAATCCACCTGTGCTGTTACTTTCAGGGATCTGTGTATATACACCCACCAATATCCCTCTGTTCTTTAGTACTTTCCTGGTCCAATCATTCATAGAATACTGTTTGCACCATTAGTCCTCCCCATCTACTTTAACTGGTAATTTGGGGATGCTCAGCATGCCCTATATTCTTCAAATTATTGATCGATATAGATATATCAATCTCAGTGGATAAATCCCATGCAGTTACTGTTGATGACTTCCCTCCCTCTGATGGTAAAGGATAAAGGTGGGAAAAACACAATTAATTAAAAGAGAGCTCTTAGTTTAAACCATTGTGGGGGGTGAGCATTGCTGGCTGGCCAGCATTTATTGCCTGTCCCTAACGTCCCTTGAACGAAGTGGCTTGCTAGGCCATTTCAGTGGGCAACTGAGAGTCAACTACATTGCTGTGTCTCTCCAAGAGAGTGACAGTGGAGTATGCAGCATCTGGGCTCCTGTACCCAGGGCTTGTCCACTCTGTGCGACTTTCTTTCCTCTTCTCTCATCTTTTGGCAGAAGGTTTGGAATTCAGCTTCGTCAGGGTCCAGAGCATGGCGGCAGCTGGTGAGCCCGGAGCCGGACTCTGGCGGTGACATAGAGGTGGTGACTCATGGAGGGGTGAGCACGAGGACCTGGTATCGACAGAAGTGATGTCGGTGAGGTGGAGCAGGGATGTTTTGGGCAGCCACTCCTTATGGTTATTGTAGCCTTGTCTGGTGGTGGTCTGCTTCGGTGGCACAGCCCAGGATTCCATCACAAGGGTCGGCGGTGGCGGCTTTGGTGATGAGGTGGTTTCGGCGCAGCATTTGGCAGCCAGGATTCCTTTGAGCGGATTTTGCTACATTTTCTTTCCTGGGAGCGGCGATGAGATTGTTCCCTGTGGAATGTTGTGGTCTTGCAGCAGGACAGTCTTTTCCTGAACTTAGAACCCATAAACTTAACTAAGATGGATGTTGTCTTATCTATGCCTTCTGTTATTTTTCACTGTTCTTATTTTTGTAAAAACATTCAAGTGCCTATAAATGACTATTCGATTCTTTGTAATCCAGATCAGGTAAGGATGGCAGATTCCCTTCTCTGAAAGACATTGGTAAACCAGATGGGTTTTTCTCCAAATTGGCAACAGTTTCGTGTACATCAGTAGATTCTTAATTCCAGATTAAAAAAAAACTTACTGAATTCAAATTCCATCACCTGCCATGACAGGTCCCCAGAATAGTAACTGAGTTCCAGGATTAATCATTTAGCAATAATATCACTAAGCTATTGCCTCCCCAAATGCCTATTCGAAAGTAAAGTCGAGACCACTCCTCACTCATCCCTAACTAATCCATGGGAGGATCGCATTGTTCAAACAAATCACAAGGAAACAGAACACCACCACAGCAGATCTGCAAAATCTGCATGAATACAGTTTCAGGCTTCTTTCTACCCCAGCACGCCAGCCTGTCAGCGGTATGGGCAATTTCAGATTGAATTTGGTGAGATGAGGTCAGTGAAGGAAGCAGAGAAGCAAGCAACCAAAAATAAAACCTTTTTTTTTGTTTAATTCAAACTACCAGGAAGGCTCTTGAACCTTGAATACCCAAGACTGGGAATGGCAAACACAACAGAATCTAGGTATTTCACATTCAGAATCTCTGGGACTTCAGATTCGCTGGTAATTGCTGGCAGACAGCACTGCTTTGTATGCTAATCTACAGATGCGTGGTATTCTTGGATTGCGCTGCCAAGCTCAGTGTCACACTGATAGCTTTGTTACATATGAAGCAAGATATACGTGCAAGCTTTAAAGTGGGAACTCTAAGACCAATTCTAGTGACCCCGGTTCAGGTATCACCATCTTCAGTCACAACAATACTTGTTAAAACAGTTTTTTGGGAGTGGTGTTGATATTTCTCCTTGTCCAACATTTCAGACCAGAAGCAGATCAAAAACCAAAAAAATAATAGTAGTAATTCAGCCTGGTATTTTACTCAAAAACATTATTTCAGAAGTATGCAAATCTGATACAGGCTTCAAATGATTCCCTTAAATATAAAAACTTCAAAAATGCTCATTAAAATTCTCTCTGCTCCATTTTAAAACAAAACTATGTGGAGTGCCTGGCACTGTTGTATAAATAGTACTTCTCTTGGCTCAGTTTTAGTGATCGGGCCAGATTTTGGAGATTATCTACTTGAGACATTACAGGTCTATATTGTGAAGATACACTGTGCAGTACACCCCGGATTGCACATGAACAACAACAAAATAACGTCTTCAACATTTTGAAGTACCCAACATGGTTCACCAGAGCATTATACAATCATAGATCTGTAAGAAGCAGGAGGCCATTTAAACCCATCAAATCTGTCAACTTTTCTGAAGAGCAATCCAACTAGCTCCACTCCCAACACGATCTCTGCATAATTTTGATATCAAGCCAACACATCAGGACACCGGACCAAAAGTTTGGTTAGAGGTAGTTTTTAAAGGACCAATTTAAATGGGGAAAGAGACAGTGCGGTTTAGTGAGGAAATTCCAGTTTCGGACTCAAGGGCAAATGTGATCATTAATAGTGGAATGATTGAAGTCAGCAATATGTAAGAGACCAGAGTTGAAGGAGAATACAGATACATTGATCAACACCACAGGGCATCTAAGGGTATACAAAATCCTGTCACAAAATGTTTATGGAGGGGGTTCAATGTGGTTGCTAGGAAAGGACATATGCAGTAAAGAGTGAAGACAAATGGCTTCTTTCTTTCAGATATATAGTTGCAGGAAATTCCTGCTCATTCAGTATTAGTTGTCATACAAGCAGTTCAGAGGTGAGAATGGTGATAGTGAGGGGAGTTTGGGTGCTGTCAGTAAATGTCGCGTTTTCAAATATACCAAGGGCAGAATATTAATGAAAAACAGAAATCGTCAATCTTAGACCTTTTGGGGACACCAGAGGTAACTGTGGAGGGACAAAAATGCAGTGGCTCCAAGTGGATGAATAAGAATGGGTCTAGTGAGTTCAGGTCAATACTTGCTGACATTCAGCTAAATAAACTAATCAAGAAGTTTCAGTTTTCTTTTCATCTACTTGTGGTTATTCACCTCCTCAGTAACATTAAAGATATTGAAAAGTATCCATGGGGAACACCACTATCTGGAGGTTCCCCTCTAAGCCACTCACCATCCTGACTTGGAACTACGTCTGTTCTTTCAGTGTCACAGGTCAAAGCCCTAGAACTGACTCCCTAATGGCATTGTGGGTCGACCTAAGGACATGGCCTGCAGTGGCTCTAATGTACCTAAGGACATGGACTTTTTGGGCAGCTCAGAATGGGCAATAAATGCTGTCCTAGTTGGTGACACCCATATCCCATGAGTGAATAAGCTTTTCTAAACAAAAACAAAATACAGTACACCCTGGTTCTTCTGTTGGGGATGTGTTGCTAGCCCAATATTTTTCTATAAGTAACATGTTGAATTTTTTTTTAAGCACTCAAGTTTTCAGAATTTCACTGCCCATTTATTCATGTACGTACATGGGTTGACACCATCAACTTACACAGTTGCGTTGAACTTGGGCAATGAAGAAGGTACACAACCAGTGTACAGTAAATCAGTATGCATTGCTCCAAATCACTAATCTGTGCAAGATCATTCTCTATTCTGTTCACCCTTCTCTTATGTTAGTTCACGTTGAGGGGTGAGTTGCTGCTTCTGGGCTGGTGGCCGTGCTGGGTTTGCTTCCCGTTTATTTTAAGCTTAAAAAAAATAACCAGAGTTCAGGAATTCAGTTGGATCTGCAACATGCTCCCAACTTAATTTAATGAGGTTTCTTCAGCAAATACCCAGAAGTAGGCAGGAAGTAGGCTTTAGGATCTCATTGGTCTGAACTTTGTATGACTAACATAAATCAATCAACAATGTTACAGATTTACCCAATGTTAAATGTTAGCCTTTTAACATCCATATACACAAGTGATCAGTTGTTAAAACAAATGGCAATATATACTTAAGATAGTTGTGCATAGGATGATTGGAATTTCCAGATTTTCCAAATTCCAGAATTTCCTTTCCAGACAGGAAGGAAATGAGTATAGATTCTTAGTTGATAGTAAAAAATGAATTCAATTCAGCTTAATTTAAAAACTCCTATTGCTTAAGTTAAGGTACCTATAGATGACATAGTAATTCTACACATGACTGGAAGGAGTTCTGCTGTGGATAGGAAATGTTAAAGTGTTTTATAACAGCACAAATGATCATCAGCTTTCAAGTACAAAACAAAACAACGAGGCAGTATTGAGGCACCACAGTAAGTACTCAGCCTTTCTCTATTTGGAGGATTTCAGACTTCATGACAGTCCCTGTGAATGGAGCATACTTGTTTAATTCCATATCCTACAGTTCTTGAAAAATAACAAAGGAAGGATTTTATAACTGACAAGTCAGGTCCAGGCAGCTGCTGTAATCTCAGGTTAAGGACAGGTTACAATTACCCAGTCACCAGCAATAATCTTTTGCAGCAAATTTAAAATAAACATTTAAAAAAAAATTAAATACATGTGCATGGGGGATAAATAACTGAGATGCTGACTTTCATCATGGTAAACAGTCAACAGGAAAGTGTTTAGGTAGCATGTAGCATCAACCAATTGGTATGGCAATCCTGGACGCTGTGTGTTCTGAGATGATGATGTAGACAGGAAGTATCTTCAATCAAGGTTAATATTCCTGTACTTGAGACACAAATGGTAACAGTCTGGTGTTGTCACCTCCAGGCTGATGGGTTTTGTGGAAGCAAAGTGGTTCACCAGTGATCAGGGCTGGAAAGGTGAACTTGAAGGCAGTACAGGTATCATATCAAGCGACAAACGGGCATTCTGAAGAAGAGTATTTGCACTCAAAACATTACTTCTATTTCCCTCACCAAAGACCTATAGAGTTTATCCAGCATGCTCTTTTTTTTTGTACTAGATACCTGTTGGCAGCGACTTGGGTGCATGGCAACCACAACCAAATCCAAATCCATGGCACTGTGCCAAGTTGGTTCCAAGGGAGTAGGAATGAAGTGTAGAAGTTCAGTAGTAATATAGAATTCGATAGTCAGGAGAATAGCCAGATCCTTTAGCAGTCACAATATGTATCACCCAGGAGACTGAGCATAGATCAACATGGAGCAGGTACAAAACATTTTAGAGCGAGGGAAGGGGTATGAACAAAATGACATAACTTAAGCTGAATACACCTAGCTTTGTAAAGGGAGTTTCATGAGTTTCTCCTGTTCAATCTCAGGATGTACAATATCGGACCTTGAAGACCAGGAGGTCTGATGCACAATGGAAATGTGGTGTGTGAGGTAACGTTTCTGATTCCTGGCGATTCTACCGGGGAACAGACCAATCCGCCTGATAGGAGAGTTGTGGGCATAATGCAAGGTTTATATGAATCCAATAGGGCAAATGGTGAGGAAACATAACTTGGGTAGAAAGAACAGTAGGATAAGACAAAATAAAACATATCAAAAGGAGGATGGACTAAAATAAGTAAAACTGCCAGCCAAACAGATAAAGTGTGAGGTACGGGTGTGTGATAGATGAGTAGAGAAACATTTTAGAAATGGTAACCATAACATTTTCATGTTTGGTACAGAAGATAAAAAGGAGAGGAAGTTAGCAATAAAGACATTTGGCTAGGGAGCAGAAAATGATAGAGGTATTTGGCAAGGGAACAGTCAATTATAAAAGGTGTTTGACTAAGAATCAAGAGATTAAAAGTGGAAGTATTCCAAATAAACCAACTGAAAAACTTGAAGGAAAGGGGATACAAACAAAAGAAGACAGGCGATTAGGAATTAGTGAATTGAAAAATAACTGAAAATTAAAGTAGTATTCAAGAAATCAAGTTGAATAATATAAATGAAAACATCAAATACAAAGATACAAAAAAAATTTAGAAAGCCTGATGAAATTAAAAACAAAAATTGGCAAGTAACATTGATCAAGAATTTTATAAACACACATCCCAGTAATAAAAGGATTGATTAGAGAGGGAGAACAAATCAAATGGAGAATATAGGAACTTGAAGGTATTAAATGAACAGTACAGCTTGCATGTCACATAGCAGTACAAGCAGGAGTTGAGCTATAAAGGAAATAGTACTGAATGTAGTGGAGTTAGTAAGAAATTAGACAGGAGGCCTGTGACCAGTAGTGTGCTACAAGGATCAGTGCTATACATATATATATATATATATATTAAAATGGTTTGGACATGAATACGGGAGGCATGGTTTGTATGTTTGCAGATGACACCACAATTGGTGGTGCAGTGAACAGCAAAGGTGTTTACCTCAGAGTACAAAAAGAGGCCTCAATCAGATGGGTAAATTGTCCGAGGAATGGCAGTTTAATTTACATAAATGTAAGGTGCTACATTTTGGGCAAATCAAGGCAGGGTTTACACACTTAATGGTAAAGTCCTAAGGAGTGTTGCTGAACAAAGAGACCTTGGACCACAGGCTCATAGTTCCTTGAAAGTGGAGTTGCGGGTAGGTAGGATAGTGGTGGTCTTTGTTATGCTTTCCTTTATTGGTTAGAGCATTGAGTATAAGAGTTGGGAGGGAATGTTGATGTTTAAAGAAACTTGACTACACTAAACTTACACCCTTTTGCATTTGGGATTAATGACGCCTATCTTGGGTACCTGAAACAGGGTACAGCTCCACTTTGCAGGATTAACAACATTCCCACTGATAAGCTTAAATGCCAGCTTTCTAAAAATAAATTTTAAACAAAAATTACACTTATAATAACAGAATTATTTGATAGTATTCTTACTGTATCACATACAAATGATGCATTTTTAAAATTCTCATGGGATGTGGGTGCTGCTGGCTGGCCAGCATTTATTGTCCGTCCTTGGTTGCCCTGGATGTGGTGATGAGCGGCCTTCTTGAACCGTGTCAGGGCAGGCAGACCCACAATGACTTGAGGGGAGGAATTCCCGGATCTTAACCCAGCGACAGAGAAGGAAGATTGATATATTTCCAAGTCAGGATGGTGAGTGGCTTGGAGGTTATGGTGTTCACACAAATGGCTGCCTTGATCCTTCTCGATGGAAGTGATCAGGGTTTGGAAGGTGCTGCCTTGGTGAGTTTCTGCAGTGCCTTTTGTAGCTCATACACACAGCTGCTATTGAGCGTTCCTGTCAGATGGAGTGGCTGTGCTACCAATTAAATGGGCTGCTTTGTCCTGGATGTGCCAAGCTTCTTGAGTGTTGTTGGAGCTGTACTCATCCAATCTAGTAGTAGGTATTCCATCAAACTCTTGGCTTTGCAGTGTAGTTGGTGGACAGGTCCTGGGGAGTCAGGAAGCAAAATAGCCGCTGCTGTTTTGGTAGCCTCTGATTTGCTTCTGTGGCCACTGTATTTATATGGTGAGTCCATTTCAGTTTCTGGTCAATGGCAACCATCAGGAATGTTGGTAGTGGGGAATTTAGTGATGGTAACACCATTGAATATCAAGGGGTAGTGCTTAGATTGTCTCTTATTGGAGATGGTCATTGCATGGCAATAGAGTGGCACAAATGTTGTCTGCCACTTGTCAGCCCAAACCTGGATATTTGCACATCACATGTTTTTCCAAACTAACTTCACACTTTTATTTTTGGCTCATCATTCTGTAGCATTTTTCCCATGGAGTGGCTTGCTGGAGACAGGCTCCTAAGTACATTCCAGTTATATTTCTCCACTCAACATCACTTGGTCCCAGCCTAGCTAAATACAAATGTTATAAAGCATTTGTGCAGAGTGATGGAAACCCAAAATAGTGAAAATCAGAAGCTCAAATCTAAAGTGAAACAAAGTGGACTTCCACTTTAGTTCTGGTGCCAGACCATAGATAACCCTGAGCTTGAGCTGTATTCCACTTGGCACAAACACGATTGATTTAGTATTAAGGTGCCTTTGAATAGCTGTTCTATCACCCTGCTGTGTGCTTTGTTCTTTGAGGATGTAATAAACAGTTCAGTTAAGCATAACCAGAAGATGTGGTGCAATTGAATTTCCAAAAAGTATTTGTTGAGTTGACAGATGAGCTAACTCTGCACCATAGGAGTTTATGATATTTCATTGGGGGGTGTGGGGTAGGTATACTAATATGAAGAGATGATTATTATTCAACATGAAACAGATGTTGGAATAAGCAGTTTACTTTCTGGATATAAAGCTGTAATTAGTGAACTGCCACAGAAATTAGTACTGAGGCCTCACTTATTTGTGATCTACTTTAAGGACTTGGATCAAAGAACAGATTATATTGCAGCCAAATTTGTGGACCATACAAAGATAGATAAGTGAGAAGGTTCTGAGGAGGGAACATCAATAAATCACGTAAGCAAAAAAAATTTGGATTTGGCGTACAATCTAGGAAATATGAGGTTGTCCATTTGCCAGAATTAGCAAAGCAGAAAATTATTGAAATGGAGAGAGAAGGCTGAACTCTAGGGATCTGGGTGGCTTTATACATGAATCACACAAAGTCAGCATCCAATACAGGAAGTGATTAGAAAGGCAAATGGAATGTTGGCTTTTATTGCAAATGGGAATGAAATATAAAAGCAGAGAAGTCTTGCTGAAGCTGGAGAGAACATTTGTGACACGACATAAACATACAGTTTTATAAAGAGGGCCATATTTGAAATGGAAACAGTTCAAATAAGGTTCACTAGGGCTGATTCCTTGATTGATGGGTTTGTCCTATAAGAAAAAGTTTAAGAGTTTGGACCTATACTGATGGGAGTTTAGAAGAATGAGGGGTGACCTGATTGAAGTACAGACAATTCTAAAAAGGCTCGACAGTTTAGATATTTTGTCTCTTGGTGAAATACAGGATTAGAATACACACTTGAAAAATAAAGATCTCCCACTTAAGGTAGAAATAATAAGGAATTTCTACTCTCAGACAATAATTTGTGATTTGGATTCCCATCCTCTAATGAGCAGTGGAGGTTGTATCATTGAAAACATTCAAGGTTGAACTGGGCAGGTTTTTGATAGGCAAAGGAGTCAAGGATTATGGGAAGCAGACAAGAAAATCGAATCGAGGCCCCAATCAGATTAGCTATCATTCTATTGGCTGGTGGAACATACTTGAGAGCTATCCCAACTTGAATGATTGACTCCTTTTGCCATTTATGATGCTTTTTTAGGCCGTTTAAACTGACAAGATTTATGGTGGTGCAAGGCTTAAATAAACTGATCTCGGTCACTTTTCCTCTCAGCATCGAGACCCCCTTGCCCTACCTTGACAACTGTGGAAATTTCCCCTACTCCCTTGGTAGCAGCGTCTCGCACGATTGGTGTAACCAGACCACGATCTGTGGCGACTGCCACAGAGATGTCGATGGAGCTGAGCTGATGAGGGCCCTCATTGCTCCAGGTGGAATTCACATCTGGCATTTGCTTTGAAATATTATCATTGAGATAAAGAGGGAGGGAGGGAGGGGTTGGGTGGGTGGGTAAAGGGTGAAGAGGAAAGAGGACACAGTTAATCAGGATAACAATTGTGTCGTTGCAGAATGAAATGCTTATGTTAAAAACAGAGGTCCATCAAATGATAACTGTAGAATCAGTTTTCTGAGCCCTTTTTAAAATGCATTAATCTCATGATTAAAGGCTTATTCTTGATCTCTTGACTCCTGTCAGTTTGCTATCTACTTCCACCTACATCATCTGCATTGTTCTATTTAAAAAAGTCATGATCATATTTTTGTATTTATGTTGCCTCTTACAAGACAGTATTGTAGCAATATCACATTACGTTTAGCAGACCAAAAACCATATGTTCAATTAGGTAGCAAAGAATTTCAGAGATTTTAAAAGGGCTTTGTGGTAAAGCTCAATTTCACACAAGCACAAGTTTTCATCTTTCCCTGCTAAACCCATTCCTGGGGAAGAATCCAGCTCTTCAGTCAATAGTCTAATGGGAATCACCTCTTCTCAACCAACTCCGGAGCTGTTCTGATGGACCATTAAAGGAACCTGAATTTCTAACAGTGGCACTGATCACTACAAAGATCAAACTTTGTACTGTATTAAGGTTTTATTCAGTTTTAAATACGCATTTGTTATTACCTCCTGCTTTTTACACATAACATTTGGAATGCCATCTTCTGTTTTACTTAAATTACATGAAACAGCAGCATCTTACATTGATAATGTTTTGTGAAACTACATCGCACAATTCCTCTTCTCTTCCACAGCACTCAGCCAATTCTATTCTGCATCTGCATTGAACGGTACCATTTCACTAGAATACACTTCACTTTACTGACATTAAATTCAATTTGCCACTTCAGTCAATTCTCCATCAGAATCACGAATCTTTTGAACTCTCTTTAAAAATTACTTATATTTACCTGGATTACCTCTGTTCTCCTTTTTAAAAATCAGTACACTATCCAATCCTCCCGCATACATTCACACTGAGAACAGCCTTAATGTTATTTCTAAGGTCTAGGCAAAATCCTCCATCGATGCCCTCAAAGGTTTAGGACTGTGATCCTTTGTCTTCATTTGAGATAACTACATTATTTAAAATGTTCTTTTAATTTACCATAATCACTCATCTCAATCTCAAAACAATTGACTTCACATCTTCACTACCATCCTCGTCTTTGGTAAAGACCAACAGAAATATCTAGTAAATCTCCCTGACAGTTTTGAGCATTTACAAATCAAGAATCATTTTCTCACATGGGTTTCAAATAACCTTTAATCATTCTCTATGTAAACCAGTATCTTGGTAGCACAGAGCTTGTGTATCGCTAAGAAAAAAAACACAGCTTTCTGTCTTGCACTCACAAGGACTTTCACAAAATTATATCCCCAATGTAAGGAGGAACCATATTCAACACTGTAGGAAAAGAAAATGCTGCAAGTGAAGGAGTTTGCAAGTGAAATCTAATAAGCTGTGGTGTTGCCATGGAGAATTCACCAGATGACGACTGACAGTTAACAACTAAATGTTATTTAAATTTAAATCAGGCAGGGTGACTGGTCAAGGCATTTACCCAGAGGAATGAACCAGATTTCTTTGAGAGTTCAAACAAACATGCAAAGAGCAGGGGCCCAGTATCTCCATATGCACAGCTTCTAGCAAGAACAAGTGCACTACACCGTGATCCTGACAGACAGTATCAAACTGACTCTGCAAATAATTGTACAAGGCATTAGTGAGGCCACTTTTGGAGTACTGCATATAATTCTGGTCACCCTGTTATAGGAAGGATGTTGTTAAACTTGAAAGGGTACAAAAAAAAACCCACAAGGATATTTCTAGGATTGCAGGGTTTGAGTTTTGAGGAGAGGCTGGATAGCCTGGGATCCCTACCTATTGTTTACTCTTTACCCTGTTCCTTGCCCTATCTTTTCCGAAGTACCATCAGTTCTGAGGAAGGGTCACCAGACTCGAAACGTTAACTCTGATTTCTCTTCACAGATGCAGCCAGACCTGCTGAGCTTTTCCAGCAATTTCTATTTTTATTTCTGGATAGGTTGGAATCTTTTTCCCTGGAGCTTCAGACGCTGAGGGTGATCTTATAGAATTATATAAGTTAATGAAGGGCATAGATAAGGTGGATAGCCAAGTCTTTTTCCAAAGTTAGGGGAGTTTAAAACTCGAGGGCATAGGTCCCTTTTAAACCTTCCCTCCCTCACCTTAAACTCAACAGGCAACTTTTTCACACAGAGTGTGGTAAGTACATGGAACAAACTGCCAGAGGAAGTGGTAGAGGTGAGCACAATTACAAAGTTTAAAAGACATTTAGACAGGTATATGGATAAGCAAGGCTTAGAGGGATATGGGCCAAATGCATGCAAATGGGACCAGCTCAGTTTAGGAAACCTGGTCTGCATGGAGGAGTTGGGCTGAAGGGCCTGCTTCAAGCTATATGAATCTAAAACTCAATCATAGGATCTTACCTAATGCTGGACACTGCGTTTTGAATTTTGCAAGCACACAATGTTATGTATAGTCTGTAACCTCCCAATTGTGAACAGCCAAAGAGATGCTGTTTGTGATGAACTCCTCTATTTTTGTTTTCTTTTTCTTGTACTTAACAATTTTGTTAATATTTATGGTACGGACAGTTTCAAGAGTTATTAAGTGGCAATAATCAATTCTACCCAGCAACATGGCTTCAATGTTTTCAATAGGTCATTCAAGACAGTTGAGAGGTCACTGAAAGATTATAAGCAACACATGAGGACCCGACAGAGAGACCAAAATGGTTATGTTAAGAACACTGCAGCTATTCGTACAACTGGGAAGGCTGCTGAACTAAATAGATTGTATTTAGGGGACTCAGTGAGGAGCTAAGAAAAACTGGATGGCTCTGCATTGTTAGAACAGGTTCTTGAAATATTAGGCAGCTAAGTGTTGACATCAAGACTCAAAAGCAGCTCTGGGAAGGTGAGAAAGTGGGGCCATCCACAGCTGTACGCCAGTGGAAACTGTCTGAGCATTAGTACTAGTGCCACTAAGAAAATGGGAGTTGAAACATTCCCAAGCAGTACTTGCTTGCTGAAACTGAATAAGCTTTGAGGCTGGGTAAAATCCCAAGGCAGGGACAGCTCGCTGAGGTTAGCTGTCTGTGAAGAGCTGAGGTTATGCTTGTGAATGAGAACTCGAGGTACTCGATGAGATAGTCGATGATGCAGCAGTTCTTGACAGAGTTTCAAGGTTTTCAAGGCCACTGTTGCATTTCAGTCCTGAGAGCCAATTTGCTAACCTGCCTGATCTCAGTTAACTTGTTTCATCTTTCTGAAATGCCATAAGCAATTTGGCCTTTTAGATTTTGTGCAGAATTCATACTTCTAGTTGAACTCTGAACTTACCCTAATTTGGTCATTATTTATTATAGATTAGATTACTTACAGTGTGGAAACAGGCCCCCGCTGACCCTCTGAAGAGCAACCCACCCAGACCCATTCCCCTACATTTACCCCTTCACCTCACACTACGGGCAATTTAGCATGGCCAATTCACCTGACCTGCACATCTTTGGATTGTGGGAGGAAACTGGAGCACCCGGAGGAAACCCACGCAGACACGGGGAGAATGTGCAAACTCCACACAGTCAGTTGCCTGAGGCGGGAATTGAACCCGGGTCTCTGGAACTGTGAGGCAGCAGTGCTAACCACTGTGCCACCCATCTACCTATCTATCTAATCTATTTCATATTTTATAACCAGATCAAGTATTGCCTACATCTTACCACTTTAAGAAAAAGTATTGTACAAAATTTAGAAATTGCATTCCCCTTTCTATGTCTCTGTTCCATTGATAAGTGGATGATTCAAATATTTTTGATATGCTGACGCATCTTTCCAATTTGACACCAGATATCCCTTCCCATGATTTGGATGATTGTAACTCAAACAGACAACTGTATAGATTTCCTATTTGTTGCTGACATTCCCCTTCTTTACAGCCTTATTCGCTCATTTTAATCAATACTGTCACAGTGGCCCAGTATTCCAATGATCAGATGGTCATTTCTGCAGTTTAAGAATATGCTTTGGGACAATGTGGAAACACTGACACAGCAGACTGTGAGGAAGTTGCCTGGAAACTGAAGATCCCAATGGGCAACTCTCCTGCATGTTGAACCTTCACAAAAAGTCTGTTAAAGTCAGAGACTTCCAAGGGTTCCCACTCATTCAAGCTTAATGGCTACCCAGGGAAAGGAGAGAACTATTAAAAGAGATCTCCTAACTCACCACCTTCACACCTTTCCTGCCCAACCCATCCCAATCGACCCTGCTAGCACCAACAACCTCAACCTGACAGCTGCCACCCCCCACCCCACTGGATCTGAAGCTCCTCTGCTGAGGGCTGTAAAATCTGGGCTCATTATTTGATCTCTTGTGTACTTATCACATATCTCTCAACATTTGAAGCTTACATCTCATAGAATAAGAAAAATCTCTAGATCCTCCTGTGCTGAAGTGTTTTGTTGATTGAGTTCAACTTTCTCTTAACATCAATGAGTTTGCTCAGCACCTCCCTCCCACACCACACTGAATATAAGCATTTGCAAAATTTCCACTTTAGAAGCCACTGTTCTCATTGTTCCCATCACATGCCATTAGTCAGTTTTTGCAAGATTTAATTGCCACAAGCTCACAAATAACAAGTTTTTTTGTTAGATGTACCCTAATGATACAATCTTGTTGCATGTCATTAATGGTCTATAAATAGAGGTCCATTATTAAGATCTCTTTAAGCATGAAGGTTTCTGATTAATGTTTAAACTGGGAAACATTTTATTTCTATTTGGTCTCTGCGAATGTTACTACTTCCCATTTTCATTAGTAGATTCTCAGTTTAAAATAAACACTCTTGTATTTCACACGTGCACATTTACAAAGAAAATGGAAAAGTCATGCTGTTCCACAAAATATAATCTACACAGGGCCATTTGTTTATTTTGGGAACTGGAATATTTAGTCCCTTAGTAATTATCTAAATAAATCATTAGAAGACACAGCTATAGTTCCTACTTGGGCTTTTAAAATCAATGCAGTGCTGTGTGCTTGTTTTTCAGGGTTGGCAGAAATAAAGAGATTATTGAAGTAATCAGGACAATGTAAAGATAGCTTACTGTTTACAACTCAGTTACTCAGGCTAGGTGCTGTCCAACCAACTATTGGGAGAAAAGGAAGCCCACAACACGGAAAGCTTAAGGAAGAGGACATGATGGAAACTAGTGTCTGACCACGATTGGTCAAGAGAGTAAACACAGGCGGAAAACTCTCTGAATTAGATCTGAACTTTAGCCACTTCTGTCCAAGGTTGACCTGCTGTGTTCCCAGCATTATCGGTCTTGCTCTGGTTAGCTTTGAGCATTGAATCGGGATCGAATCTGGCCTCATACAGTGGAAGCCTGTTTTCTGTGGTTCAGTGCAGAGTGGTGTTCAAGCTGCTTGGTCATGTATTTTTACAAACAGGAATCAAAACGGGCACTACCAGCTCTGTATGATGCCAGCTTTTGTTTCCAAACTTGTAGATGCCAGGTTACTTTATTCAGGCCATGATGAGGTTCTAAATTATATTACCTTTGCTGATATTAAGTGAATCTCTTATACTATCATTCCTCTTTCAGAATCCACTTACTTTCAGTGTGACTGCAGCTGCCTTGATAATGAAATCATTCACTGAGATCTTGATATCATCTACAGAGGAAAAAAAAAGTAAAAACCAATGAGACTGCACAACTTAATAGAAATGCAGCTTTTTATTAATGTGTTGTTTTAAAAATAAAGAGGGTCATGGAATGCTAATGTCATCTGGACAGTCCTGCACAGACCTCTCCTCTGTTGCTGTGAATAATATCCCAGCAGATGTCACACACACAGAAGTGCTGGGCTTTCCGTTGATCAAGGACATTTACTGTGCTAACGTTTCTGTACAATGAGTTGAGCTACAAGCTCTGAGCCAACAGTTGTCTGAATGAAGGCACTTGTAATATTTTCAAGCTTTGCTCAAGTTGTGTTCATACTTTTAAAAAAAAATTGAGAAAATAATGCTGAGAGAGGCTTCAAAAACATTTTTTTAAAAAACCACTTCAAATTTCAGATCGGTTCCCAGTCAAGATAAACTAATGTTTCTTAAATGCAAGCTACAGATATTTATATTTATAGGAAAGGTGTGAGTTCTGTAGGGGAAGCACGTCTTCTGTGGTTCAGCGCAGTATATTAAGTCCTTCTGCTCATGTACTATCTTTCCAGTGCTCGCATTGTTTCCTGGATTTCTGTTGCCTCCCTCACTGTTTCATACTGGCTCTATTTCAGAGTTCTCAGATGGAAGTGCTTTGCACACTTTGAAAGTTGCTTCTCAGAGGCAAATAAATCACATAGGAAAGTGTCCATTCTGAACAACGAACCTTCAGTTGCCAACCACATTGAATATGTCCCTAGCACTGATCGAGTTTACGTGGTCATCAGTGAACTACAGAGGCCATGATGGGCACGTGCTTCATCCCAGTGATCTGCACTGAACTATCTTGTCTCAACCAGTGCAATTATAAATCACAGCATGGGTTCTAGAGTGGAAACATCAATGAAAGCTGTTCCCTTTGGACTTCAATCAAGTTAGAAAGAGATAGTACATAAAAATCCACAGCAGTTACAACATGCAAACAGGCCATTAGGCACAAGTAGGTCATGTCTTACCCATCTTCTTTTATAACCTTACCCCATCTAGATCAGGAGGGATGTCTGAGGCGTGGAGGGAATCTAAAAGCCAGTGATAACAGATTGGCATTGCAGAACAGTGCTGAACGTTAGGTGATGCAATACACTCCAAACTGATGAATGTTCAGAATAGTAACATATACAGGTCGTTCTGCTATAATGTGTTTTGTCAGCGTGAATTCACTTTAATGTGATTGACAAACAGGGGACACTGTTTCTAAAGTGCAAACTTTTAAAACGTTTGTTGGCTATAGTGTGATTGCATCACCAACACTAAGTGTTACTGATATTGTACAGTTCTTATATAGCGTGGAGTCGCACAGGAGTGCGACTACCGCGCTGTAGAAGAAATGAATATCTATACAGCACGGTTAATTTAATATATATCCCAAGGCATTCACACGAGGAGAAATGGACACCCAACTATAAGAGTGGAGTGAGTACATAGATGATCAATATGATTGGAGAGAACAAGAAAGGCAGAGTGGGTTAGAGAACAGTTCAGATGTACAGAAGCACTGAGTGGATTGAAAACCTGAAGGAGGTTGCAAATGTCGAGGAAGGCTGACTGAGATCTATAAAATAACTAAATCTGATGTATTAGCAGACAGGGAACACACAGAGATTGGCTCGACTTAGAGCGACGTCTAAGCTAGATGTAACTTGGGAAGGGCTGTGGTCAGTAGTTTCAACATGTTCAAAGTTATACAGAATGGTAAAGTTAGAGAACACAAACAGAAATTGCTGCTGAAACTCAGCAGGTTTTTACTGCCTTTGTTCCTGATGAAGGGCTTTTGCCCGAAATGTTGATTTTGCTGCTCGTTGGATGCTGCCTGAACTGCTGTGCTCTTCCAGCACCACTAATCCAGTATTTGATTTTCAGCATCTGCAGTCATTGTTTTTACCTTGTAGGTTTTTACGATGGTAAAGTTCAGGAACCTTGCAAGAATGGTGATGGAGAAGTCGTGTCTGGTTATAGGGGCTTGAGGGGGTTTTGGACCTGGTGATAATAAGTTATGTGCAGAGTAAGTGAATTCTGTGGAGGTGGTAACAAGCAGTCTGAATGACAGATTGTATTTGGAGCTTAAAGCTCAGCTCGGAGTACAATATCACATGGCATAACACAAACATGTCTTCACAAATAGTATGGATGAGGAACATTGAATCATGCTCCCATTAATTTGTATATCCCTGATTCTACAGCATTTAGTATGCACTGCAATGACAACTTTGCCAAGAACAGCCTTTAGTAAACCTCCAGGAGGTTTACTAAATTGTGAAATTCAAGGAGGACAACTTAGAAAACAATAACTTGATAGGATTAGACATTTTAAAATTGGTTCATTTACCTGAGCTTTCGAGATTGCCAGTTTCCCCAAAGAGTAGGATTAGATGCGAGCCAGTGACCACAGCACCTGGACTGGGGTATAGAAATTTTTGTGGTACCTAACCAGATGGCTTGGCCTGGTCATTGAGGAGGTGGAGAAAGTTTCACCGGTCCATGGCTTATTGTCAGACAGGAATCTGACAGCACAGTTGGGGTTGTGTCGAACTGGCTGTTGTCTAAGCGTTAAAGTAACAGTTATCACCATACCTGTGGATGGTGTTAATGAAAAACAACATGTAAATGAGAAATGGAAGCTAGACAAAGGACAGATAGGCATAGAAGGAACAATTTGCATTTCCCTAATATCTCAGGATGCTCCCAGAGCACCTTATTGTGAATGAAATGCTTTTGAAATCCAATTGCTATTGTAATGCAGAGAGACATGGAAGCAGCCATTTTAAACAGAGCAAGTGCCCACAACCAGCAGAGGCAGCCTTGTTTTCAGTACTGAGATATAAATGGTTGACCAGGTTACCAGGGCATGACTTTGTTCAACTTTGCAGAAATGCCATGGGATCTTCTATATCCATCTGAAAGGTTTGACAGCTTGCCCAAAAGATAGCACTCATTCAGTACTGCCCTATAATCTCAGTGGTGGGACCTGAGCACTCAGACTTCTGACCCTGAGAAAGAGAACAGTTATTAAGCAAAGAGAGACAAATAATGTGTGGAAGAACAATAATTTCAAATGCTAGAGAGAGCAAATGAGTGAAAACCAATGCTCACCAGTGAAACCCAATTTTGATGCTTTAATCCCATAATTTTACTTTCAAACTAATTAGACTGAAAGTACTGATAAGACCGAAGATCTGATGAACATTTTCCTGTGCCTTTAATTGACAATTCTGCCTTAAAATAATGCTGCTTTGAATTAAAGAAATGAAACTGCTCTATTAAGAAAGCCCCCTCACTTATTGCAAAATGGTGACTAAGTCAGGTCATTAGTGAGATCAGTTTGATAATATGTATAGTTCTGTTTCTTTAATGCCTTAAAGTTTTTTTTAAAAAAAGTGTTGAAATTCATCTTGACTGTTGATGAAATTTGGTAACCCATTTCACATGCTGTTCAGTTTCCTTTTCAACTGATTTAACTGCAGCAAAGTGTGAAATAGGCTGTCGGTTCTCGATTGTCAGTTTTGTGCTGCAAGGCCAAGGTGAACATATAACACTAAGCTGTTTTCACATGATATTATATTTTACAAAGTGTATGTGCTCAAGGCTCTTAAACCAACCATTCTTTTAATAACAAAGTAACGTGCATTCAAAATAAATAAAACAGCCATATTCTACTCCGTACGATATACTGGTCGACCTTACCCCCAATTTGACACTATATTCTCCACACAGCATACTGGGCCTGTGGTATCTGTGTAATGTATACAATATCTGAGATACAGCAGTAAGACCGTACTGGTCTGTACCAGCCCCTACAGCAACTTTCACTTCAAGCACCACACTACTTGAAGTAGCTCAACATAACTGGCCAGTCTGCTCACTTGACCAGGGTATTCAAGAGATTTCCATTCTAAACTGTTGAATCCCTTGAGCTCAACCTGGTGACATTTTTTAACAATAACTTGCATTTGTAAAGCACTTTTAGCATAGTAACATGCTTTCATGGTAATTTTTGGAATGCTAATAAACAAAATCACCAAGCCACACAAAAAGACATTAGGTAGACAGATGCTTGGTAAATTAAGTCCATTTTTATGGACACCTGGAAGGAGGGGGGACAGGTAGAAACACCCCAGAACTAAGGCCACAAATTGATAGGACAATTAAAGTTGGGGGTGCTCATAATTAGTACAGACATCTTGGGTTTTCTAGTTATGAAGATGAAAGTCAGTGAGGATCAAGATGTTGTCAAGGTGGAAGCCAGAATGGTGAATTGGGTCAATAAGTGAATAGAACTTGATGCAAGTTGAGATACAGGTGACATGATTGATAATTACATATTTCACAGCTAGGAATATATTAAACTTGCAATGCCATCTAACCACACTTTAAGTTAATTAGTAACTGCTGGATAATGCAGAAACATGAAGTGTTGGATGCTACTGACAAAGCGATCAAATTCACTCTCACTTAAACCTGTTGTGCTACGACCATATCAATAACTCAGCAAGGATACACTACAACATCTATCTTAAAGAGTTACCAAGTTTTTAGAACTTTAAGCCCTGTATTGGATTTTCTGAACAGTATAAGTAGTTAGGGTATTTCCTTAGATTCCTTTAAGGTCAAAAATTGAAAATAAGCAGGTTTGCATTGAAGGAAAGGCAAAGATAAAGGAAGATCAGGTAGAATTATTAATTAGAAATAATGGCATCATAGTACAAATAAAGTATATAAGTGGAGAGGTTGTTTGAAGAGAACCCCTAAGGATTGAAACAAAGAAAATAGGAGGAGTAAACCATACAGCCCTTCATATTGAACCATTCAGTATGAACATGACTGATCATGCAAGCTCAGTATCCCATTCCTGTTTTCTCTCCATATCCCTTGATCCCTTGATCTGCAAGGGCCACATCCAGCTCCCTCTTGAATATATTGAACAAACTGGTCCCAACAGCTTCCTGTGGAAGAGAATTCCACAGGTTCACAGCTCTCTGAGTGAAGAAATTCTTCCTCATTCTCATTCCTGAATAGCTTATTCCTTACTCTCAGATTGTGACCTCCCCAGTTCTGGACTACCCCAACATCGGGAACATTGTCCCACATCTGGCCTGTCCAGTCCCATCAGGATTTGATGTGTTTCTGTGAGATCCCCACTTCATTTTTCTAAATCCCAGAGAGTACAAGCCCAGACGATCCAGTCTTTCCTCATATTTCAGTCCTACCATGCCGGGAATCAGGCTGGTGAACCTTCGCTGGACTCCCTCAATAGGAAGAATGTCCTTCCTCAGACTAGGAGACCAGAAGTGCACACAATACTCAAGCTGTGGCCTCATCGAGGCCCTGTATAACTGCAGCAAGACATCCTTACTCCAATACTCAACTGAATATTGACTGAGTTGAAGATTGAGTGATTGATTACTTACGTTACTTATGAGCAACTTTGGATCTTGAGTTGAGGAACTGGAGACCGAGCTGCACAACAGGGAAGGGGCAAGTTACCTGGCCACTTTACTCCAGAGGGTGTTCACATCCCTCAGACTTAGTCATTGAAAATTGGTCTATGATCACGGACAGGAGGGCGTGACTGTAGGTGAGGCAGTTATACAGCAGGCGAGTTATAGCTTTTGAGGAGCCTCTGTGCCTGCAATTGTCCAACCGGTTCTAAGAACCTTGCAAGGTGCGTGGACGAAAGTGGGGACTGGAGGGAGGATGTGCAAACTGTTCACAATACTATAATATAGGGAAGGCTGCTGGCTGGTGCTCTTCCAGCACCACTAATCTATAATATAGGGAGTCATTCATGTTTGGGGGGTGGGGTTAAGGGAGAAGAGGAGGAAACAGGCATGTACTAGCAGTAGGGGACAGCTTAATTAGGGGATAGATACCGTTCTCTGCAGCCATGAGAGTCAGTCCCGTTAATTGCATTGCCTGTCTAGTGCCAGGACATCTCCTGAGGCTGAAGAAGCTTAACTGGTAGGGGAGGAATCCAGTTGTTGTTGTCCATGTTGGTAGCAACCACATAGGGATGACAGAAAGGAAAGTCTGCTGAAAGAATGTGAAACGTTTGGAGCTGGATTTAAAAAAAGCAGAACATCTAAGGTAATAATTTCAGGATTACGACTTGTGCCGCATACAAACTGGAATAAAGACGACATTGAGGAGTTAAATGTTCAAAAATTGGTTTGCGATAAGAATGGGTTTCACTGGCATCAGTGCCAGGATAGAATGGAATTGTTCCTATTGGATGATCTTTATTTGAACTGGCTGGGATTAGTGGCATAATGGTAAGCCAGAGGATTGGAAGAATTTTAAAAGCCAAAAGATCACCCAAAAAAAAAGGGGGAGAAAATGAACTAGAAAGTTATATAAAAATGGCCAACAAGAGTTTCTTTAAATATATAAAAACAAAGAGAGAGGTCAAAGTGAATGAAAGAATGAGGTTGGGGAAACAGAAAATGGCAGAGGGGTTGAATAAATACTTTGTACCAACATTCAGGGTGAAAACAACAATAGCATTCCAAAAAGCACCCTAAATAATGAAGTAACAAACGCAGGTGAGAAAATAAATATAACACTAACTTCTGAAAACTTACTAGAGAAACTAATGGGATTAAAGGTCAATAAGTCACCTGAACTTGATGGGTTGCATTCTGGGACATTAAAAGAAATAGCTGCAGAGATAGTGGATGTGTTGGTAGTAATCATTTGGGAATCCTTAGATTCTACAAATGTCTCAGAAAAATTGAGAAACTGCCAATGTAACACCCTTATTTCATAGGATCATGGAATCCCTCCAGTATGGAAACAGGCCCTTTGGCCCAACAAGTCCATACCAACCCTCCAAAGAGTAACCCACTCAGACCCATTCCCCTGCTCCACTACTCTACATTTACCCCTGACTAATGCACCTAACCTATACACCCTTGAACACTATGGGCAATTTAGCTCAGTCTATCTTTGGATTGTAGGAGGTAATTGGAGCATCTAGAGGAAACCCACGCAGATATGGGGAGAATGTGCAAACTCCACACAGACTGTTGCCTGAGGCTGGAATTGAACCTGGGTCCCTGGCGCTGTGAGACAGCAGTGCTAACCACTGAGCTACCGTGCCACCCATGAGCCACTGTGCCATCCAAAACATTGTACCTGCCTAGTTCAAATAACACTACAAGCTCATTTACCTTGTTTTGCTTACTGTATTATGTAAGTACAACACCCTCAGTCTTGCACTGACCATCACCGTTCTCATAGTTGTCCCCATATCTGCTGGACTTGAAGTTTGATTCCTAAACCCTTCCGTACTCTCTATCTTATTACTTATAAAAAGGGACAGAGATAAGTAACTATAAGTCAGATAGCATACGTCTGTTATTGGTAAAATGTTACGAAGGACATAATAGAAGTGCATTTAAAAATTATGCCTCCTCAAAAAATTCTAATAAATTGATCAGTTAATAAGCAGGATAAAAAAGGGAACCAGGAGATGTAATATATTTGGATTTTGATAAGGTTATATAAGAGTTCATGACATGAATACAGGATTGGCTAACAAATAGAGTTGAGAGACACAATCTGTAAATTGTGGAGCACTACAAGGGATCAGCACTGGAGGCACAATTATTTATAGTATGTACTAACGACTTGAAAGAGGATAGTGAACTACAGCTGACAACAAAACCAGATGTGGGGGTGGGGGTGTTCACCTACATGGAAACTTATGGATAAAGTTAAGGGCATGGGGGATAAGGGTGAGGGGTCAGCAGAGATTCTTTACAGTTTCCAGAATAAGTAACAATAATGTCTTGTTCATAAAAGTGATATTAAATTGATAGCAAGAAGTGACACAGTTGGAAGGTGTAGTATCTGAGGGCAGAGTTCAGGAACTGCAAAGGAAAAAAGATCCTGATGGAGTTGTGTACAGGCCTTCTAGCCACCACATCATAATTCCAGCATGGAAACAGTTCCTTCGGTTCAACTCGTTCATGCCGACCAGATATCTTAAACTGATCTAGTCCTATTTGCCAGAATTTGGCCATATCCCTCTAAACCCTTCCTATTCATATACCTATCCAGATACCTTTTAAATGTTGTAATTGTACCAGCCTCCAACATTATCTCTAGCAGGTCATTCTACATACCCACCAGCCTGCGTGTGAAAAAATTGCCCCTTAGGTCCCTTTTAAATCTTTCCCCTCTGACCCTAAATTTATGCCTTCCAATTATGAACTCCCCCGAACCAGGGAAAAGACTTTGTCTATTTATCCTATGCATGGCCCCCATGACTTTATTGGTCTCTACAAGGTCACCCCTCACCCTCCGACGCTCCAGGGAAAACAGCCTCTCCCTATAGCTCAAACCCTCCAACCCTGGCAACATCCTTGTAAATCTTTTCTGAACCCTTTCAAGTTTCATAACATCCCTCCTAAAGGAGGGAGACCAGAACTGCATGCAATATTCCAAAAGTGGCCTAATCAATGTCCTGTTGAGCCGCAACATGACCTCCCAACTCTTTTACTCAATGCTTGAACTAATGAAGTAAAACATACTAAATGCCTTCCTCACCATCCTTTCTAACTGAGACTCCACTTTCAAAGAACTATAAACCTGCACACTAAAATATCTTGGTTCAGCAATACTCCCCAGGACCTTTAAATCCTGCCCTGATTTGCCTTTCCAAAATACAGCACCTCACATTTATCTGAAGTAAACTTCATTTGCCACATCTCGGCCCATTGTCCTATCCCTTTGTGCTCGGAGGTAACCTTTGCTGTCCATGACACCTCCAACTTTAGTGGCATCTGCCAACTTACTAATTATACCTACTACGTTCACATCCAAATTATTCATGTAAATGACAAAAAGCAGTGGATCCAGCACCGATCCTTGTGGCACACCACTGGTCACAGGCTTCCAGTCTGAAAAGCAACCCTCCACCACCACCTCTGTCTTCTATCTTCAAGCCAGTTCTATATCCAAATGGCTGGTTCTCAATGGCTGGAATTCAATGTGGTCTAATCTTGCTAACCAGCCTACCAAGAGAAACCTTGTCGAATGTCTTACTGAAGTCCATAGGTGGGGAAGAAAATATATAATGAGATAGAAAAGTCATGTAAGGAAGGCTCTATTACAATAATCACAGGGGACTTCAATATGCAGGTTGACTGAGTAAATCAGGTTGATACTGGATTTCAAGAAAAGGAATTTGTGAAGTGTCCATGAGATTGGATTTTTAAAGCAGCTTATGGTAGAGCCCAGTGGGACCAGGAAATTCTGGATTTGGAGATGTGTATCGAAGTAGACTTGATTAGGAAGCATAAGGTAAAAGAACCCCTCAGGAGCAGTGACCAGAATATGATAGAACTCACTTTGCAGTATTAGAGGGGGAAGCTTGAATCAGATGTAATGGTATTACAACTGCATCTGTGTAGTTACAGATGTGAAGGAGGTGTTGGCCAGAGTCAATTGGAAGGGAAGTTCTAGCAGGCAAGACGGGGTTAGCAGTGTTGGGGGGTTTCTTGGCATAATTCGGGAAGCACAGCAAAAATTAATCTTAAAGAAGAACAAAACATATCAAAGGGGGAATGAGGCAACCATGGCTGACAAAGGAAGTCAAGGACAGCACAAAAGGAACAGAAAAAGCATACAACATAATGAAGATTAGTGAGATACCAGAGGATCAGGAAGCAGAGGGTAATGATAAAAGCAATGAGGTGGAGGAGAAGATGAATCTTGAGACTATGGTAATATTATGGTAGGTGTGTACAGGTACCTTTAAGAGAGAGAGAGAGAGAGAGAGAGGAAGCTGACAAGGACTGAAAGCACAGAGTGTGCTGAACAACTTAAAAACGTAACATTTGGTTGAAACAAATAGCTGGAGTTGCATTGCCATGGAACAAAAATTCAAATTCAGTTTAAATTATGCCCCGGATACCAAAATTGAATCGAATTTGAATTTTATTGTTTGGGATGACATCAAACCAATGAAATGATCTGAAGTTTTGGTGTATAAAACTGGACATTTGGAATAGTTAGGGGGAAAAATGCCAAGCGTCTCAACAAGTATAGTACGCTAGCCGACGAGCTCTCTGAAAGGTACCTGTCCACAGGAGAAGTTGTGTCACAGAAGACCGAAGAAAAGACGACCCAGGAAAATACAGAGGAAAATTTATAAAGGAGAATCGACAAAGCTGACTGCTTCTGAAATGTAATTTTTGTTTTGTAAGCGTTAATCAAAGCTTTTAAAAAAATATCGGACCAGTATTGTAGAGTGGGAGGTAAAAGATAATTGTTGTTTTAATGTTCTCTTTGCAACTTAAAGAATAAAATTGTTAATTTTTACTTTAAATAGTGAAATCTGGGATAGTTCTTTGCCTCTCGAAATTTAACAGATTACGGTCTGAGGTGAGCTTCTCTCTGTCTGTGTTGGGTTTAAATTAGTAGAGGGGTTTATTCTGTGTCATAACAGTTGCTAGTAATATAAGATTACAAGAGTTTTTTTCAAGAACTAAAAAGTTGAGAGAGAAGAGTGGACATTGGACCACTGAAATATGAGGCAGAAGTAATATTGAGAGGGAACAAAGAAATTGCAGATGAACTGAAAAGAAACTTTACATCAGTTCTCTCAGTTGATGACACCAGCAACATTATCAGAACTTCGAGAGTGAGGGGGCATAGGTGAGTGCAGTGGCCATCACTAAAGAAAGATCTGAAGTTGGCTAAATCACCCAGACTACACCCCAAAGTTCTGAAAGGGATAGTAGAGAAGATTGTAGAGGCATTGATGGATGATCTTTCAGGAATCACTGGAGTCAGACAGGGTCCCAGAGGACTGGAAAACGACTAATGTTACACCCCCCCCCCCCCAACCCCCCTCCTCCCGTTAAGAACAGTGGGAAGCAGAAGACAGGAAACTATCAGGCCGGTTAGCCTGACCTTGGTCATTGGTCAGATTTGAGAGTCCGTTATTAAGGATGAGATTGCGGAGTACTTGAGAGTGCATGGTAAAATACAGCAGAATCAGCATGGCTCAATCAAGGGCAGGTCATGCCTGATAAATTCATTAGAATTCTTTGAGGTAATAGCAAACAAGTTAGACAAAGGAGAGTTAGCAGACATGATCTATTTGGATTTCCAGAAGGTGCTTGACAAGGTGCTGCTAAATAAGATGAGCCCATGGTATTAGGGGTAAGGTACTGGCATGGATAAAGGATTGGCTGACTGGTGGAAGGCAGAGAGTAGGGATAAAGGGGCTTTTTCAGGAAGGCAGCCGTGATAAGTGAAGTTCCACAGGGATCTGTATTGGGACCAAAACTATTCATGTTTTATGTTACTGATCTAGAGAAAGGAACTGAGGGCATTGTTGCTAAATTTGTCGATGACTCGAGGAGGGAGAGGTCGTATTGAGGAAGTAGGGAGGCTGCAGAGGGCTTGGACAGGCTAGGAGAGTGGGCAAAGACATTCTCAATGGAATATACTGTGGGAAAGTGTGAGGTTATGCACTTTGCAAGTAAGAATAAAAGGTGTAGACTATTTTCTAAAAGGAGAAAGGTTTCAGAAACCTGAAACACAAAGGAATTTGGGAGTCCTAGTTCAGGATTCTCTTAAGGTTACCATGTGGGTTCAGCTGGCAGTTAGAAAGGCAAATGCAATGTCAGCATTCATTTTGCGAGGGCTAGAATCCATGAGTAGGTGTGTACTGCTGAGGCTGTAGAAGGCTCTGGTCAGACTGCATTTGAAATATTGACAGCAGTTTTGGGCCCTGTATCTCAGGATGGATGTGCTGGCATTGGATGGCTTCCAGAGGAGGTTTACAAGGATGATCTCAGGGATGAAGGACTTGCCATATGAGAGGTGGTTGAGGACTCTGGGTCTGTACTCGATGGAGGATGGAGCATGAAGGATGAAGAGGGGAGGTCTGACTGAAACTTATAGGATACGGAGAGGCCTGGATAGAGTGAATATGCAGATGATGTTTGCACTACTAAGACAGGGTAGGACCTGAGGGAACAGCCTTAGAGTAAAGGGATAACTGAGATGAGGAGAAATTTCTTCAGTCAGAAGGCAGTTAATTTGTGGAACTCATTGCTACAGAGGACTGTGGAGGCCAAATCATTGAGTGTATTTAAGACAGATAGATAGGTATCTGACTGATAAGGGGATCAAGAGTAACTGGGAGCAGGCAGGAGAATGAGTTGAGATATATATCAACCGTAATCGAATGGAAGAGCAGACTCGATGGGCTGAATGGCTTAATTCTGCTCCTATATCTATTGTCTTTAGGTAAGGCAAGTGGTGTGGATGACTTGAAGATGCTGCAGAAGAATATGGACCGTTTAGCTGAGTGGGCAAATATGACAGATGGAATATAATGTGGGGGAAATATGAATTAATGCACGTTGACAGGAAGAAGAGGAGCTGAATATTATTTAAATGGAGAAGGACTTCAGAAAGCTACAGCAGGGGGGATTTGGGCATTCTCATGCATAAATCACAAAAAGCTAGCATGCAAGAAGATAATAAAGAAGGTAAATGGATTGCTGGCCTTTATTTCAAAGAGAATTAAGTCATGCTAAAACTTATCAAGGCACCAGTTAGACCATGTCTAGAATACTGTGAACAGTTTTGAGCTCTATTTTTGAGGAAGGATAAACAGGCATTCAACGCAGTCCAGAGAAAGTTCACTTGTTCATCATGGGTATGGAGAGTCTGTTGTGACTGGATTTGAAACACTATCTGTTTTCTCTCCAGAGATGCTGCCAGATCTTGTGGGTTTTTCCACAAATTTACATTTATATTTCAGATCTTCAGCATCTGCAGTTTTTTGTTTTATTTTAATCAGCTAGTTTTGATTTAATTATCAAAATGGCCAAGCCCTTTCCTTTATTCTTGTTGTCCAGAATAAAAGAGACTTTCACATGATTTCTTCAAACTCAAAAGTAACTTTGTTACAAACTAAATTTATTCTTTAAAACAGATTCATAATTGTAATCTAAAATTAAATGATACTCCCTTAATCCCAAATAAACATTCAGATAACAAAACGACAATACTGCTCTGCAGAGATGCACATGATTTTTAAGAAAAAAGGGAAAAATATTTGGTGGGCCAAGGATGTCAAAGAATAAAATTGGACAATTTACCATAGTACCCTGAGTTTTCTATCGATGAGTTCAAAATACTGACCACCAGAGTGATAGAAAATATTCAATTCAGTTGGAAAGTTAAGTTAGATTCGGGTCTTTGAATAGAAATTGCAGTTCAACTTTTAGAGTTAGAGGTAGTCAGAGATATCAATATGGAGTGTTCTCATGGTCCTTAAATTTGTATTCCCAACAGTGCACAATCTTTATAAAAGTTGAAAGAACTGCAGATGTTGAAACAAAAACAGAAATTGCTGGACAAACTCAGTAAGTCTGGCACCACCTGTGGAGAGAAAGCAAAGTTAACATTTCAGATCAAGTGGCCTCAGAATACTATCTTTCACCAGATCACCCTAAGATTGTTTACTGGAGCACGTCCATGACACTGGACTCCTTTGGCTATAAATTCTATGAACATGATCTTAACCTCCACAACCACCTGATAAAGGAGCGGCACTCCCAAAGCTAGTGCTTCCAAATAAACCTGTTGCACTATAACCTGCGATTTTTAACTTTGGCCACAATCAATATTATGTATGAAAAGTACATAATACTCCTCCAGCTTTGAATGTGCATTTGTGGTGGTTAGCAGGAAATAGGGAAAAAAAGAGGAACCTGTGTGGTCCTCAGCACAGGAGCACAGTTTCTACTGAACTCCATGACTAGGAAGCAGAAATAAACGTAGGCAGTGAACAGCAATCAGGCCTTCCCTGCATTGGCTCCAATCCTTGTCACAGTCTAAGTGTCTTGTACAACATGCTGCGAATGTGATGTCTGATTACAGTAATCAATGAACTTATACTACAGGATTGATCCATCTCCAAATCATGTTGATATTATAGGGCAATGTCAGCTTGTCAGTGGCCTGCAGCAGTAGTCCTGTGTTACATTAGAGTTCTGCACAGTCTGTAAGTGTATGTGTGGGGCCATATGCAGTCTGTGGAGGGTATGTGTTGGTGTGGAGTATGGAATCTCACATAATCTGCCGTGTTTATAAGGAGCAAGTGAGGATTGCAGATGTTGGAGATCAGGGTGGAAAAGTGTGGCGCTAGAAAAGCACAGCAGGCCAGGTAACATCTGAGGAGCAGGAGCGTCGACATTTTGGGCATAAGCTGGTCATCAGGAATGTGTTTATAAGGTGCAGGGTCATATTGTGGGGACGCGCATTCCTATTCCAGGGTTACACACAGTTTACAGTACTCATGTGTGGACCACAGGATTGTTCAGCCTGCTGTGTGACGTTATGTGGTGGTACGGGATCTCCCATAGTCTGCAGTGTTATGAGGTACAGACTCACAGTCTGTGATGTGTGTTCAAACAACAAGGTGTGAGACATATCGGGTCCTGGTCTGTGTATTTAAAACAGGATCATACACTGTCTGCGATGTGTGAGTGCATGTGTGTGTGGGGGATACAGGGTCATATATTGCCTGTGGTGTCTGTGTGTCACAGTGTCTCATGGTTTGGTGTCAGTGTGATACAGTTTGTGGTACGTGATATACTGTGTTTGCTAAAGCTATCTACTTGGTCCAAGCTCTCAGACGATTATCTATACGAAAAAAACAAAAAATTTTGTTCATGGGCTGGGCCCTCGTGAACTCTGAATTTGAGCAGTTTCATAACGTAATCAAAGCCAGTTTCTAAATGCAAGCCTTCAATAATTACTGATTTGTACTCAAATAATACATAGTTAACATTATCTTCGTACAAAGAATGATCGCTAAACTTAGATTTAATGAACAGTTCAGGCTCTATATCCAAAACAAAATGTTTCACTTCATATACATCTATCGATTGAAGAGAAAGCACTTAAAATGTTATACAGTAGAAAAGTCTTTGCTATTTCTACCCAAATCAAGACAGTTAAATCTACTCTGAAAACCCTCTCTGTTCAGCTCTTGCCTGAACAGTGTTAAACATGAACTGGCAGCTCCAGAAATAATAGCAGTAAGGACAAGTCTGAAATAAAGTGGCTCTGCAGGGATTATATTGGAAGAAGAGATGAAACAGAAGGGCTTTAGAGAGCACTCTCCTGCAGCCATCAGTTCCTAGATATTCAACATTTACCACTGTGCTTTGTCAGCCTATCTGGAATTCTGGCTTTTGACAGTAGCCCCATATCTTCTGGCTGCACACTTCCAACCCATCACACAATTAATACAAAGGCTATTTGAGCCATTGAGTCTGCACTGACTCTGCAATGATCATCCCTCCCAGACCTTATCCCTGTTTGACCACATTTACCATGACTCATTCCTTAGCCTGCACACCTCTGGGAGGAAACTGGAGCACCTGGACCAAACCCATGCAGACAGTGAGAATATACAAACTCCACATAGTGACCCAAGGTTGGAATCGAATCCCAGTCCCTGATGAGGCAGCAGTGCTAACCAATGAGCCACCGTGCTGCCCTGCAATGAGATGGCAAGACAAATCTTTCAAGGGAAACCTACAACTGACCCTCAGTCCCGAGACAGAATGAATGAAACCAGTGCTATTTTATCGTCTCTTAAATATCGCGGCCATATTGGAATGCACCAGACTTTGGACTGTGTGTTAACTGCATTGTAATAGAGATTCATCTGTGCTGATTGGAAAGACATTCTCTGGAGAACCAACAACACAAGTTATTGTGTGACCAGATAGCTAGTTATACAGGAGCACTAACAGACATCATGATGTAAATTACCTGTCCAATCAACAGAGATTAGAGCATGCAACAAGACTGAAATGGAGGGAAGTAGTGGGCTTTATGGCAGGTTGGTGCTGGGGAAGAGGAGACCAGGAATGAACATCTGAGCCTTTCAGTATATATAATGCACATTAGTCTTCCAGCTGGATAACTATAATTTGAATCTGATTAAACATAGAGTGGGTTGTTTATATGGTCCTTGTGATGAATATAACAAAATGAGACAGGGAGACATAGCACACCGTCATCTTCATTCCCATATCCCCTCCATATACAGGCCATTCATTTTCACTTCCATAATGCTGTCTCTGACCTACCCGCCTCACACTGCTTGAAACCCTTATGTTTGCTGTCAGGGCCAGCCATCACTCCCCTCTTCCTGCAAGCCCCACAGAATTGTGGCCTTTTTGCAACCCGTTCCCAATCTTTTCAGTAGGCTCCTCTTATTGGGCCCTGCTACACTGCACATCTTGGATCTCTTTCCAGCCATCTCCAGCCTCAAGGATACCACTTTACCTTAATAAACATTAATATTCCAAATACTCCATTCTTCTGACTGTGGTCTTGTCATTACCCCATTTTACTACTTATTCTTACTCACCATATTGTGATCATCCTTGTATACCTTTAACCTTGGGGTTAAAATATAAAAAAAAGGTTCTGTGCAGTTACTACAGAAGTTGCAATATCAATGCTCAGCAAATGGCTAATAGCTACAGACCTGAATTTGCCAAGTAAGGTGTAATCATTTAGCTATAAAGATATGACTTTCAGATACATCAGACATTTTAAAGAGGGTTGGATTGCAGTGTGCACCTCTTGTTAAATCCAGATTAGTGTAAGTATGGTGATTATTATCTCTTATGAATGCACAAAAGCATAGCAAAGGTATAGGCTTGAGGGAAAGGGCAGCTATTAAAAGAGAAAACTAGGTTATACACTCAATACTCATTATAATAAAACAAACAGGATAAAATGCTGCCATTTTATTTACAAAAGTCTCCAGGACCACTGAAGCATGTGTGTGTGGTTTCAAATCATTTGTTGTTGATACCCAAATAGCTTTGGCTGGTTTTAATTATCCCTTCAAGTGGACTTCACATGATTTTCTTTTAATTCAGGTTTCTGTTCATTAAAGGTGGCTGCAAATTAAGAGGATAGGAATTCTGCAGCAGGTAATTCACCTCCTGACTCCCTAAAGCATGTTCACTATCTACAGGGTACAAGTTAGGAGTGTGGTGTAACACTCCCAACAACATTCAAGCAACTTGACACCATCCCGGACAAATTGGTCAATTGGTACCATAAACGTTCATTTTCTCAATTACCAACATTCAGTAGCAGTAGTACACATTGTAGCAAGTCAGTAAGGCTCTGCAGACAGCACATTTCAAACGTATGACCACTACCATCTAGAAGAAAGGGAAGCAGACACAAGAGAACACAACCAGCTCCAAGCTCCTCTCCAAGCATTCACCATCCTGATGTGGAAATAACGCAGTTTGTTCAGTGTCACTGGGTCAAAATCCTGGAGTTCCTCCATAACAGTGTTTTGGGTCTACCTACACTGACAAGGACAGCAGCAGTTCAAGGTGGCAGCTCACCACCACCTGTAAGGCCAGGCAATAAATGCTGGCCCAGCCAGTGATGCCTACATCCCACAAATAAATTCCAGTGTTAAATCCTACTGGAATACTTGAACAAACAAAATCCAAACATCCCTTAGAAATGGAGATCGCAGTTCAGTCATAAACAAGTAATTGGGATGATAAATGCAAGGAAGATGCCATTCCTGGTCAGACACATTACCTGGATAACATGAATGCTCATTGTTGTAATTCAATGTGGGCTTTTGCAACCCACGTTTTGGTGCAACATCGGTGTCTGGGGGAGGGGCGCGGGGGGAGGGGATCCGGTTACTGCTGAACCTGTGGCACGGGCACTCAGCAAACAGCCAACGGCAACAGATCCTGGATTTGGCAAGTAAGGTGAGACGGTATGACACAAACGCCCGATTAATTTTTTGACTAGAGATTCTTAAATGTTAATAGGGTCTACATGGGAACCTTTTAAAAACAATGTTGGGTGGACAGGGGAGAATGGTGGTGGTAAGTGTTGAAACATAGTCATTTGACATGCCTGAAGTTCCAGTGGTCTGTGACAGCTGTGGTCCTAAGCATAGTAGAGCTAGCAGTCAGCAGTTTCAGACAGTAAAGTCTCTCAGACAAGTCAGTTTGGTTTACCTCCCACATTCTGGTGACGAACTAGGGGAGGGAGGATTATTCAAATTTATTTAGCCTCATGAGGCACAATGCTTAAATTGGGAAAGTGAGGTATTAAACAGGCAGCAAAGAAGATTCTTTTTTTTTCTGTAAGCCACAAGTACCTTCAGGGAGTTCATGGCATTCCACTGAATCTCTGTTACACAATCATTATTTTGCATTCATATTTGACAAAACGATAAGAGTCTGAAATAGAAGCTTCTTTTCTCCCCTTGCTGTGACAGAAGCAGGAACACTGTCCTACACTGGATTCAGCTTATGCACCATCTGCTCCTCAAAACTAGAACAGAGAACCAGACAGTACAAATAAAGTCACTGAAAATACAACATGAGATTTCATGGCCTCTGTATTAAACTGTATGTGATTATTGATAAAAATCGCTGGAAATTCTGCAAGTTGCTTTAGCTATATACTTTGAAAATAAAGGCAGGAAAGGGACATTCTCTCATCCATTTTCCATGGAACTTATTTATTGTATTGAGCATTTACCTGCTAATTTAAATGGAGCTTCTATGAGTTTCCAGATAAAAAGAGGACAGGAAAGCCTCAGCAAATGTTCTGCAGTCTAAACAATAGGACAGTAGAAACTGACCACTTAGACCTGAAGACGACATTACACACTCAGGTGAGCTGTAGGCTCGGCCTAACATATGAAGGGAATACAAAGAAAGCAAAGTTTGGCTTCCAATCGGGGGGCTCAAGCCAAAAGAAATATTGCACAATATTAGCATGCCCTGGATTGCAACAACATCTCTGGTGAGAGATGTGACAATCACTGTGACAGTTGAACGGTGGTACAATGAAATACTGTCCCATACTATAAATGGAAAAGCACATTGTGTGGAACATTAGCATGCATCCTGCACTTCTCAAAGTAAAGAGAGACTACATAATTCATGATTAGCACAGAATACAGTTACGAAATTCACCTCAATCAGAGATACACGGAAGCCTAAAAACCACTGCTGGTTTCACTTTCGGTTGTTGGTTCTAAGCTGCTGCTCAATAAACTTGAAATATTTTGGCATAGCCAGTGTACCTTGCAGACAGTAGCTACAGGTCAAATGCACAATGACCATGTAAACCACTTGAGTTTTGAGATTTTGGTGCACATTGGTGTCTAATTCTCTTGATGAGATTGAACACACAGTTAGATAATTCGTCACTACCCCATAATGACTCTTCTCTCCACTAGCAACACATAATAAATTGGGTGGTGCACTCTCAGTCAAAGGCATCTGAGTCAAATTCAAACTGCACAGAAACAGACCATTCGGTCCAACCAGTCCAAGCCAAACACAGTCCCAAACTAAACTAATCCCACTTCCTGTGCTTGGCTTATATGCCTTCAAACATTTCCTATTCACATACCTATCTAAAATGTCTTCTAAAAGCTGTAACTGAAGCCACATCCACCACTTCCTCAGGAACTTCATTCCATGTATGAACCACTCTGTAAAGGAAAACTGCCCCCATATCTTTTTAAAATTTTTCTCTTGTCATCTTAAGAATATGCCCCCTCAACTTGAAATCCCTCACCCTAGAGAAAAGACACCTGCCATCCACCTTATCTATACCCCTCACTATTTTATAAAACTCTATAAGGTCACCTCTTCAGTGAAAGAAAACTCCCAGCTGTTCCTTATAACTCAAACCTCCTATTCCCAACAACATCCTAGTAAATCTCTCCTGAACCCTTTCAAATAGAATTACTACCTACAGATTGTGCTAATATGGTAAGAAATTCCTTATTCGATAAGTGGGCGGCTCAGTGATAAGCGCTGCTGCCTCTCAGCACCAGGAACCCAGGTTTGATTCCAGCCTTAGGCTGCATTGAATTTACACGTTCTCAGTGTTTTAGAGGGTTTTTATCCAAGTGCTGTGGTTTCCTTCCACAGTCCAAAGATGAGCAGGTTTGGTGAATTAGCTACGCTAAATTGCCCATACTCTTCAGGGATGTGCAGGCTAGCTGGATTAGCCATGGGGAAAAATGCAGGGTTGCAGGGATAGGGTAAGGGGGTGCGTCTGGGTGGGATGCCGTTCAGAGAGTCGTGTGGATTCGATGGGCTGAATGGCTTTTTACACACTTATGATTTAATGATTCAGTGTAACAAGAACAACTAGGAGTACAGTGTTTGAAGTGTGGGAAACCTCTCGAAACACACATTACGTGGTATGAATCCTATTCCTGGCTCTCCTACACTTTTTTGTCTATTATGGTTTGTTTAGCTAAAAATATGTATTTATGAAAGGATAAAATTATGGGCTATTTAGCTGACGAACCTAACGGAAGAAGAGACTGGGTCAGTTAGTGTTTCATGTCGTCAATTTAAACCTGCAGGAAACTAAATAATACTTACACTCAGTAGTCTGAGGTAATGTTAAACCCAAGATTCAGGAATGAAACTACAGGGCTCTGTTATTGAAACATATTTGCAAACAAAAAAAAACCCCAGAAAACTTCCGACTCAAACTCAAATACCCGCTGTGCAAATTCCAGCAAATGCTACACTGCATTAAATAAGAAATCTCATATCATTCCAAATATATAACAAATATGTAAGCAGTAATTCCATTTAAATTAGTTGCTTGGCTCTTAGATCACTGTCAAAAAACAGTGCAATGCTCAATTTATTATATGTTGGTAGCATAAAGGCTAGTGACTGACTGCCAAATTGAAACTTCTCTCATTCAGGTTAAATACAAAAATTGCTGCCCTAGTTCATAGAATCACAGAACGGTTACAGTGCAAGTGATGGTACTTGGCCCATCACATCTATGCTGGCTACCCAAATGAGAACTGCACCTGGTGCCATTCTCTTGTCTTCTCTTTGTAACCCTGCACAATCTTCCCTTTCAAACAATCTTTCAATTCCCTATGGAATGTCTTGATTAAACCTGGCTTCAAAACATGCTATCTGTGCATCATGAGAGCAAGATGCACTGCTTTGCCATTATTTTGTGCTGAACCTCTGCCTGGCTTTGAATGGTGTAAAGTTTTATTTTTCCCCAGAAGACACCACAAAGTAAATGCGCTGCAGCAGCGTAGAGTTAGTAATTATCATGCTAAGGATCAGCAGACTGTTGTATACATTTCTGTTCTTTTATTGTGTACACATCTATCTGAGGAATGGAAAAAAAAGGAAGAGGTTTACAATTAAGAATAAATCAAAATTCAAAGGTAAGGACATTTGTTGAAAAGGGCACAGTCAGATGACATTTGTGCCTACTTTTCCTGCGGTTTCTTTCAGAATTAGATTTTAATGATGATTTGGACTAGAAACGGTCTCTGGTAAACCTGGAGTTTGGCTGTGGTGTCACCTAGATTCTTGATGGACTGGTTTGATGTATATAGCAGACTGAAATTCAGAATTCAGAAATTACATCTGAACATTTTTTCAACCAACAGGAATTTTTCGTCTTGCGATGGGGTTTGTGGATGAATCAGATTCAACTTGGTGAGGTAATTTCCATGTAACTGGCCTCTCTCTCTCCAGTCTGAACCGTTTTTTCATTTATATGAGATCATGGTGAACCATTAGCACCATGAAGGCATAATGAGTTATAAAATATCCCTTGTGTTCAGAATGGTGAGGGGAGACATCTTGACTATTTGTATTTCTGTGTTGGTGGACTGCAAGATGTATACGATGTAAAAGTGTGACAGACCAGGAGGACGATGTCAGAGTTCTGTCCTATTCAGTTAACCATTGAGTGGAATCTTTCCAGAAGTTAGGGCCAACTGTGATCACATGCATCATGTGATTGGCTGTTCAAGTTTCAGCTCAATCAAGTTCATTTTAAAGTTTAAACAAGAAAGTATAGGCTTTAAAACAATTTACGGTTTCTCTTCAACTCTTGTAAATACGATCAAAGAGATAGTCAATTAGTTGCCTACTCAGGTCGTAGGTATTTGTTTCCTTCAGTGTGCAATTATCATTGGTTTAAAAGGGAGACATACTGAGAGGCATAAGGAAAGAAATGGTAAGATACAATCTGTTCCGTTATCATCAACTGGGTTGCTGGCAAAACCATGTTATGACATCAAAGTTTATATACACTATATGACCATGAAGGTAACGTTGAGAAAATGTGCTCCATTATTTGGTTGGGGGCAATATTACTTCAGTCACTAATATTATTATTAACAAAAATGCAAGTACCTGTACAACATTTACTGTCTGAAAGAGAAAGAACAACCTGCAGTGCTGATGAAGAATCCTGAGCAAAATATTAGCCTAAATGTCTCTCTTACTATTTCCTGATCCAAGAGTTTTCTTCATTCATTTTACATTTATAGCATTAATGTCATAAGTTTTTGATGATAGAGGTCAAGGAACTTAAGAAATAAATGCTAGGTCTGACAACAAAACTCACCTTTGGCTAGCTGTTTCCTCAGCTTTAAGACTTGGTCAATGTTACAGTCAATGCTAGCATACGAATGCGGGATTGTGGTCTTGGACTCTGTTAGTCTCCGTGCAATCACTTGCCGAATGTTACTTGCTGGGATTTCTGTAAATGTGCCCTGAAAACAGCAAACAATGTAAATTGTCAAACAAAATAAATAAGTTGCATTTATTTATGCATTCCATATCAACAGGAGGTTCAGAGGTGCTTCACTGACAAATGACTTCAAGAGATGTTAAGGTGATTGACACTTCACTGCCTTGTGAGATAATCTAACAAGGCACACATATTCAAGAATAAAAATGAAATATTATGGATACTGAAAATCTGAAATAAAAATGAAAAGTGGTGGAGAAACTCAGCAGGTCTGGATGCATCTGTTGATGCAGAAACAGAGGTGATGTGTCTGATGAGTTTTCATCAGAAGATGGTTCACCACAACTCCTCAAGAGTAATCAGTGATGGGCAATAAATAACAAGTAAAAGATAGCCCTCAAACCGACCAACGCTAGTCCTCCTATTAACAGCACTGAGATGAGTAATCAGTTGGTGTGTTTTGGGTATGAGCGTTGACCAAGATAACCACACAAGTCAGTTCTTCAACATATGCCCCGAAGAACTTTCACATCCATCTCAGCAAGTCGGTGGCACCTTTTATCCAGAAGATAACACCAGACAACAATGAAGCTAGATTGTGTATTCAAGTCACTGTGCTGGGCTTTAGCTCACCACCTTCTCGCACTCAAACGGAGCTTGACATTGTGAAAGTTAGTGCCAGAGAAGACTTCCACTGTCCTAGTTTAAACTATTTTCGTACCCAATTACTTAAATCAGGGTCTGCACTGTTTATAGGATCCAAGTGTTCAGATCCATGATAATTTACCGAGGTAAGTGGAATAAATGCTGGCCTCACCAGTAACAACCACATCCTATGAACAAATTGGAATGTGTCTGAATTTGGCCACGTCAACCAGGCATTAGATGCAGATGTATTTCATCTGAGGTTGCAAGCTACCTGACTGTACCTTTGTCAAAGCTGAAGTCTGATTTAAAGAAAAGGTTTAAAATCTAATTTCAATAACAGAAAAGTGATACCGTCCAAGGTTATCTTCATGGTCATATAGTGTATATAAATCCTCACTGACTTTGCTCAGCTCTGACAATAATTGTGCATTAAGTGCCTCTCCAAGAAAATCAAGAGGATAAAAAGATATATTTGCAACAATATAAATGTTGAGCCACAATGTCAAATGGGTGCACCTCTCAAGTGTCATTTACATTCAGAATTACGTTTTAGTAATTTGAGACTCAAGACTGTTTGAGGCATCAATTCCTATTGAACCACATATGCATATTTCATCTTCCCAGCTAATTTAGAGTAAAGAGAAATAACAAAAAACATAAATAAACAAAATAAACCCCCCTAAATGATACCAGAGATATTTTATTTAGTCAGGTTGCAAGAAAAAGCAAACTTCAAAAACTCCACATAAATCCAAATATAGAGCAGCACAGTGTTGTTTTTTCTGAACTCAAGTCAATGCTTTATTGAGAATATTACAATTTGCATTTTGATATATATTTTTCTATGCCATTTTTCAAAATATTTTCAGCAATTTTTTTTTAGAATCACCTCCGCAATCACAAGGTTAAAAAAACTAAATAGCATACAAGTTTGGTAAATGCAAGGGGTAAATATTATTTTATACATTCTTCATTCCAATGCACTGTTTGCACATTCTACACTTAATACCAGATATTAAGCAACCTGCCACCACTAGCCAATGTGAACAACACATGGCTCCCGACTATTCTCTACTTAGTGCCCTCTCACTTGGCCTAGGATCTCAATGGTAAAATCTAGTCAAGGGCAATAAAGAGGCTCTACAATTAATGCCAACATTTCAGGAACAGAGCAAATTGATCAGGTTCATTGCCATCATCAGAGGCCTGGGAACACTATTTCTCAACAGGCATTGAGGCTTCTGGAAAGCATAGATCAATGTTGTGAAAGAGAAAGGAAAGAAATGGGGGACACAGATTATGAACCAAAGGTGTCGGACTCAACGTTGAGCCCAGAAGGCTTGAAAGTCAATTTTCAGCATTGAAGATGCTGCTCTTTGTGCATTTGAACTTCAATGCATGCTGGATGCATGGGACAGAAACATCAAAGTACGCGAGGTAGAGAATTAAAATGTTAAGTCTCTGGGATTTCCCAATGTAGAAAGGATTATATTGTGAGCAGAGACTATAGAATACTACTAAGTCACTGCTTTATGAAGCAGTGGTGTTTGGGATGTAAAGGGAGAGATGATGAAATGTATTGTGGTTAGGCCACTGTTGGAATATTGCGCGCAATTCTGGTCTCCTTCCTATCAGAAAGATGTTGAGAAACTTGAAAGGTTTCAGAAAGGATTTACAAGGATGTTGCCAGGGTTGGAGGATTTGAGCTACAGGGAGAGGTTGAATAGGCTAGGGCTGTTTTCCCTGGAGTGTTGGAGGCTGATGGGCGACCTTATAGAGGTTTACAAAATCATGAGGGGCATGGATAGGATAAATAGACATAGAACTAGAGGGCATAGGTTGGTACGTATATGGAATGAGCTGCCAGAGGAAACAGTGGAGGCTGGTACAATTGCAACAGTTAAAAGGCATCTGGATGGGTATGTGAATTGGAGGGGTTTGGAGGGATATGGCCCAGGTGCTGGCAGGTGGGACTAGCTTAGGTTGGGATATTTGGCCAGCATGGACGAGTTGGACCAAAGGGTCTGTGTCCGTGCTGTACATCTCGATGACTCTATAACTGTGCTTGCATAGACAGCTGCTGTCAGGAGGAGAGATGTTGAGTTTGCTGGAGAAGTGGACCAGAGCACGAGTGAAGTGACAGTGCCTTTGAACCCTGAAAGAGCACAGGACTATTTCATTGGTGGTATAGTTATGCTGGAGGTAGCAGAAATATTGGTTGGTGGAAGGGGAGAACCAGGGACTTCTGTTATGATTCTGTGAGGGAGATGATGACGTGGGAGGAGAAACACAGTTAAAAGAATAGAGAGTGTTAATGGCCTGTCAAACATGCTGGTGGTAGTGAGGGTAGGGGAATGGGTCCACTTGTTGAAGTAAAAGACAATACTATCGGAAATAGTACAATAGAAGTGATTTCATTAGACCATAAGGAGAAATGGAGAAACAAAGAATGGAACACAGTCATTAGAGTGAGTGGGGAGTGAGGAAACAGTCAAGGGAGGTGTGGGACTAAGGATGATCATAAATGAATATTAGCTGATAGCAGAAATACAGACATTAGAAATCAGGGAAGAGAAGAATTGGAGACGGACATTGTGAAAGAAGGGTGGAAATTGAAAGGGAGGTTGACAAAACTTTCGAGTACATGAAGGGACCAGGAAATTACTGGAAGAAAAAATGTTTATATATCAAAGAGAGAAATAGCTAGAACACATGCAGCCACTCATTACAAATTTTTTTTAATTTGGAAAAAGTCCGTGATGCCAAAAGAGAAGCTGTGCATTCTGACAGTACTACACAATGTTCTGGATTCAACACAGTTGGAAAATTCTTGATCTTAACCTCTGCCCCAATTCAGTTTTGTTTCACTTTGCTGGTTTTGGTTTTATTCATGTGTTTTTCTTTCTCCATTTCTTTTTAATTTTATTTAGAAACAAACAGTTCATGATTATGCACTCTCAAGTTTTTTGTTTGCTTCTCCCATTGTTTTGTCCCCCTTTGGCATCTTGTTATTTAGTAGTTACTGTTTTCTGGTCTCCACAGATGTTGCACAAGGGCTCACTTGGGTCAGTCAATGGTGATAAACTGTAGTTTCAGGCTCCAATGTGAGTGTTCCTGTGGCGTGACTGTGGAGCTTATCAACGCCAAGTTCCAGCACAGCTGGCAATTCTGGCACACATGCACGGATTGGGACAAGCCAGGGATGTTCAGTCCAGCTCCTATTTCTTTTTTTTAAAAAGGAGTCTACTAAAAGTTCATAGAGCCATAGAAACCTACAGCATGGAGAAAGGCCCTTTGGCCCAAACTGGTCCATTATGACCAAAATTCCATCCACGCTAACCCCATTTCCATGCACTTGGCCTATATCCTACTAATCCTGTCTTATCCATGTATTTGTTCAAATGCCTTTTAAATGTGTTAATGTACCTGCCTTCGACTGGCAGCGCATTTCACTTACTGGGGGTGGGAGTGGAAAAACCAGACTGATGACCCTATGGGGCTGGGGAAAGGTAAACTTATGTGGCTAGACAGCGATTGGACACAATGAGAAGAGTTTTCACATAGCATGTGTGCTGTGGTCAGCAGATCCCAGGAAGCCAGGGTTCAGGTGAAGTCCTGAGGAACTGAGAGCAAGTAGAAGTTTTTGACTCTGACTGGAAAGAGAGGAGCAGCCAAAGAAGGTACCTCCATAAAGCTAATGTGGTGCAGATGACTCTGAGGAGATGTGGGCTCACTGAAATTCCAGAAACTATTTGGTAACAGAGAATGGGTGTGAAGGCAACCCATAAATACTGGAACTCAAAGAAACCCCACAGCAGTGAATGAAGCTATCTTTGAAAGAAGTGCAATTGTATTATAAGTGTTAGAGTGGAACCTTTGGAATCCAGTGTAATGGAGTTTCATGGGGAGAGATAAATGCTTAGATTTTTATGTGAAATTGAACAATCAGCAGTGCATGACACATTGACCTTTGAGGAAACTTTGAGCTAGGTCTTTGAAAGTAAGAAATTGCAATCCCACGCGAAAGATGTTAAGAGGAGACACAATTATTTTTGGCCAATAAGAGAAAATATAATACTAGGGCAGTGAGTTTTTGTAAAAGTGTATTAAAAAAAAACTAAATTGCTGGGCTGCACTAGAGAACAGCATACAGTTATGGGCATTGTGTTACAGGAAGGGCGTGATCGCATTCTAGATGGTACAGAGGAGATTTAGAAGGTTTTACTGGGAGTGAAGAATTTTAGCTATGAGTAAAGATTGACTATTTTCTTTGGAGCAAAGGCAGCTAAGTGCAGCTGGATTTAATTAATGTTTGCCAAAGGCCTTCTGTCCATTTACACTTCTCAGGAGTCACCCATATATTGTGGATTCCTTTGTCTCCTTTACTGTCCAAATCTCACTGGAAATAGTTTTCCCAGTCACGGCAACACACATCAATCAGTGAAAATGGAGGAGTTGAGGATCATCTGCGATCTCATTGAATGGCAGACTGGTATTGATGGGCTGAATGGCCTGCTTCTGCTCCTGTGTCTTATGGCTATTATACCCTTATTTCCTGCCACTGAGCCAATTTATTATTCCCTTGGATTCGATGGGATTGTACATTTCTGACAAATCTACCACATAGGATCTTGCCAAATGCCTGGCTGAAATCTATTTGGAATAGATGAAATGTACTAACTTCATTGAATCACCTAGTTACCTCAGTGACAAATTAAATCATGTTTGTCAGATAAGACCTTTATTGAATATTGCACAATCACAAAATCCTTTGACACCAGTTACAGTGAAACTGAAGTCTGGTCATTTACATGGCATCAATCTTACTTTCTGGTCCAGTTTTGGAAATGATGAAAGTGAAGAATGTTCATTGAAAGAAGGGACTACAGCATCTTTGCACCAATTATGCCATCCACAAACGAGGACCCATATGTATCTAATTGCAGGATGGGACTCTTCGCCACAGCAGATTCACTGCCGACAATTAGCTACTGCCCTTTGACCACTGAAGACGATTCACCACCACAAATAGAAATATATACAATATTGGATGAACCCCAAAGTCTTTTTGCTAAAATACTATATATCTGAGAGAATAAAATAGGGGCTATGTTGAACGTACCATCCACAAACCACATCGATTCTGCTAAATGATGTATCCAAGATTCCCGACCAAATATGATTATACTATTACTTCCTTGACTATCCAATAGTGTATATACTTCTATCAAATAAGCAGCGCTCAACGTACGTATGCATGTTTGAAATGGTGAAGTCTTTGGTACCTAATCCCAGACCACAGTATATCCATTGCGACTTTGAGCAGGCAGCAGTCAGTGCTATGAGAGAATGTTTCCCTGAAGTTAGAATTAGGGGCTGTTTCTTTCATTTGGCACAAAGTTTGCATAGACATATCGCTGCAGTTGGAACAACTCGTCAATGTAACACAGATCCTGATTATACTTTAAAAGCAAACATGGTAATTGGTTTGGCTTTTACCTTTATAAATAAATAGCGCATAACTATCAAATGAACTAAAATTTCATTGTTTAATATTAATGTGAGATTTTACTTCCATTATAAGGATTTTTAAAATATATTTCCTTTTTCTGGTTAAAGTTTGTAACTCATTTTTATACATAAACCAAAAAAATGATATTTATTTTCCCTCTTTTTATAATCAATATGTAGTATGTAGTTGTATAAATAAAGGGGACTGAGAAGTATGAAAGAACAGGCAGGAGGGAAAACAATCAGTACATATATATTTTTCCGGTGGTGAATAGTCTCCAGGAGGTCAAACGACCCCAGTGGAGAAACGCTGGTGGAGAACTGGCAGTGGTTAATCATCGGTGGCGAATCTGCTGTGGGGAATGGTCACCAACCCGTCTAATTGGACGGTCTGCCTTTTACAGTGTAGTCTGAAAAGTTAGCAAACAATGCACAGCTACTATACCAGAATGTTGAGACGCACATCTCTGGGTCACTAGTCACCCTGCTACAAATTTTCAATGATTGAATTGAGAAAACTGTCTTTTTTTGCATTCTGCCTTTACTTTGTTTCAAATCTGCATTACCTTACATTTCCTGTAGTTAATCCAAAAGGTTTTTCAGTACAGTTTTAGTTTAAAAAGCAAATTTCCAATTCCATGTAATTACTGATTCACAGCTACAAGCACTCGGAAATGACAATACTTGTACTTGTTTACACTTAGTTCTTGAAAAAGTTCTGAAGTTTATAGGCTCCTGTCAAACAACAGCCTTGGGGCCTCACTCCTGCCTACAATCCTCGATGGATGGCTGACAACACCAAGTCAAAAATAACCATGGAATACATCATTATAACTGAAAAACTGAAGTGAGTAGAAAGTTCATCTGTGGGGTTACTTTAGGAAATGCTGCAAAATTAAATGAAGGAAATGTGAGGTCATGTCATTTCTATGAATATCACCTAGCAGTTTTTCCATTTGTTTACAATGATACCAATTATCTTACATTTGAATGTTGCATCATTTGCTGGTGGAAAAGTTCTAACCATAATGGCATGCTGCTTTTTGAGAGATTCAACGTAACCAAGAGCAGCTTGCTAAACATTTCTTCCTGAAGAGTATTATTTTAAATGAAGGAAACATATAATAAGGAGACAAAATGTTACAAGCATGGATAGGTCTTCTGAGGATAACGCAGCTTAATGCCATTAGGATCGTCACAGGCTAGTACTGACGAAATCTTCACAGATGGCAAGGTTGCGATGGGTGAGCGCTAATTGAATATACTTCAGGATTTTCATGACAAGTTATACAGTGACGAGCAAAAGTTCACAGTAAAGCAGCTGTGCTTCTAATACTTCTTTATTTTTCAATTTATTGGCATTTCAAACATAATATTTTGAAAAAGTGGTGGAATGTTTGGACCAGCTAATTGTGACTCCATGGAGTAAGGTATAAAACAAAACTTCTCTATATCAGAGATTTAAAAAAAAGGTTTACAGGCACTACCCATTTCCAGTGCATGCTAGTGAATCCTACTTTATCATATTTTTTCAGTCTCCCAAACAATCACCTTCTTGCTATAGATAAAGCCTCAGTAAGACTATTCCTATTAACAGTGCATTACTATTCCCATAATAGTGGTAACCTTATGACAGATTTAAAACAGCAACATATCAATGGATCATTGCTTCTATTTTGTTGATTAGCAGTTCCACAGCAGCTTCAGTATTCAAATCGCTGCCAATTTTTTTCAGAATGTCTGAGCTCAATCTGGTATGCATCTTTTTTTTGAACCACTGCAGTCCATGTGCTGTAGGTAGACCCACAATGCCGTTAGGGAAGCAATTCCAGGATTTTGTCCCCAGTGACACTGAAGGAACGGCTATATATTTCAAAGTCAGTGATTGGTTTGGAGGGGAACTTGTTCCAATGCATTTTCTGCCTTTGTCCTTTTGGGTGGTAACAGTTGAAGATCTGATGTTGCAGGTGCTCTGGCAAGTTGCTACTCTGCATATCTTAGCTGGTACACCCTATTGTCATTGTGTGCTGGTGGTATAGGGAGTGAATATTAATGTTGGGAAGTGGGCTGATCAAGCAGATTAGGTGAAAGTGAGGACTGCAGATGCTGGAGATCAGAGTCGAGTGTGTGGTGCTGGAAAAGCACAGCAGGTCAGGCAGCATCCGAGGAGCAGGAAGAGCAACATTACTGGCAAAAGCCCTTCAACAGGAATGGGCTTTTGCCCGAAACATCGATCTTCCTGCTCCTTGGATGCAGCCTGACCTGCTGTGCTTTTCCAGCACCACTCTAATCTTGATCAAGCAGATTGCTTTGTCCCATGCAGTGGTGAGCTTCTTCAATGCTGTTTGAGGTGCACTCATCCAGGCAAGAGTATTCCATCACACTCCTGAATTGACCCTTGTAAATGGTGACATGTTTTGGGGAGTCAGCTAATGAGTTGTTCGCTACAGAATTCCCAGTCTTTGATGCATATTATTTTGTGACTGCTCAATGCCAAGAGGTGGTTAGATTCTCTCTTGTTACAGATGGTCATTGTCTGACACTTGGGTGGTGAGTGCTACTTGCAATTTGTTATGCAAAGCTGAATGCTGTCCAAGGTTGATCTATCCAGGTATGGGCTGCTATAGTTCCAATCTTATGAGGCAGAGTGAGCATGGATTTGTGAACGGAAAATCTTGTTTGACTAGCTTGGAATATTTCGGAGGATGTGAGCAACAAATTTGATAAGGAAAGTTTTACAGTATAATATACTGTCAGAAGGCTTTGAAAAAAATCCCCCATAGGGAGCTTGTTAAAAAAATGAAAACTTGTGGGATGGGGGTAATGTACTGGCCTAGATTAAGGATTGGCTAATAGAGTTGGAATAAATGGGCTATACCCGCATGGCAGACTGTGACTATTGGGGGTCAGTTCTAGGCCCTAGCTGTTCACAATATATATCAATGATTTGGAGATAGAATGCGACATTTCCAAATTTCCTAGAACCCCTACAATGTGGAAGCAGGCCATTCAGCCAAGTCTACACTGACCCGCCAAAGAAATTGCCACCCAGAGCATCCTCTGCCCTATCCTCGTAACCCTGCACTTCCCATGGCTAATCCACCTAGCCTGCATATCCCTAGACACTATGGGCAATTTAGCATGGCCCAACTACCTAACCTGCACATCTTTGGAATGTGGTAGGAAACCAGTGCACCCAGAGGAAACCCAAGCAGACATGGGGAGAATGAGCAAACTCCACACAGTCACCAGAAGCTGGAATCAAACCTGGATCACTGGCGCGGTGAGGCAGCAATGCAAACCACAGTGCCACTGTGTCAGACTGGGATACAAATCTAAGTGGGAACGTATGTTGTGAGGAAGAATACAACATTCCTGATAATTATGTCTGCAGAAAGTGTGTTTGGTTATAAATCCTATTGGGTTGCATGGACCAGTTGGGGCATCAGTTTGAGGCAATGTGGAATTTACAGGTGCTGGGGGGTGTGATGGATGCCAGGTTCAGGAAGGTGGAAAAATCACAGATACAGTAAACTAGATGTGTTACCTTTAGGAAAGGTAGGAGGGGTAGGCAGGTTGTGTAGGAGTCTTCTGCGGTTATCCCCATCTCAAACAAGTATACTGCTTTGGAATCTCAGGGGAATGTCGCACTGACAGCCAAGTTTCTGGTACAGAGACTGGCTCTACTGTGACAAGGGGAACATGGTTCCAACTGATTGATGATGATAGTGGACTCTCTTATTAGAGGCACAGACGGTTGTTTCTGTGGCCAACAACGAGACATCAGAGTGATGTGTTGCCTCCCTGATGCCAGGGTCAGGGATACCTCCGAGAAGGTGCAGAATATTCTCAAAGTGGAGTGGGGCCAGCAGGAGGTCGTTGTTCATGTTGGCACCAGTGACATAGGAAAGGAAAAAGACGAGGTTCTGAACAGAGGATATAGAAACTTAGGCAGCAGGTCCTCGAGGGTTGCCTGGATTTCTCCTGGTGCCATGTGCTAGTGAGAGTAGGAAGAGGTGGTCAGGGCATATGAACGCATAGCAGAGGCATTTTTGGCTCATTGGAATCTCTTCTGGGGTAAAAGGTGACCTGTATAAGGAGGATGGGTAGAACCTGAATTTGAAAAGGGACAAATATACTGGAGGAGAGAATTGCTAGACCTGTTTGGGAGGATTTAAATTAATAAATGTTGGGGTGGCAGGGGGTGCGTGGTGGTGGTGCTGGTGCTGGTGGATTGGTGGGTCCCAGGCACAGTGAGAAAAGAGACCAGTCCGAGGCTAGAGCAGTAGAGAGGAGGAACAAGACAAATAGTCAAGGCAGTGAAGAGGAAGACAGAACAGGGTAGGACTGATAAACTAAACAGCATTTATTTCAATGCAAGAGGCCTGACAGGTATGTCAGATGAACTCAATGCATAGTTGGGAACATGGGACTGGGATATCTAAACTATTCCAGAAATGTGGCTCATGGATGGACAGGACTTGCAGCTTAATGTTCTAGGGTATAGATAGCAAAGGAAGGGTAGAGAGAAGAGGGATTGAAGTTTCTGGTTAGGGACAACATTATGGCTGTACAGATGAAAGACATTCCGGGCAGTACGTCCAGTGAAGTTATTTCGGTGGAACTGAGACATAAGGAAGTGATGATCACCTTATTTGGATTGTATTATCACCAGCAAGTTGGTGAAGGGAATCCTAAGGATTTACATATATCTGCAAAGGCAAGGACTAATTAGGGACAGTCAACATGGGCAACATCTAGTCAACATCCAGAAGTGTGGGAAATAGTGTCTCACCAACTTGATTGAGTTTTTTGAAGAAGTATCAAAGAAGATTGATGAAGGCAGAGAGGTGGACATTTTCGATATGGACTTCAGTAAGGCGTGCGACAAGGTTCCACAAGGTAGACTGGGTAGCAAAGTTAGATTGCATGGAATACAGGGAGAACCAGCCGTTTGGATACAAAATTGGCTTGAAGGTAGAAGAAAGAGTGTTGGTGGAGGTTTGCTTTTTGTATTAGAATCCTGCAGCTAGTGGTCTGCCATAATGATCAGTGCTGGGTCCACTGCTTTTTGTTATTAGTATAAATGATTTGGATGTGAATATCGGAGATACGGTTAATAAGTTTGCAGACGACACTAAACTTGCTGGTGTAGTGGACAGTGAAGGAGGTTATCTCAAAGGACATTGGTTAGGGCATTTTTGGAATACTGCATTCAACTCTGGTCTCCCTGCTATAGAAAATATGTTGTTAAATGTGAAAGGGTACAGAAAAGAATTATAAGGATGCTGCCGAGGTTGGAGGGTTTGAGCTATAGGGAAAGGCTGAAGAGGCTGGGGCTGTTTATCTGGACTGTCAGAGGCTCAAATCTTCCACTTGTATTTTCTTCTGTAAAGATGAATCTAAAACTAAACCTTTTCTATCTCGCACCTCATATTTAAGAACTCCAACAGGATAGGTTCATTTGACCTATTACAAATGTCATAATAAGCTCATACTTTTTTAATGCTTCATTTATTGTTCATGAATAATGGATGCTTTCAACTTGCCTAATATTGACATTTAGCTCAAGTGTTGCTGTTGCCCAACTTAACTCGTTTGCTTTTTAATAAATGGAATATTTCGAGCCCCCTAGCACACTCCCAAGGTCCATTGAGATTTGATAAACTATAACTCACACTAGCTTAATGTCCTGATCCAGTCTTTTAATATTCTCAAATAGATAGCTTCAGGGTTGAGAGATTTGTCTGGGCCAATTCTCTTGGTTCACCCCTTGCAATATTCTGTTATAATAATTTCTAAGAGTATCAATCCTTCATTTTAAGCGTACATTAGTCAGGGAGGATTAATATGGCTTGCTGTTCCGCTCTTTATATTTGACAAACTGTTATGGTGATCAATAATGGATGATCAATATTCAAATTTCCTCCTTCTATTCTGGTCACTTATGCATCCTTGATTTTATTATGACACGATGATGAACCCTTCTGTTAATTAAACTAAACATCCAGAAAAGCTCACCTCATCTCTTAATCTGTTAAAATATATGAGTGACAGAGAACTCCCAAGTTCCACTATTTAAATAAAATATCAATTTATTCTTTAACTTTAAAAGTGAACATTAAACAGCTATTCACAACTTTAAACTCCCCTTTCTCTTATCTGATTATCTGCCTCCAACTCTAAAACAATATTCTGTTCCAATAAAACACTTATCAAAATTACATCAACTTAATTTCAAAAACCACACAGTAGCTGTCGTCATTGGTGTTTTCCTTCCTACAGCTGAAGATCTCCTTGGTCGTCCTTCCTTTACTGTGAAAATGTTTTCTATGAAAAGGTACCTTTCACAGAGTGTTTCAAGTGGTAGTTGCTGTATCGATGGCAGTTGCTCTGTGTGACTTTCAAAATGCCTGCCTTTTTTATACCCCCAGCATCAATCATCTCATTCGTTGACAAAACAATAAATTCAAACTCGACTGGGTTTTAATATCCTGGGGCATAATTTAAACTGCTTGGTTAAATTCAAATTGTTATCAAAACAGCAATCAACTCAGGTATCTATTTCCCAGCCAAATGCTACGTATTTTCAGTCTTCCAGTACACTCAGACTGCCAGCTCGTATACAACAGGTGCTTGTAAGCTCTCAATGCAAACAGCATTCACACTCTCAAATGTAACTTCAACTTCATAACAATTTCCATCTATCAACAGTGATTATACCTAGATACCTCGGACTAGAAACATCCTTAGTAAAACTCTGGTGTCTGTTTTCTATTCTAACACAGAAAAGAGGAGTAGGCTATTCAGCCCTTTGAGTTGGCTCCACCATTCAATATGCTCCTCCATCTCAATGCCATATTCCCACTTTCTTGTCATATTCCTTGACAGTTTTAAAATCTAAAACCGTCTCTATTTCTTTTCTCGAATACATTCAGTAATTTGAACTCCAGAGCTTACTGTGGTACAGGTTCGGATCCCTACTTCCTAAATGGTCTACTCCATATCTTAAAACTGAATCCCCAAAATCTCCCAACCTGGAAAATATCCACTTTGCATTTAGTCTGTCCAGCATTGTTTGAATTTTAAGTGTTTCAATCAGATTCTCTCTCATCCTTCGGAACTCCAATAAATTGAGGCGTAGTCAAACCAATTTCTTCTTATAGGACATGCTGGTATCAGCTTAGAGAAACTCTGCCGTGAGCACACTCTGCACTATATATCCTTAAGTAAAGACACCAAAACTGCACACATTACTCCAGGTGTTGTCTCACCAAGGCCTTGCATAACTTCAGAAAGACATCCCTATTTCTGAATGCAAATCCTCTTGCGATGAAGACCAATATACCATTAACCTTTCTAATTGCTTGCCCCACCTGCCTGTCTACTTTCATTGACTGATGTACAAGGACACCCAGACAAGCAATACTTCTTGGGTATCCAAATCTCCAGAAGGGAAGGTTAACAAATAAAGATATTACAGGCAGTCTGAAGCAAGAGATCCACTATCACACACTTTCACAGACCTCATCTTGCTAATGGGCATGAGAAGCATGTTCTGGGAATTCAGAAGGGCAAAAGGCAGGAGTTTTCTGGTACTTGATACCCCACACTGCCACTTCTACTCTTAACCGTTAGAGTAGTTGATGCTCTGCACAGCTAACCAGAGATAGGTGCAAGATTTGCAGCATTGGTCAGTGTATGAAGCTGAGTTGGTTTCTCCGGGTTGTTAGCTAGAAAAGAAATAGGATTGTGAAAGCAAGCTTTGGTTGGTACCTGACCAAATGAGTGAAGGTTAAATGTCGGTTTCAATTTAAGTGCTGCACTTCAGTTTCAATACAAAAACACAGATCAAGTTCTCACAAGCAAAGATGGTTTTACTGAACACATGATCTTCCATTTCATCAAGTTACGATTCCGAATAACTCACCGGAGCTAATGGCTGTCCTGGAATGGAGATTGGTGGTGTGGAGGGCCGGGCATATCCAGGGGGGCTTGTTGCTGCTTCACTGCCCTTCACAGGAGGTTGCAAAGGGGCACTGGCCGCTGTCCTGGTCGGTGTCATGGTACCTTTTAGCTTCAACATATTCAAGGCATCCCTGTAAAAATTCACATCCTTAGTGTCAAGGAGGACAAGTGAGCTGTTCAAATGTTTAAAAAATATTTTTTGTTCTTTATCATCCTTTCTGAAAGATGACTGCAACTGCTCCTGGTATGACAGAACTGTAGAGCTAAGCTACGTTTAAATGTCTGAAGGCTCAGTTTCCATGTTGATTGTGGAGATTGTCTGACATGGGGAAGGAAAACTACATTTTTTCCACTGTGCAATGGTTTCATCTTCCACACCCTAGAATTCCCTTGCTCTTCCTTTCCATTCCCCTCTCTTCCTTTAACAGCCTTTACTGAAATTGTAAACTTTATGTAGTTTTTTTTTAAAAAAATCATCTCCTAGCATCCTTTTTTGGTTTAGTGCTTTCTTTCCCTCCTAACTTCCTTGGAAGGCTTTTCCAAGTTAAAACAGTGATATAAATTCTATTAGCTATTCTTCATTACAGAGAGGTAGACATTCAAAACAGTTAATCTGCATTAATGTTGCAGGCTGCCTGTCCTTTCATAAGAAGTCATTTTTTATTATCCACTTAGCGCCAGGAGCAACAGAACATAGGACTAAAAGTAAGGAAAAACTTCATTTATTTCCCCCCATGGCTACAATGCACAATCACTGTTCTTTACTTGAAAAGAACCAGATAAAAGAGTCAGCATTGCTCTAGTTTGCATGTTACCGGGTTATATCGGATCAGTTGGCTTGACAGGCAACAGACCACTGAGTCCTGGTCTACAAATGAAATGGGATCAGGTTGAAGGTGTGCAGGAAAAACAGCTGCAGTCTATGCAATGAATACTGGCAAAGGGCAGCAGTAATATCCTTGGTTAAAAATAAAATCACACAACACCAGGTTATAGCCCAACAGGTTTAATTGGAAGCACTAGCTTTCGGAGCGCTGCTCCTTCATCAGGTGGTTGTGGTGCTCCGAAAGCTAGTGTGCTTCCAATTAAACCTGTTGGACTATAACCTGGTGTTGTGTGATTTTTAAACTTTGTCTACCCCAGTCCAACACCGGCATCTCCAAATCATGGGCAATAACCTTGAGGAGATTCACTATTAAATTGCTAAACCTGCCACTCCTGGCTGAGGTGAGCAATGCTAACGAATGAAGACTGTACCTTCAAAGTGCACCAGATTTCTTTTAAATGCTGAAGATTTCAGTCAATCAAGCTTCCTTTACAGGCAAGTGGAAGGTGCAGATTGTAATGAGCAGCAGGCCAAAACATGCAGGTCTTTTAGGGTGTGAGTAAATTGGATTAACATCAGTGCAGACACAATTAACCCTGGGGGCTTTCAACTTTAACTGCACAATTTATCAGCGCTCTCACATTGCTTGGCTCAGGAATGCTTGAATGGCATTGGCACTCATCAAACTTGAGGAAGATCATTTTTTAAAAATATAAAAAGATAGGGAAAAAACCACTTCCTCAATGTGCAGGACTTTTAAAAACATACTACACTACATGACAAAGAGAGATTCAAAAATCCCATAAATCTACTTTTTCACTGCTAACTTATTATTTAATGTCAATTGTGAACCAAAAACCTGGAAGAATAGATTCACAGCATTCGAGGAGAGTTGTAACAATAAGCTGAGCAGGAAGGAGGCAGGGAAGAGAAGCAAAGTTCATACAAAGTGTTACTTACCTCCCAGCATTCCTCAGCCAAAAAAAAACCAAACAAAAACACCTAAATTTACATTCAGCCTGACTTAACAGTGACTCAGTCAGTCCAAGTTACGTCATACTCAAGAAGTGTGGCGCTGGAAAAGCACAGCTGGTCAGGCAGCATCTGAGGAGCAGGAGAGTCCACCATAATCTCTTCATCAGGAATGTGGGTAGGGGGTGCCCAAGAGGACGGAGAGGTATTTGGCAGTGGTGGGGCGGCGGGGGGGGGAAAGAGAGCAGGGGGAGAGGAAGGTAGCTAGGAATATGATAGGTAGATGAAGGTTTTGGTGGGGGGGGGGGGGGGGGGGGGGGGGTGATAGGTCAGAACAGAAGGTGGAGCAGAAGGTGGGAAAGAGGATGGACAGGTAGAACAGGTCAAGGAGGCGGTGCTGAGTTGGACAGTTGAAACTGGGATAAAGTGGGGAGGGGAGATGAGGAAACTGGTGAAGTCGACATTGATCCTGTGTGTGGTTGGAGGGTCCCAAGGCAGAAGATGAGGCATTCTTCCTCTAGGTACTGGGTAGGTAGAATTTGGCGGTGGAGGTGGTCCAGGACTTGCATGCCCTTGGCTGAGTGAGAGGGGGAGTTGAAGAGTTGGGCCACAGGGCGGTGGGGTTGTTTAGTGCATATGTCTCAGAGGTGCTCTCTGAAACCTTCTGCAAGTTGGCGTTCTGTCTCCCCAAGGTACAGGAGACCACATTGAGAGCAATAGACACAGTAGATGACTTGTGTGGATGTGCAAGAAAATCTGTCAGGTGTGGAGGGATCCTTTGGGGCCTTGGATGGGGGTTAGGGGGGAGGCATGGGTGCAGGTTTTGCATCTCTTGCAAATGGAAGGTGCCGGGAGTGGAAGATTGTGTGGCATGCAACTAACAAGGGAGTCGTGGAGGGAATGGTCCCTGCAGAATGCTGATAGGGGTGGGGAGGGAAATATATCTCTGGTGGCGGGGTCCGTTTGTAGGTGGCAGAATTGGCAGCGAATGATGCGATGCATACTGAGGTTGCTGGGTGGAAGGTAAGGACCAGGGGGTTCTGTCCTTAGTGCGATTGGAGGGTGGGGTTCAAAGGTGGAGGTGCGGAAAGTGGAGGAACGCATCAACCACCATGTGGGAGGCAAAATTGCAGTCCTTGAAGGAGGCTGCCATCTATGGTGGAATTGTTCCATTTGGGAGCAGATGTGGCAGAGGCAGACGAATTGGGAGTAAGGGATAGCATTTTTACAGGAGCAGGTGTTGGAGATGGTGTCGTCCAGTTAGCTGTGGGAGTCGGTGGGTTTGAAGTAGATGTCTGTGTTGAATCAGTCACCAGAATAGAGGTGGGAGGGGTCCAGGAAGGGGAGGGAGGTGTCAGAGATGGTCGAGGTGAACTGGAGGTCAGGGTGGAAGGTGTTTGTGAGGTTGATGAACTGTTCAACCTCCTTGTGGGAGCATGAGATTACATCAATCCAATCATCAACGTAGCGGAGGAAAAGATGGGGAATGGTGCCGTGTAACTGCAGGAGATGGAGTGTTCCATGTAGCCGATGAAGAATCAGGCATAGCTGGGGTCCACTTGGGTGCCCATGGCTACCCCTTTGGTCTGGAGGAACTGGGAAGAGTCGAACGAGAAATTGTTGAGGGCGAGGACCAGTTCAGCCAATCGAATGAGTATGTTGGTAGTGAAGGGTACTGATTGGGTCAGTGGGAGAGGAAGAAATGGAGGGCTTGGAGGCCTTCCTCATGGCACATGGATGCGTCTAGGGACTGGATGCCCATGGTGAAGATGAGGCATTGGGGGGGGGGGGCAGAGAACTGAAAGTCCTGGAGGAGGAGGAAGGTGTGGGTGCCATCTCGAATGCACCTAGGGGAATCCTGGACCAAGGGAGACAGGACAGTGTTGAGGTATGCAGAGATAAGTTCAGTGGAGCAGGAGGCGACGATGGGTCGACCAGGGCAGTGAGGTTTGTGAATCTTAGATAAGAGGTAAATTAGGTGGTGCAGGGTTCCTGCACTATGATGTTGAAGGCTATTGGTGGGAGATCCCCTGAGGTGAAGAGGTTGTGGATGGTCTGGGGGATGATAGTTTGGTGGTGGGAGGTGAGGTCGTGGTTGAGGAGGTGTCCATGAGGCAGTGTACAAGTCGTTGTGCCAAACTACCACTGTGTCCTTCTTGTCTGCGGGTTTGATGGGGAGGTTGGGGCTGCAGCAGAGGGAGTGGAGGGCGATGCGTTGCAAGGATAAGAGGTTGGAGTGGGTTAGAGGGGTGGACAGTGTCAGACCCTTGTCTCTTTCAAGTTTACTACAATGGTTTTTTTTAGAAACTCTGAATAAAATGAGCTATCATACATAATTCAAATGTTCTTTGGCAGTTCATTGTGTTTCAGGCCATTTTGGAACACCAGCACCATTTGTTCATGCTGTTAAAATAATATCTGCCCAAAGAATAATAGTAGAAAAGATGTATGGAAGCTCACTGAATTATGTGTATGCCTGGTCCAGAACCTCTGATTCATTTTGGATCAATCAAGATGGTTAATAGCTGAACTCCACAGTTGAGGAGAGTGACAGCCCTTGACAAAAAGGCCATATTTGATTGAGTATGGCATCAAGGAGTCCTGGCAAAACTGATCTGGAGATGCCGGTGTTGGACTGGGGTGTACAAAGTTAAAAATCACACAACACCAGATTATAGTCCAACATGTTTAATTGGAAGCACTTTAGCTTTTGGAGCGCCACTCCTTCATCGAGGCAACCACCTGATGAAGGAGCAGCGCTCTGAAAGCTAGTGCTTCCAATTAAACCTGTTGGACTATAACCTGGTGTTGTGAGATTTTTTTAACTGGCAAAACTGGAATCAATGGGCATCGGGGGCAAACACTCTGCTGGTTAGAGTCATTCCTGGCACAAAGGAACATGGTTGTGGAGGGTCAGTCATCTTAGGTCCAGGACATCTCTGCAGTAGTCCCTCAGGGTAGTGTGCTAGACCCAACAATCTTCAGCTGCCTCATCAATGATCTTCCCTCTGTCATAAGGTCAGAAGTGGGGATGTTCACTGATGATGGCACAGTGTTCGGCACTATTCGCAACTCCTCAGATAGTGAAGCAATCCGTGCTCAAATGCAACAAGATCTGGACAATATCCAGACTTGGGCAGACAAGTGGCAAGTAACATATGCGTCACACAAATGCCAAACAATGACCATCACCAGTAAGACACACTCTAACCACCGACCCTTGACATTCAACGTTATTACCTTCATTGAATCCCCAACTGTCAACATCATTGACCAGAAACTCAACTGGGCCCACTACATAAACACAATGGCTACAAAAGCACATCAGAGACAAGGGATGCTGCAGTGAGTAACTCACCTCTTGACACCCCAAAGTCTATCCACCATCTACAAGTACAAGTCAGGAGTGTGATGGAATACTCCCCACTTGCCTGGATGGGTGCAGTTCCAACACCACAAGAAGCTTGACACCATCCAGGACAAAGCAACCCACTTGATTGGGATCTCATCGACAAACATTCAATCCCGCCACACTGGCGCTCGGTAGCAGCAGTGTGTACTATCTACAAGATACACTGCAGAAATTCACTGAAGACTCTTAGACAGCACCTTCCAAACCCACGACCAGTTCCATCTAGAAGGACGAGGGTGGCAGGTACTTGGGAACACCACCACTTGCAAGTCCCCCTCTAAGCCACACATCATTCTGACTTGGAAATACACTGCCGTTCCTTCAAAGTCTTTTGGTCAAAATCCTGGAATTCCCTCCTTACTGGCATTATGGGTCAGCCCACAGCAAGTGGACCGCAGCGATTCAAGAAGGCAGCTCACCACCATCTTCTCAAGGGCAAGTACGGATGGGCTATCAATGTTGGCCAGCCAGCGATGCCCAAGCCCCACAAATTAATAAAAATTAGGATTTGATTTAATTCATGGATGTGCATACCCTCAATACTCAAGGAGAAACTTGAAATCTCTATCCACAAATACACTTCTGGTGAGATCAAAAACTGAGGATATAAATAGCTTTTAAAAATACTCTAGAAATTATTTCAGCATTCATACTGAATGTGTTAGAGAATTACAATGCAATCAAAAAGAAAACAAAATTGGATTTTGCCCTTTCTTGAGCAGTGCCTGGAGCAGACTTTGATTTTATTAAGGACATCAAGAAAGGATGTAAAGAGAAAGTAAATTGGAGGAACACAGCAAGTCTGGCAGCATCTGTGGAGAATAAAAGTGGAGGTAATGTTTCAGGTACAATGTCCAGTCTTCAGAACGTGTCTGAAGAAGGCTCACTGAACCCAAAACATTGGCTCTGCTTTCTCTCCGCAGGTGCTGCAGACCAGCTGAGTTTTTCCAGTAATTTCTTTTTCCGTTTCAAATATAGAGTAACCACAGTTTTTAATTTTATTAAGCAACATTGCAATGTCACTGCCCTAGTCTTACAAAAAGGCTTTCAATTTATCGTCAGATGTAATCCTTATGAGCAGCCTGGAAGTCAAATTTGCTTTAGGCACTCTTGAAGGAGCTGTCCTTTCTTTTTGCACGTAATGATGCATCAATGCGGGACACGTCTGGCAATCTAATACCCATCCTCTGGAACATGACCGGTCTCCAATTCTACATATTTCTGAGGAGTTTGAGACAGACTGTTGAGTGAAGTGATGGGTTTGTGCCTGTGCCTTAATGTTCACATCACTGATCAAGGTGTTTTATGAAATAGCCATGAGAGAGCTCTGAAATCAAATGATTTTTGGGAATTTGCAATCACCAGAAGCATGAAAGTGACCTGCTGGCCTGAGGACATTATTTTCTGTCTCTTAGTCTCTCGTGAAAATGGAATGGTAAGGAAAAGAAATGCAGGTTCAATTCCTGCAAAGGACATGGGGTGGTGGTTCTCTTCATATACCCTTACCCTTCATATACCTTCTCTTCATAAACCTTATCCTCCTCCTGCACTTCTCCCTCATGCTCTCCTATCGTCAAGAACATCACCTCTCCTCCCATCACTCTCTCGATTAAAATGACCCATTTTCCTTCATGGCATCTTTACATATTCTTCCATCACCACATCCCTATACCATGCATGTTAGAATACACGTTTTGAGAAAAGGAGGACAAAGGTTATGACCCCAGGCCTTTATGTCAATGATAAACTCAATGTGCAGTCAAATATTTTAAGGCTAATTAAAGATTCAATGTGACATCTACTAATGTCTAAAATTCTAGAGGTTACAAAGGATGATTTGTAGCAAAAGATGCACATATCACATTCAGCTGAATTCAATCCTACCTTCATTTCCTAGGTTATCCATGATATCTAACAGATTTGCAATTTATATTCCAAAATCTAAATACCAAACTTAATGTAGAATGGGACGAAGTAAAACAGATTTCCTAATCCACACCTCGAACACATGCTTGCCTCAACTCTTCTGCCTGAACCTTTGCTATCTTTACTGGATGCAGATCCAGGATCCCCTCACCCTCACCATACAATGCACCTCCTAACCCTGCATCTCATAGAAAACATAGAAGCAGGAGCAGAGTAGACTAAATGGATCATTGAACCCACTCTGCCATTCATTATGATCATGATGTGAGGGTGGCAGTGCTAGATTGGGATGGACAAAGCTAAAAATCACAACACCAGGCTATAGTCAACAGGTTTAGTTGGAAGTACTAGCTTTTGGAGCGCTCTTCCTTCATCAGGTAGCAGTGGAGCTGGATCATAAGACACAGAATTTATAGCAAAAGATCAGTGTCTTTCATGCAAATGATATGATATATTGAACAAACCTCATACACATACATACTCTCTTACGTACTCACATACTGAAGCAGAACCCCTCTCAAAACACACACACACACACGCCCCGAGAGGCACTCACACACACACACACAAACACACATGCACACTCTCTCCCATACACACACACATATACACGACTATGGGGTGAATTTGCACTTGCAAAATTGTAATTGCAAATACATTCTCTTTTGTTCAATCTGCAGGCAATTAATCCATATAATTTATAAATTCCTACTTTGGAAATGGAACCAGTCTGACTCAAGATTGGGATACAGACAGACAGACTCTAACCTCGCACCTTTAATGCACTGAGCTGAGATGTCACTTTATCTTGAGAATGTGATTTGAAAGAAGTTCTGGGATTTACGTATTAATGATCCAAAATCTTCAACTCATTCTAAAATATGAAAGACTTAACAGCAATCTAGGTTTGTTCAAGGAAAAATTAACAAACAGTGAATTTCACAACCAATCTTGGAGGAACCGGTTTGGGCAAAGTTCATAGCACAGAATCAGATAAGTTAATTGTTGTTTTAAGTCTGTCCAAGAGAAAGGCTGTATTAGTGAGTACAGTGGGTTCTTTCTTGATTATGTGTTTTTGGAGAGAAGTCTCTTGATTCAACTTAAAACATAAGCCATAGCTATTAATTTAACCTGGTGCAGTGTTTTGTAGAGGAATAAGACGGTGTTATTTTCTGGGTCTGTAGATTGTGAAGGAGCAAAAATGGCTTTGCAGTGATATGTACTTCTTGTCAGATGTGCAAGTTTAAAGAAGGTTTAAGGGTTACAGCGGATTATATCTGCCATAAATGCTGTTGGATGCGAATCTTATCAGATCGAGTGGTTCGGTTGGAGAGACACAGAAGCGATGAGGAATTTGCAATAGCAAGAGTATGTGATGGATGGTAGTTATAGGAAGGGTAAGAGAGGTAGGCAGCTAGTGCAGGAGTCTTTTGTGGATATACATATTTTAAACAGGTATGCTGTTTTGGAAAATGTAGGGGGTGATGGATTCTCAGGGGAACGTAGCACGAACAGCCAAGTTTCTGGTATTGAGACTGGCTCTAAGGCGACGAGGGATACGTTGGCTTCCAAGAGACCAATTGTGTTTGGGGATTCTGTAGTCCGAGGTACAGACAGACGTTTCTGTGGCCAGCAGAGAAAAAGCAGAATGGGGTGTTGTTTCCCTGGTGCCAGGATCAAAGATGTCTCAGAGAGGGTGCAGAATGTTCTCACGGGGGAGAGGGGCCAGCAAGAGGTCATTGTCCACATTGGAACCAATGATATAGGAAGGGAAAAGGTTGAGACTCTGAAGGGAGATTACAGGGAGTTAGGCAGAAATTTAAAAAGGAGGACCTCGAGAGTAGTAATATCTGGATTACTCCCAGTGCTATGAGCTAGTGAGGGCAGGAATAGGAGGATAGAGCAGATGAATGCATGGCTGAGGAGCTGGTGTATGGGAGAAGGATTCACATTTTTGGATCATTGGAATCTCTTTTGGGGTAGAAGTGACCTGTACAAGGACATATTGCACCTAAATTGGAAGGGGACTAATATACTGGCAGGGAGATTTGCTAGAGCTGCTTGGGAGGATTTAAAATAGTAAGATTTAAACTAGTAATTACTACTAGTAATTAGTAGTAAACTACTAATTTACTAGTAAACTTAAACTAGATTTAAACTAGGATTTAAACTGGGGAGGGGGGGGGGGGTGGGGGGAGGGAAAGATGGGGGGACCCAGGGAGATAGCGAGGAAAGAGATCAATCTGAGATGGGGACAGTTGAGAACAGAAGTGAATCAAAACAGTCAGGGCAGGCAGGAACAAGGTAGGACTAATAAATTAAACTGCATTCATTTCAATGCAAGGGGCCTAACAGGGAAGGCAGATGAACTCAGGGCATGGTTAGGAACATGGGACTGGGATATCATAGCAATTACAGAAACATGGCTCAGGGATGGGCAGGACTGGCAGCTTAATGTTCCAGGATAGAAATGCGACAGGAAGGATAGAAAGGGAGGCAAGAGAGGAGGGGAGTGGCATTTTTGATAAGGGATAGCATTACAGCTGTGCTGAGGGGGGATATTCCCGGATATACATCCAGGGAAGTTATTTGGGTGGAACTGAGAAATAAGAAAGGGATGATAACCTTATTGGGGTGATATTATAGACCCCCTGATAGTCAGAGGGAAATTGAGAAACAAATTTGTAAGGAGATCTCAGCTATCTGGAAGAATAAAAGGGTAGTTATGGTAGGGGATTTTAACTTTCCAAACATCGACTGGGACTGCCATAGTGTTAAAGGTTTAGATGGAGAGGAATTTCTTAAGTGCGTATGAGACAATTTTCTGATTCAGTTTGTGGATGTCCCTACGAGAGAAGGTACAAAACTTGACCTACTCTTGGGAAATAAGGAAAGGCAGGTGACTGAGGTGTCAGTGGGGGAGCACTTTGGGGCCAACGACCATAATTCTATTAGATTTAAAATAATGATGGAAAAGGATAGACCAGATCTAAAAGTTGAAGTTCTAAATTGGAGAAAGGCCAATTTTTGACGGTATTAGGCAAGAAGTTTCGAAAGCTGATTGGAGGCAGATGTTTGCAGGTAAAGGGACGGCTGGAAAATGGGAAGCCTTCAGAAATGAGATAACGAGAATCCAGAGAAAGTATATTCCTGTCAGCGTGAAAGGGAAAGCTGTAGGTATAGGGAATGCTGGATGACTAAAGAAATTGAGGGTTTGGTTAAGAAAAAGAAGAAGGAAGCATATGTCAGGTACAGACAGGATAGATCGAGTGAATCCTGAGAAGAGTATAAAGGAAGTAGGAGTATACTTAAGACGGAAATCAGGAGGGCAAAACAGGGACATGAGATAGATGAGATAGCTTTAGTAAATAGAATTAAGGAGAATCCAAAGAGTTTTTACAAATATATTAAGGAGAAAAGGGTAACTAAGGAGAGAATAGGGCCCCCCAGAGATCAGCAAGGTGGACTTTGTGTGGAGCCACAGAAAATGGGGGGGGGGGGGGGGGGGGGGAAGATACTAAATGAATATTTTGCATCACTATTTACTGTGGAAAAGGATATGGAAGATATAGACTGTAGGGAAATAGATGGTAACATCTTGCAAAATGTCCATATTATAGAGGAGGAAGTGCTGGATGTCTTGAAACAGTTAAAAGGTGGATAAATGCCGAGGACCTGATCAGGTGTACCCGAGAACTCTGTGGGAAGCTAGAGAAGTGATTGCTGGGCCTCTTGCTGAGATATTTGAATCATTGATAGTCACAGGTGAGGTACTGGAAAACTGGAGGTTGACAAACGTGGTGCCAAGGAGGGCAGTAAAGACAAGCCAGGGAACTATAAACTGGTGAGCCTGACCTCAGTGGTGGGCAAGTTGTTGGAGGGAATCCTGAGGGACAGGATGTACATGTATTTGGAAAGGCAAGGACTGATTAGGGATAGTCAACATGGCTTGTGCATAGGAAATCATGTCTCACAATCTTGATTGAGGTTTTTGAAGAAGTAACAAAGAAGATTGATGAGAGCAGAGCAGTAGATGTGATCTATATGGACTTCAGTAAGGCGTTCGACTAGGTTCCCCATGGGAGATTGATTAGCAAAGTTAGATCTCATGGAATACAGGGAGAACTAGCCATTTGGATACAGATCTCGCTCAAAAGGTAGAAGACAGAGGGTGGTGGAGGGTTGTTTTTCAGACTGGAGGCCTGTGACCAGTGGAGTGCCACAAGGATCGGTGCTGGGTCCTCTACTTTTTGCCATTTACATTAATGATTTGGATGCAGGCATAAGAGGTACAGTTCGTAAGTTTGCAGATGACACCAAAATTGGAGGCGTAGTGGACAGCGAAGAGGGTTACCTCAGATTACAACAGGATCTGGACCAGATGGGCCAATGGGCTGAGAAGTGGCAGATGGAGTTTAATTCAGATAAATGAGAGGTGCAGCATTTTAGGAAAGCAAACCTTAGCAGGACATATACACTTAATGGTAAGGACCTAGGGAGTGTTGCTGAACAAAGAGACCTTGGAGTGCAGAATCATAGCTCCTTGAAAGTGGAGTTGCAGGTAGATAGGATAGTGAAGGCGGCGTTTGGTATGCTTTCCTTTATTGGTCAGAGTATTGAGTACAAGCGTTGGGAGGTCATGTTGCAGCTGTACAGGACATTGGTTAGGCCAGTGTTGGAATATTGCGTGCAATTCTGCTCTTCCTATCGAAAAGATATTGTGAAACTTGAAAGGGTTCAGAAAAGATTTACAAGGATGTTGCCAGGGTTGGAGGATTTGAGCTATAGGGAGAGGTTGAACAGGCTGGGGCTGTTTTCCCTGGAGCGTCAGAGGCTGAGGGGTGTCCTTATAGAGGTTTACAAAATTATGAAGGGCATGGATAGGATAAATAGACAAAGTCTTTTCCCTGGGATCAGGAAGTCCAGAACTAGAGGGCATAGGTTTAGGGTGAAGGGGAAAGATATAAAAGAGACCTAAGGGGCAACTTTTTCACACAGAGGGTGGTATGTGTATGGAATGAGCTGCCAGAGAATGTGGCGCAGGCTGGTACAATTGCAACATTTAAGAGGCATTTGTATGGGTATATGAATAGGAAGGGTTTGGAGGGATATGGGCCGGGTGCTGGCAGGTGGGACTAGATTGGGTTGGGATATCTGGTCGGCATGGACCGAAGGGTTTGTTTCCATGCTGTACATCTCTATGACTCTATCGCGTATCAGTTGCATACATGACACTGAGTCTTTTGTTATAAATTCTGTGTCTTATGACCCTGCTCCACAGCTACCTGATGAAGGAGCATTGTGATCATGGCTGATCACTGAACTTAATCACCTGTTCCTGTTTCTCCCACTATCCTTCGGTCCCTTTAGACCTAATTGCTATAGCTAACACCTTCTGGAAATCATTCAATGTTTTTGCCTAGTTTGCTTGCTACCCTCTATCTACGTACCCTTTCCACGCTCATCATCTTCAACTCCTTACCTCAAAACTCTCGCTAACCCATCCTCTTCCTCTCCCAATTTGGTCCCAAACCCCCACATCCTTCTGCCCCTGCAATTTCATCCAATCTCCTACCTTCCAGTGCTCTTTCTCCAACTCCAGGAGCAGAATATGGACTAATATCTGTACAAGTCTCTTCTCTTAGTTTCCTAAGATGGGCACCCGGGAATTATGTTTTCGGGCAGCACTTAAAAAAAAATGATGAGTCAGACTGGTAATATCACTGGATGAATGACACAGAGGCCCAGGTGAATGGTCTGGAAGTATGGATACCAAGCTCACCATGACCAATGGTGAAATTTGAATTTGATGAATAAATCTGAAATTAAATCCTAATTTAAATGCTAATCTAACATTTAACATGAAACCACTGCCAATTAACTTAAGAATCTATCTGGTTACTCAATGGTCTTTCGGATACAAATCTGCTGTCCTTCACTAATCCACCCTACATGTGACTCCAGACCTGCAGCAATGGTGCTGACACTGAAACATCATGAGCAAGATACTTAACTAAACATGCTGCACAGACCTAGACACAAGAATTACAATAGAACCAAATCCAGTCAATCCTGCAAATTCATCTAATCAACATTTGGGGGCTAATATTAAAATTGGGAGAGTTTTTTCACAAATATTCAAGTAATAGCTGTACTTACAAAATCATATCTCACTGACAAAGACCAAGAGTTGCCATGAGTGTTCTCACAATGCATTAGGTGAAAAATGGCTAAGAAAACCTCGTGCTAGTCATCACCCAGTACATCAGCGTGAGAGATAAAGCTGATGCATTTACATCAATCCTCAGCCAGCAGTGGAAAGTAGACAATCTCAGTGTTCTCCACAGGACCCCAACATCTGGGCGGCATGGTGGCACAGTGGTTAGCACTGCTGCCTCACAGCGCCAGAGACCCAGGTTCAATTCCCGCCTCAGGCGACTGACTGTGTGGAGTTTGCACGTTCTCCCCGTGTCTGCGTGGGTTTCCTCCGGGTGCTCCGGTTTCCTCCCACAATCCAAAGATGTGGGACTTTTAAAGCTCCTGAATATGAAGTTAATGAATCCAAAATCCCACATTGCAGTAACATTTGTTATCATCTCAAAGTAAATTAACAAAATTGAATTGGTTCAAACTCACATCACTTGTTACACCATTCTCTGATTCATGCATCTCATGAAGACTGAGTGTAACAGCAAATTATTGCCGGTTTATAGGGGGCCAGTTAAAGTCATGTCTGCTCGAAATAGTATAGTGGCTTGTGACACTTGTAATCTAGACATCTAGATGTGCAGGTCAGGTGAATTGGCCATGCTAAATTGCCCGTAGTGTTAGGTAAGGGGTAAATGTAGGGGTATGGGTGGGTTGCGCTTCGGCGGGGCGGTGTGGACTTGTTGGGCCGAAGGGCCTGTTTCCACACTGTAATGTAATGTAATGCAATCTAATCTAATCTAATCATATTCCAGTCTGGAGCCAATTTAACTCACTCCATGTAATTTCTCAAAATGGCTGAAGGCACTAGATTACTGAAAAGGTACAGACCCTGATGATATTCTGGTAACAGCAGTGAAGACTTGTGCTCTAGAACCAGCCACATACGTAGTCAAGCTGTTCCAGTACTGCCAAAAAACTGGAATTTGTAAAATTGCCCAGGAATGACTTATCCACAAAAAAATAGGACTTACCCAACCCAGCCAATTACCACCTTATCAGTCTACTCTTGATCAACTCAGTGATGAAATATGTCGTCGACAGCACTATCAAACAACACTTGCTCAGCAATAACCTGCAGTTTAAAAAACCTTTGGCTTGATGTGCAAAGTATTTGCAATAGGAACAATAAATAAATGGTGTTAAGTAGGGAGAAATAGTTTATTCTTGACAAAGGACTTTTGCCCGAAAACCGATTCTCCTGCTCCTTGGATGCTGCCCGACCTGCTGTGCTTTTTCAGCATCACATTCTCGACTCTGATCTCCAGCATCTACAATACTCACTTCCGCCTAGAAACAGCTTATATCAAACCACTATTGAGGAGACATGTGCCACACCTCAAAAGCCAGCCAATCTCTCAGATCTCCGGCAGTGGGAGTCAAAGTCCTGATGCTGAGCAGGTCATTGGGAGCAGGTTCCCAAGCGATATCGGGTTCTGGGGGTTGCTGGATTTACGGGATCTGCAGCATCGGGGATGTGAGCGACAACTCTGGGGTCAGTCTAATCATTATTCAGGAGTTAGACTACACATTTTATTGTCCAATGTTTCCTGAGTAACTTTTTTAAAAATTAAATTTGAGAATTTGGAGGCTAAAATGAAGTGGAGATTTTCAGAGTGTTCCAGGCAGAGACGTGTTGCCCAGTAGAATCATATTCCCTGGGTAGATTCTTTGAAGTGTGATATAAATGGGATTTCACAGGATCCCAATGGGCAACTCCCATCTACATTGGAATGACCACTGTCCGGACTTTGGAACCATAACCCAAATTTCCCAAAGTTGGGAAACAAAACCAGGGTACACAACATTTCAAAAAGACTGGCTGAATATAAATGAAGGACAAGGCCTAGTAAATGATGACAGGATGAGGAATCAGACAAATGGAGTTTAGGGGTAACAAAATTCAGAAAACGTTGGTGGGAGTATTTTACAGACCCTCCTCCCTAAGAGCAGTTCCACCATTGGCAAAGAATTAAACATGAAATAATCAAAATTTGTAATTAAGGCAATATGATCATTATTTGAACAAAATAGCACCCGTATTCTTTGCGAGCATACAAAAAAGTAGAAATATTCGTGCAAGAAAATCTGGATCATTGCTTTCTGCTGTGCAGATTATTATAATCCAAATCCAATCTTCAATTAAAAAGGTTTTAAAAAATTACTTTGCTGATCAAACATTTTAAGTCCATGCAGTACAAATACCAGGCCTAACACTTCACAGGAGGCAGATAGGTGTTATCACATGTTTCTATAAAGTAACACGTACTTTTAACTTCTTTAGAGAAAAAATTTACAAAGTTAGTAACCCACAACTTTAACACACTGCACACACCTTTTTCCAAAGACAAAAGCCACCAGATCGCAGAATATTTTAAGATGAATCCAACTGATGAATTTCTGTCTGCCATTCACAAACAGAATAACTTTGATCTAATTCCTTACTCAAATTGCATCCACCATTCCTGTGCAATGTCACCCACCTATTACTGCCTCATCTAATAGCGATCTGTTGGTCTTCAATAAGTATGAGTTTCACCTCATTTTGTTGCACTATTACGGTAAATTCTGATTTATAGAAAGAAATCACATTTATTTAACATTTTAAACATGCTTAGAAAGCTGAAAATGCTGAATAAAGGACGACTTTAAAAATTCAATTAGTTAGATTCAAATACAGATGCTACTCTACAAACAATAGAGTAGATAAATGGTCGACAATGACTGCACAAATCACCATTGTTAACAGCTAACCCGAGAATGCAACTTTTTTAAAAAAAAGGATTTTGTGATTTACACATGAAAGAAGTGAAACTATCACTGTATTCTAACAGATGAAAGGCTTAACAGACAATCAATTCTTCAATATATAATTTCAGTTACATCACACTGCAAATTTTTGCTATAAATTCTGTGTTACGACCGAGCCCTCCACAATCACCTGATGAAGGAGCGTCGTTCCAAAAGCTATTATAATAATGTGTTAGTGAATGTTCAAGCCCAGTAAAGGCATGAATTGCAACTTTTCAATTCATAGGGTCAGATTACGGAAATGCAATGAAGATGAGATCTTAGATACATGACTGGGGGATGGAAGAACACAAGCTTAAAAAATGTTTTTTTTTGTTGGTGTAACAAAAGTAATCACACCTTGAATCACATTTAGAATAAGATCTACACACAGACTTTTCTGCATGAAAGGTAGTAAATGAGTTTTGAAAATTAATTTTAAATAGCTCTATCTTTAAATCGCTCATTTTTGTTCAGGGAAGTAAACCAACACATGGAAGCGTGTTCAGCCAGAGAGGTTATTCACAAAAAGAATCACTAATATGTAAATCAGTCAAGCAGCAAAAGTCCACTATCTAGTAATGTTGAAAACCGTTGCTGCAAAGATAATTTATTACTTAAAAACCTGGATAAAATCAGTAGGAATAGTTTACATTGCAGTAAAGTACCAAAAGCAAGTTAAATATTCGGTAGAACTTGGCTATTAATTCTGATCTGCTTAAATGTTAGAAATAATTACAAGCCTAATTTCTTTGCCATTGAAAATAATAAAAACATAAGAGCTGGGAACAAGAACGGGCAATTTAGCCCCTTGAGCCTGCTCTGTCATTCAATACAATCATGACTGATTTAATCTCAGCCTCAACTCTACTTCGTTGCTCATTCTTAACCTTTCAATTAATGACTCATTAAACATCTCTCTATCTCCTCCTTTATTCAATGTCCCAGCATCCACCATACTCTTAGGGTAGCGAATCGCACAGATGAACGATCCGTTGAGAGAACGGACTTCTTCTCATCTTGGTTTTAAATCAGCTATCCCTTATCCTAAAAAGGATGACCTCTCGTTCTAGATTGCCCCAGAAAGAAACATCTTCTCTACATCTACCTTGTCATCTTGTATAGCTCAGTTAGATTTCCTCCCATTCTTCTATACTCCAGAGGGTAAAGGTCTAAGCTGCTCAATCTCTCTTCATAAAACAAACCCATCATATTGGGAATAAATTTAGTGAGCCTTCTCTGAACTGCCTCAATGTAAGTACATTCGTCCTCAATTAAAGGGACAGAATCCGTGCACAATACCCCTGAACCAGACTGCCTGTAACCTTTCTGTGGTGTATTAGACCCCAAGATGTGCTCTTGGCCGTTCATGCACATCATTAATTGCACTCATTTGCATTCCACAACTTCACCTGGTTCTGCCGATGCCTCCGTTCATCCGTACCTTTATCACTATAAACTAACATCAAAAGACCATTAGCTGACTTCCCACATTTTGTGAACTCAAGGTCATCCAAAACCTTGCCTCATGCCCTAACTCATACCAAATCCAGTTCAACCATCCCCTCTCCTGCTCATTGATATATAATGGCCGTCCAGTTGAAGTGTTAATCATTTTCACATCTGTCCATTGCCTTGCCGCCCCCTATATCTATGATCTGCTCCAGTCCTGCAGCGTTTTCAACAACTGCAGTCCTCTAATTTGAGCTTCTTGAGCATTCCTGATTCCTGATCAAGTCACTCCCCTATCGGTGATGAGTAGCCAGAGTCCTCATTTCATGAATACCTTCCCTGAATTTCTGTCCCTTCCAGATGCCGCTAACGAAAATTTTGATCACCTACCCAAATATCTTCTATATAAGATGATGTCAAATTTCGTGAGAAGCACCATGGTATATTCAAAGTGTTTTATAAAAACCATACTACTTTTACTGTTTCTCCACAACAGCATGACTACTCTTCCTGCTCAAACGATTGGACTGTATTATCTCTAACAACATCAAACAGGCATCATTCTTTAGATTTTCTCATTCTCTTTGCCAGATCTGCTGCATGCTGAGCCTTTGCAGCAATGAGTCAATGTGACCTTTGCTCAGTTATGTTTTTCCATGTACAGCACACAACAATTTCTTTTCATGTTCGTGTTTTCTCTGCCAAGTAATGTTCGATCTCAGTGAGTGAAGGTGGGTCTGCTTTGCCCCATGTTTATAGAGATGTGCAAATGCAAATGTTTGAATGATCATCATCACATGAATTGCACTGTCAAGATTCGGTATTATTGAAGGTCTTGTGATAGTTCACTGCAAGCACAGCCAGTATTTTCAACAAGTAAAAACACTGACATTTTATCCTGATGCTCTAAACAATGGAGTGAAACATGCAATTGAAGGGAATACAATTTTACTCAGAAGGTCACACCCCCATGACTTGAAATTAAGTTTTTTTTTAAAAGACTGCACGATTATCCTAGTCTCTACTTATTCCGCAATAATTGTCTCTTCCAATCTTCTTCCAGGCAGGGTAAGTAATTCAGGTGACATGCATTAATTGGCTTCCAGCGTGCACCTACAGACCAAATGAGGCTTGACAACAAAAAAACCTCCATAAACTGTGGGTCTCACTAAAATCTTGTTAACTTTCCAGTTTTGCCTTCTAGTCCTAGATGAAGGCATATATGAGGCACTTACACTCAATATCTGGACATAATCAACAGTATACGCAAATCATACCTCAACTTAATTTCCTTTTCTCTGATGATAACTTCAGTCATGTTTGTTATAATAACGTCATCTATTTTCAGGATCATAGGAATAAGAGCAGGCCATTCGGCCCCTCAGCCCTATTTCCTCAATCAACAAGATCATGACTGCTCTGTGACCTTTGGCCCATATCCCCTTTAAATCTTCGATTAACAAGAAATCTCTGATTTAAATGAGTAGATCCTCCACCCACTGCCATTTGTGGAAGAGAATTCTAAACCTCGACAACCCTATGTATGTAGAAGTACTTCCTAACACTTCTCCTGAACGGGAGTTTGCACACGGTGCTCTGATTGTGCCCAATGTGGATACACTACCCTTACACTTTATTTAGCATTAAGGCAATCTGCACAAGATCAGTTAAAAATTTAACAAAAGAATGTCAGTGTAATAATTAGATAGCATACTTGCCCTACTACCTTAAACCTGAAACTTTAAAATATTTTCAATATTTTTTCACCAAGACTGATGAAATATTATGTGGACGATGACTCTAAGCGTTTGGCTGTTTCTGCTGAATTCCTTCTGGAAATTGGGAAATTAGATCCTAGGGTCCTAATTTTTCAGCCCCCTAGTTCGAGAATCTCCAGTGGAAGTAATTGACAGTCATGCCTCCATATCCGAAAGGTTTCTGTTCCTGAAAACTTCCACGAATGATGACATTCATGTGTAAAGTTAGTTTAGAAGTACATTAAAAATTAGTCAAAAATCACAGAGGTGAGGGTTTTGCCCACAGATGTTAGTTTTTATTGTTACTTATCTTTTGGCATGGATAGGTGAATTCACCATTCATGATCTTGATCAGATCACTCCTTAACCTTCTAAATTCTGGAGAAAACAACTGAATTTGTACAATTGAACTTCACGGGTTAAGTCATCATTCTTGTAAACCTACATTTTACTCCCTGCAAGTCCAATATAATCGTTCCTACGATGTGGTGCCCAGAGCTGATGACTAAATCCAAGTGAGTTAGAACTGGTCTGCTTCAAAAACAGAAGACAAGACAGTCAGATAACCTCTTGCACTCTGGGTCTAATATCCCAATTTGCTAAAGGAATTCTGTCGAAACGGCCAAATGTTTAGAGGAGGCATCGTCCACATAACATTCCATAGAATCCCTAGTGTGGAAACAGGCCATTTGGTCCATCAAGCCCACACTGACCCTCCGAGGAGTAACCCACCACAGACCCATTCCCCTACATTTACCCCTGAGTAATGCACCTAACCTATACATCCCTGAACACTATGGCAATTTAGCATGGCCAATTCACCTAACCTGCACATCTTTGGACTGTGGGACTGATTTAATCAGTCTTGGTGAAAACATGTTGAAAATAACTAATGAAATGTCTTAGAGTTTAATATTTAAGGCAGATTATATGCTGTTTAATTATTGCACTGACATTCTTTTGTTATGTTTTTTCTGATCTTGCGCAGATTGCCTTATTTGTAAATAAAGGGGAGTAAGAGCAGTGTATTCACATTGGGCACAATCAGGGAACCATGTGCAAATTGCATCCTCATGGAGAAGTATTTCCTCTCCCAAACTCATTTGCATATTACCCAATGCAAAAATCTGCCATGAGCTAGTAAAGACCGGTGTTTTAGAAATTATTTTAAAAATATTGCTAATGATAACCAGAGGCTGTCTGCTTAATATTGCGAAAAGCAAGTTTTGATCATTGTGAACTTTGCATTTATAAGTAACCTGATTTTTAGAATGATTTCCTTGTTATGCTGGGGTTCAGTGATCAGTTTCTTGTTTTCTCCCTCCCCCGACCAAATTAAACAAGTTATTCAAAGGATTTTCAATTGTCAGCAATAATACTGCACGTACCCAAAAGTATTGGTTTAATTTGACAAATCTCCTCGAGGCCTTGGGGGTGAGTGCAATTATTGGAAAATCTTAGTGGTTTTCAACTTAGCCTGGAGCATGACCAGTTTTTTGGGTGGAATCTGCACCAAGCATCACATTCTTCAAAGTAGCATAAAATTAGAGTTGTCGACATAATTTCTGTTTAAAATTCTACATTCTGCTGTACTGGCTGTGTCAATTTCCGTGAACTGCACTGAAAAGGAAAGGGGAAATTCCTGATCATTTTCAGTGAGAATGGAATGTGCTTTCACCGTAACATTCAGAGCCCTTCACGACTTACTAGAGGGTGGTACATTGTTCTATATGTAATGGCAAACTGTTTGCCAATGGCAGGCAATTTTTATAATTTTTTTCATTCTAACTGTGACTATATCCCAAAAGTCTTGAGAGAAATTGTAACCGTATTTTTAAAAATTATTGATTCACGGGATGTGGGTATCTCTGGCTAGGCCAGCATTTATTGCCCAACCCGGGCTGCCCCAAAGTGCATTGCTGTGGGTCTGGAGTCATACGGAGGCCACACTGGGTAAAAGCAACGGATTCCTTCCTTAAACGACACTGGAGAAATCTTTTTTTTTCTGACAATGGTGTTATCTGCCATGGTTGGTTTTGAAGCCAGGATCCCAAAACATTATTTGGATTTCTGGGTTAATGGTCGAGCCATAATACCATAAGAATATTACCTTCCCTCAGTGAAATCTCCCCAATCAGCTGGATGCATTCCATATCTCAGTTCCTATTGCATTAGTAACTGGTCAGGGTTTTAGTTTCACTTTAATGAAACGAGAACTACTTCTTTTCAAACCACAAAGCAAACTGGACAGACAGAAAGAAAAATCTAAAGGAAGAACAGAGTTTGCTGGAAACATATAGCACCTGCTTTACTGTTGTAAATCCAACACTTGGAGTTAAAACAATCCTCATAGAGGACTCAGCAAAACTACCAAGAGTCAAGATTAGAGTGGTGCTGCAAAAGCACAGGTCAGGCAGTAGCTGAGGAGCAGGAAAATCGACGTTTCGGGCAAAAGCCCTTCTTCAGGAATCAACTACCAAGGAGGTAGAGGTGCGACCATTCCACCACAAAAGCTCTTACATTTAAATTTACTGATGAAACCAGATTATTGCAGGAACTCTGATGATTGGGAACAGTAGGAACTACAGGAGCCAGCGTATTGGTGGATGAGAATTATGGTTTTGCATTTTTTTCTCAGTTGGGAAACTGTAACCTGAGTCCACCCCTTGCACCTTAAACCAAATATATCAATTTATCAATAAAACCATAATATGCAATTCACTCAAAATTAATTATTAAAGCAAATCAATGAACAGCTAGATAAGCTTAGACAGGCATTGCAGTCCAGGTGGTATGCTGTAGTATTTGTGGAGAACATTGTCAACTCATACAGCTATATTTACTGTTAAAACATTTCAGCTTAGAGTTGTCGGGTTGGAAGCTGATTGGGTATCGTGAGGAGGACAAGTTGCCTGGACATTGTGTTCCAGGAAACGGTCACACTCCTTAGGTTAAGTAAAGAAAAATGTTGAAATGGCCAACATTGAGGGACAGAGGGGTGTGGTTGAGAATCAAGCAGGCATGGGAATTTAGGAGGTACTGGTGAAGAGAATGGAAAGAGTCACAGTCGATGGAAAAACATCAACAAGTAATCTCTATTACTTTCTCCACAGATACTGCTGAGTATTCCCAGTACTTGGTTCTTATTGCAAAGTGATCAGATTCACAAACAAAATAGTTCATTTTGAAAAGACATGCAGAAGACAAAAAGAGGAATATACCTAATAAGGGAAACTTTCTTAGAATAGTTTAAAAACATGAGCTTAGCTTGGAAGTCAGGAAGTAGAACCAGTATGGCTAGAGGTTAGGAAAAGAAAGGTGGTCAAAATGTGCTGATGCTGTAGAAATAATTGAAGTTTACAACATTTATGTAATTACCATGGGATATTTTAATCTCCATGGAAAGTGGACAAATCATGTGAGAAAGGACTGTCTGAAAGAATGCTTCCGTGACAGTTTCTTAGAAAAATAGGTTGCAGGACCAACTAGGGATAAAGTTAATTTAGATTGAGTATTGTGTACTCAGGCAGGGTTTAATTAGCAATCGCATGGTAAATGATTTTCTCGGAAAAATGTGATCATGACACAATTGAATTCCATATTAGGTTAAACAACATATTTAAAACCTAATCAAGGCCCTTCAATTTAAAAGTATTTCGAAAGGTATAAGTGGAGGACCGGCTAAGTTTGACTTAGTAAAGCATACTGAAAGGTGTGGTAGGAAATAAACAGTGGAAAGCACTGACAAGAAACAATCCAATATATTTAACAAAATAATGATAGATTAACTGAACAACTCACAAAGATCAATCCATTCATAGTAAAGAGCACGACTGGAAGACCCAGTGAAACTGGTGAATGAGATAAACTGGTCTGACTCAACTTGAATACTTCAAAATGGACCTCCAGTACGGTCAGCATACGCATTTCCAAGTGTTACGGTGACTTTATTTTTGCTTTGTTCTTTCTCTCTGGGAAGTTGGTTAAATATTATATAGAGGTTTATACTGGGAAAAAAAAAGTTTGCGTGGGAAGAGTTTTAAAAACCAGTGATTAACCAGTTAATTAAAAATGAATAAACATAATGAGAGTGTATTTTAGATTCTTAAGAGACTTGACCAGATAAATGCTAAGAGGATGTTTCCACTCAGAGCAAGTCCAGAGTGCATTGTCTCAGAATGAAGGGGTGCTAATTCAAGATTGAGAAGAGGAGGAATTTCTTCTCAGAGGATGAAGAGTCTCTGGAACTCCTTGCCATAGAGAGCTTAGGAAGAGTCCTTGAGTATATAGAAGGCTGAGACAGATATATTCATGATCAGTAGGGGAATCTAGGGTTTATGGGGAAAGGTAGGATAGTGGACATGAGGAACGTTGCAATAGCCATGGTGGAGCAGGTGCTGAATAACCTACTCCCTTTCCTATTTCTTATGGTCTAAGATTGCAAATACTATGGTTCCAGCTTAAATGGAGTCAAAAGTGATTCAAGAGCAGAGCTTACAATGTGGTGTGAGGATTGTGGCTGCGGGCTCTTTGATATTTCGTTGCAGCAGGTTTCCACTCATCAGTATTAGATGTTGGACAAGCAGTGTGGCACTTTTGAAGTGAAAGGATCGAGAGAGCTGTAGTGAGGTCAAGGTGGGTGTTGTCAGCACACATTTGCAAACCGACCTGTATGTGCATGATATCATTGAAGGACAGAGTTAAAAATCACACAACACCAGGTTATAGCCCAAGAGTTTAAATGGAAGCACTAGCTTTTGGATCATCAACCACCTGATGAAGCAGTGCTATGAAAGCTAGTGCTTCCAATTAAACCTGTTGGACAATAATCTGGTGTTGTGAGATTTTTAACTTTGTACACCCCAGTCCAAAGCCGGCATCTTCAAATCATGACTGAAGAACAGAATATTGAGAAATAGAAGGCCGAGGATTAAAACTTGGACACCATCAGAAGTAACAATGCAGACAAAGGAAGAGAAACCATTTCTAAAATATGAAAAAGTTAATCACTTTTAGTTCAACAAGATAGATCAAATAGGAGGAAATTTTCAGTTTACTGTGAACTCATTAGCAAATCAGGACTGGAGAGTTGAGAAAAAAAATCTCAGGATAGCACGGTGTTGCCACCTACTGTTCAAATGAGAAAGTACATAAGGGTTAATACTTGAGACAGCAGGGGCTATTACTTTAGTTTTGTTCTATGTAGTCTATCTTTTACCCAACTATCTCAAATTCTCTACTCTTCATTAGCAAGATTCCTCTTCTTAGCTCATTCATCTTCAGCAATGAACTTTGCTTCTGAAAGCACAGAAGTCTGAAAAGAAGTTGACTTTTGTCCACACGGCCTGATGGTTTGTACCTGACAGGCTTTAAGTAAACAGCTGAAGAGGTAGTGGATGTATCAATTGAAAGAGTCTAAAATTTCCTCAATTCTGGAATCATGCCAGCAGATTGCAAAGTAGTCCGAAAAGGAGGAAGGCAGAAATCTTTAAACTGTTAACCTGTTTGTCTAAAATGTGTCACAGGGAGAAAGCTAGAATCCATTAAAGTGACAGAAGTAGGACATTTGGAAAATCATAACAGACAGAGTCTCTACGTGATTTTGTGACAAGGAAGTCACGTTTGATACTTTTATGATATTTCTTTGAGGATGCAGCAAGTAGGGTTTCAAAAAAGTAACCAGATAATATAGTGTGTGTTAGCGGTGCCGTACTGGCATTATTAAGGAAGAGCATCAGGATAAATGAAGAACTTTTAAGTGGTCAAATATAATGTGTGGAGTGCCATGGAAACCAGCACTGGGACCTCAAATGTTTACGATTACCTTAAATGACTTGGGCGAAGGGACCAACGTATGGACGTTAAATTTACTGATAACACAAATAGGCAAGAAATGAGACTGTCAAAGTGCCTGCAAACGGATAATGAACGGTCAATGGACCATAATCTGGGTAAATGAGAGGTTATCCACTGTAACAGGAAGAGTAAATAAAAGAACAGTCTTTAAATGTATATTCCTGTCAGGGTGAAAGGGAAGGCTGGTAGGTATAGGGAATGATGGATGACTAAAGAAATTGAGGGTTTGGTTAATAAAAAGAGGGAAGCATATGTCAGGTATAGACAGGATAGATCAAGTGAATCCTGAGAAGAGTATAAAGGAAGTAGGAGTATACTTGAGTGAAATCAGGAGGGCAACACGGGGACATGAGATAGCTTTGGCAAATAGAATTAGGGAGAATCCAAAGGGTTTTTACAAATATATTAAGGACAAAAGGGTAACCAGGGAGAGAATAGGGCCCCTCAAAGATCAGCAAGGCGGCCTTTGTGTGGAGCCACAGAAAATGGGGGAGATACTAAATGAATATTTTGTATCAGTATTTACTGTGGAAAAGGATATGGAAGATAAGGACTGTTGGGAAACAGACGGTGACATCTTGCAAAATGTCCAGATTACAGAGGAGGAAGTGCTGGATGCCTTGAAACGGTTAAAAGTGGATAAATCCCCAGGACCTGATCAGGTGTACCTGAGAACTCTGTGGGAAGCTAGAGAAGTGATCGCTGGGCCTCTTGCTGAGATATTTGTATCATCGATAGTCACAGGTGAGGTGCCGGAAGACTGGAGGTTGGTAAACGTGGTGCCACTGTTTAAAAGGGCGGTAAAGACAAGCCAGGGAACTATAGACCAGTGAGCCTGACCTCGGTGGTGGGCAAGTTGTTGGAGTGAATCCTGAGGGACAGGATGTACATGTATTGCGAAAGGCAAAGAATGATTCGGAATAGTCAACATGGCTTTGTGTGTGGGAAATCATGTCTCACAAACTTGATTGAGTCTTTTGAAGAAGTAACAAAGTGGATTGATGAGGGCAGAGCAGTAGATATGCTCTATATGGACTTCAGTAAGGCATTCAACAAGGTTGCCCATGGGAGACTGATTAGCAAGGTTAGATCTCATGGAATACAGGGAGAACTAGCCATTTGGATACAGAACTGGCTCAAAGGTAGAAGACAGAGGGTGGTGGTGGAGGGTTGTTTTTCAGACTGGAATCCTGTGACCAGTGGAGTGCCCCAAGGATCGGTGTTGGGTCCTCTACTTTTTGTCATTTACATAAATGATTTGGATGCGAGCATAAGAGGTACAGTTAGTAAGTTTGCAGATGACACAAAATTGGAGGTGTAGTGGACAGCGAAGAGGGTTACCTCAGATTACAACAGGATCTGGACCAGATGGGCCAATGGGCTGAAAAGTGGCAGATGGAGTTTAGTTCAGATAAATGCGAGGTGCTGCATTTTGGGAAAGCAAATCTTAGCAGGACTTATACACTGAATGGTAAGGTCCTAGGGAGTGTTGCTGAACAAAGAGACCTTGGAGTGCAGGTTCATAGCTCCTTGAAAGTGGAGTTGCAGGTAGATAGGATAGTGAAGGCGGCGTTTGGTATGCTTTCCTTTATTGGTCAGAGTATTGAGTACAAGCGTTGGGAGGTCATGTTGCTGCTGTACAGGACATTGGTTAGGCCAGTGTTGGAATATTGCGTGCAATTCTGGTCTCCTTCCTATCGGAAAGATGTTGTGAAACTTGAAAGGGTTCAGAAAAGATTTACAAGGATGTTGCCAGGGTTGGAGGATTTGAGCTACAGGGAGAGGCTGAACAGGCTGGGGCTGCTTTCCCTGGAGTGTCGGAGGCTGAGGGGTGACCTTATAGAGGTTTACAAAATTATGAGGGGCATGGATAGGGTCAATAGGCAAAGTCTTTTCACTGGGGTTGGGGAGTCCAGAACTAGAGGGCATAAGTTTAGGGTGAGAGGGGAAAGATATAAAAGAAATCTAAGGGGCAACTTTTTCACGCAGAGGGTGGTACGTGTATGGAATGAGCTGCCAGAGGAAGTGGTGGAGGCTGGTACAATTGCAACATTTAAGAGGTATATGAATAGGAAGGGTTTGGAGGGATATGGGCCGGGTGCTGGCAGGTGGGACTAGATTGGGTTGGGATATCTGGTCGGCATGAACGGGTTGGACTGAAGGGTCTGTTTCCATGCAGTACATCTGACTCTAAATGCAGACAGACTACAGAGTTTCTGAGTGTAGTTTTAGATAGATAACAAAAGGTTTGCATGCAGATTCAGCAAGTAATTGGGAAGGCAGATGAACATTGTCCTTTGTTGCAAAAGGACAAGAGTCTGAAAGTGATGTGTTTCAACAGCTGTACAACATCTAGAGGTGAGGCCACATCTAGAGTACTATGTCCAGTGTTCAAAGTTAAAAATCACACAACACCAGGTTATCATTCAATTGGAAGCACACTAGCTTTAAGACACAGAATTTATAGCAAGAATTCATAGTGTGATGTAACTGAAATTATACATTGAAAAACACCTTGATTGTTACATCTGATGGTGTCCAAGTTTTAATCCTCAGCCTTCTATTTCTCAATACTCGGTCCTTCAGTCATGGTTTGAAGATGCCGGTGTTGGACTGGGGTGTACAAAGTTAAAAGTCACAGAACACCAGGTTATTGTCCAACCGGTTTCATTGGGAGCACTAGCTTTCATAGTGCTCCTCCTTCACCAGGTGGTTGATGATCCGAGAGCTAGTGCTTCCAGTTAAACTGTGTTGGACTATAACCTGGTGTTGTGTGATTTTTAACTCTGTCCTTCCATGATATCCTGCACAAACAGATCGGTTTGCAAATGTGTTCTGACAACACCCACCTGGACCTCACTACAGCTCTCTCGATCCTTTCACTTCAAAAGTGCCACACTGCTTGTCCAACGTCCAACACCGGCATATCCAAATCATGTACTGTGTTGACCTCCTTACTCAAGGGACATTAGAAACAGTTCAGAGGAGGGTTGGTAGATTGATTCCTGGGTTGACGTCATTGTCTTGAGAGTTAAAGTTGCATAGTTTGGGCCTGAAACAATTTAGTTCAGAAAAGTTGAGTGATTTTATTGAACCAATGACATAGGGAAAAAGGGGAAGTGGAAATTGGTCCTTACAGCCAAAAAAGCAGAACCTTAAAAGTGTATAAATCTCAGGATTATTCTCAGTGCCATAAACTAACAAGTTCAGGAACAGGTGAATAAACTGGTTGAACGCCTGGTAGGAAGGATGGTATCAGAGGGAGGAATAAAAAGTTTTGAGATATGGGGATCAACTCTGGAGAAGATGGAACTTGCAAAAGCTGAACAAGATGACATTCCAATTGGACCAGGACCAACATCCTCGCAGGGGCATTTGCCAGTAGTGTGGGGCAAGGTTTAAACAATTCAACAGGGCAATACAAACTTGAACAGGGAGACAAGACAAAAGCAATAGGCAGAAATGAAAAATAGCAAAGTAGAAAGCAAAAGCAGAAGATAGCAGAATCAAGGGTTAGCAGCAAATAGAGCCACAGTACACAAGAAAGCAAAAATGTCAAAATGATGTTTAAAAGATACTTATCTGAAAATATGAAGTATTCACAAACAGGTTTATGAAGTAACAGAGCAAACATTTGCAAATGGCTGCAATATGATCACAGTTATAAAAACTGTCCCTGGAATGACCAAGGCTGGGGATTGAATATCCAACATATGCAGAGTCAAAGGACGTGGGATTGGAGGTAACGTATGGCATGGATTGAGAACTTTGCTGTTGACATAAAATGACGGTGGGATTGTAATTGCAGGTGCAGCAAGTTGTTTGGAAGATAAAATGACATGTTGGGCCTCATTTCAAAATATTTTGAATAGGGAGCAAGGAGGTATTACTGCAACTGAAGAAGGGCTTATGCCCGAAACGTCCTGCTCCTTTGATGCTGCCTGACCTGCTGCGCTTTTCCAGCAACACATTTTTCAGCACTGTCCATAACTGCAAGGAACATCTGAAATATTGTGTGCAGTTTTGGTCTCCTTACCTAAGCAATGATATGCCTACCCATAGTGGAAGGACAGCAAGGATTCACCAGACTGATTCCTGGGATGGGTTGGCAGATGAGTCAAATGAGCAGCAAGCGGGTTGGCTGACTGGACCTGTATACACTGGAGGTTAGAATAAGAGGGAATCTCATTGAAACTTACACAATTCTGACAGGAGTGGGCAGACTGATGTTTCTCCTCTCTGGAAGTCCAGAACCATGGGTCACTGTCTCCAGAGATGTGGTAGGCCACTTTGGAGGAGGAGAACTTCTTCACTCAGACAGTTGGGAGCCTGGGGAATTCTCAGCCTTCTGTAGTAAAGTCACTGAATAGATTTCAGAAAGAAATGTGTCTATTTCTAGAGATTAAAGTTATCAAGGAGTGAGAGAGAGTAAGAGTATGACATGGAGATAAGGAATCATCCATGATCATATTGAATAGTTCAATGAGCGAATGGTCTACTCCTGCTTCAATTCTACATGTTTTCTTCATGTGTACAAAACAGGTGAGATCCTGGGTGGGCTTGGCCAGGTAGATGCTGAAAGCATGTTTTGCATTGTGCGGAACCTAGAACTTGGGTTATAATTTAAAAATAAGTCGTCTCTTATTCAAGACAGAGAAGAGAAGGAATTTCTTCTTTCTTAAAGAGAATCATTCCTCTTTAAATTCTCTTCCACAGAGAGCAGTGGAGGCTGGGTCGTCAAATACATTCAAGGGTGAACTTGACAAGATTTTTGATCTAGGGGGTCCAAAGGTTCTTGGGTGGTGGGAGGAAGCAGGAAAGGAAGTGCAGTCAAGTCCATAATCATAAAAGCCATGATCTTATTAACTTACATGGCAGGTCCAACAATCACAGAATCTTTAACAAAGTGCAGCTAAAGATCATTTGGTCCATCATGTATGCACCACCCTGCACATTCATTCTATTCAACTAAATATCTAATTCCCTTTTGAATGCCCCAATTGAACCTGCCTGGCACTGCATCCTTGGCCTTAACCAAACTATTCACTGTGCAAAAGTGTTTCTTCATGTTACCTTTGATTTTTCTTTACTAATTACTTTAAATCTGTACAATCTCCTGGACCCTTTCATAAGTGAGGTTATTTCTCCCTATTTATTCTGTTGAAACCACTTATGATTTTGAATACTTCAATCAAACTTCCTCTCAGCCTTCTCTTCTCCTGGACAACAGTCTCAACCTCTCCAATGTACATTTACAACTTCCTAGAAACATTCTTATAAAGAGCTTCTGCATTCTCTCTCCAATGTCTTTATATTCTTAAGTGTGGCACCTGTACCTGCTCCAATTTCTCATGAGCAAGGATAGGCAGATAGGTTTTTAAATGGTGCCCTGGTCTCCGATTTGGCCATTTATCGTAGCATTGGGCAAACTGTTTGTCTGGAAAACCAGACTTAAAATTTCCTGGATATTTCAAATACAAATTAAACACAATTTTTGTGAGCAAGTTTATAAATAACCAAGTGTGATAAAATGACATCTGAGAGCATCTCATATGGCATTCAATGCAGAAGGACATATACAACAGATGGCTGAAAGCGCTTTGAAGTTAACACACTTTTGATAACTGAAAGATATCCCTGCACCAGTGCAGTTTCAAGACTGCAACTAATAATCAAAGGCAGTGAGGGCACATTTAGTCTTTATGTTAGAAAGACCATTCCTAAACAAGTTTAAGTTCTCTGGATTCTATACGAAGACTATGAACCTATTGTCAGGTGGTCGGTTAGGATTAACATAAGACATAGGAGTGGAAGGAAGGCCATTCAGCCCATCGAGTCCACTCCGCAATTACGATGCAGATATTACAGCAACTGAAACATCAACAATCCCACTTTGAATCAAGAAATATTAGGAGTCCAGCAGGCTCTATACTAACACTAGCTGATGACTTCTGACAAACGTCACGTTTGCACTACCAGTTGAACTCTGCCTCAGTTTTCACCTACTCTTACAAAAAAATTGACGTGCATAGTGACTTTCAAACAACTACACCTGGGCTTCCTATTAGAGCTTTTTGTAAAATAATTTTCTCTTTCAATCATGTAAAAATAGTTCCCAAATATCCTGTGATTTAATATTCAGAATCATTCAATATGTTTCCCTAGCAATGTTACACATCTGCGAGATTATATATTTACTTGAAGTAATTCAGATTACTAGAGCTTGAAGTGTTTTGACAGCATAGTTATGGGGAAGCTGTTTGCTATGGGAGAACTGTCAGTACTCATGAGAAGTAGAGAATTTTTCTGTGAGTAACTTGTGATCTGGAATGCATCCCTGAACAGAGTAAAGGAGGCAGATTAGATAGTAACTTTCAAAATGGCGTTGAGAGGAGAGACACAGGTTACGCTTTTGTATAAGTAAAAATGTTGCACCATTTAAGTTTAGTATCAAAGATTTATAAATATATTATACCATGGCCCCATTATGACAGCACTGTCAGAAATTTTTAAATGTGTCAGGCATAAAGATCTGGTTGGATGAGGATGGATTCAGCAAGGTCAATTAGGAGGATTGCATTGATAACACTGAGAAATGAAAGAGTATAGGGTGCGGAGGATTCAGAATTGGACAAAAGAGAAATGTTGTGCACTTCTTTTATGTAAGAAAGTGGTTTATGTTAGAATCTGATACAGTGGAGGAAATTAAAAGGAATTGTGGCTTAAAAAAAAACTCAAAACTAGCAGGACAAGGGAAACAGCAAGATATGGGTCTGATGAGGAAGGACTATTATTTTTTGTCAATTACTAATTAAATATTCCATTTCAAAGTTCCACAATTTATAGTCAATGTAAAATGAGGCGCGGTTCGAACAGGTTAATGGATAATTATATTGGCAGTGTGTCAAACAAGGTTGGGGGGGGGGGGGGGGGGGAAGCTGTACAAGAACAATTCCACCCATGAGCTAGAAAGGGGAAGCAATAACAATCAGTGTTCTGCTCTTGATTATAACCCAATAACGGTGAATGACCTTCAATTTTGAACTAGAAGAGAGCACAGATTAGGCAGTATATTAAAATGTGACAGCATTGCACTGCTGCACGAAAAGTTTGACATGAGGTTTTATCCTAGGATTGTCATGTTTGTTTTAACTTTCAAAGCATGCTCTCTAATAGGTCTGTGGAGATCAATCCACACTGAATGCTCCTTGATGACAGAACATTCAATTTGCATACAAATCCAATCCATAGATACATTTACAGGAAATGTACATAGCATCTGGGAGAAGGGAATAGATTTAGATGAGGGGGGGATGGATGAAGACTCAAAAGGAGCATGAACAGCAGCATGGAGTAGTTGAGATGTGTAGCCTGTTTCTGGGTTGTATAGCCCAGGTAAGGAGATGTATGTAAAGCTGCCTCTCTCAAAAAAAAGAATATTTTTGTTTGTAAAAGAAGAATTCAAGCAAGACACCAAATAAGGCACGGGGGGGGGGGGGGGGGGTATCCTCCACAAGTAACCAAAGAGAAATGACAAGTCCTTAATCAGTGTTTATGCATCCCTTCAATCTTTGCACTGTAATGCATGAGGGGGAACAGTTGCATGCACACCCTTCTTCATCACCACATTAAGAACAATAGACACCAGACACGATCCATGAGGCAGTTACCCAATAACTTCATAGTTCTACCTTGACACACGTTTCAGGGCTACCCATCTAGATTTGGTCTGCTTTTTTGACACTGGAAGTTCTCCAATCAAAAATAGGATGCCAGTATACTTCAGGGCACTGGTGCTATTAAAATTATTACAAAGCAGAATTAATGTTACTTATAGATTAACGAGTGATAATGTGTAGTTGGCCAGTGATCAAAACATTCAGACACAATTAAAGTATTTGCATAACCAATAAAGTTCAAGAGAATGATTCTTCAAATGGAAATTAGAAAGCAAGCCAAAAAATTTAAAACCTTAAGAATTCTTGTGTTCTATGGGAGGGGGGGTGGGAGGGGATGTTGTGCTGGTTGAAACCAGGTTCAGTTATTGAGCAGTATAGGGTGTCAAATTGGAACTTGCTAAGCAAAAGCTATGCTTACAACACCACTTTCTCCACCTCTATCCCCAAGCCCTACCCCAAGTTTACTGTGTATCGTCACCCTATCATTGCAGCCTCTAACACAAAATATCTCAGCTCTTCAAAAAAATCTCAGTGTCTATTCAGAAAAGATGTGAAAGGGTCACAACAGCTGCCAGTCCTCTCATTCCACTACTCACTACACCCTCGCTAGGAAGTTCCTCGCTAACTGGGAGTATTCTGAATACACACAGAAGTGAAAATCGTTCAGTGGATAGGAATAAACTATTTATTTTCTTAATGCACGTAACCAGTGGTGCCTTGCAATGGCTGTTAATAATAACTGTAGTGTAACTATACACTGTATTCACTAACAACTTAATGAAATAAAAAGTCAGATATGTAAATTTACTGATGCCATACCGTAAGCAATCGAAATGGAAACAAAAGTACGAAAGGATATTGACGGATGAAGTGAATGACAAAAAAAAAGTTACAAATAATTGAAGTGAATGTGAATAGGTGGTCATTCACTTTGGATCCAAAAACAATACTTTCAAAATTGTGAAAAGCTATTAATAGTGGAGGTCCAGACTGACAGGGTGGGGTGGATCAATCAGTAAAATGCTATGAACAAGAAAAGAAAATAATCAAAAAGACTCATTTACGTCAATTGACCTTTGCACTTTCAGGACTAGAAAACAAGTCAGTAGAAGTCATTGTTTAGCTATGCATTAGATAACACCCAGAATACGAAGAGCTGATCTGGGCATGATACTTCAGTAAGGATGTACTCGGCTGTGAGGTAATTTACCAGAATTTATCAGAATTATACTGTGACTCCAAGGGTTAAATATTGAAGTGAGTTTACACAAAATATTAAACAATCTAATAGTCTTGTGGGGTTAAATGGTTACTCTTGTTTCTATGCTTCTTTAAACAGAATGGCAATATTTTAAATGAGTTTAGGGAAACAATTAACTCAATAAAGGTTACATAGCTTCACATTCAACTTCAGTCCTGAGCGGAGTGTAACCTCAAGATCATTCCCATGTAATGATGAATTTTTCTATGGAATTAGTGGGGAAATGTATTTTTTTTTCCTTTCTGCCAACACTGAAGTATCAATAGATCTAACTAAACCCACAGACCATAAGGAAAGTGGCAGTCTGTCTACTGGTTTGATTAGAAACAAAAAAAGGTTTATGAAACAGTTGATTTTCTAACATATTTAACTGCAGAAAAATGGGTGATTCAAAAAGAGCAATTTTCCATAGCCAACATTTTTGATAAAGTCATCGAGAAAGTTAGGTTTTGTGAATAGGGAGATAGGATCTCTGAGGATAGCACGATCTTGCCATCTACTGTTCAAATGTGGGAAAAAAAAAAGTCCATATGTGCTGATTTAGTCTGACCAAGACTGAAGGCATGTAAAACCTCAAGCCAACAGCAGTATTTCAGGACTCCAATATATATAGAGATATATATAGTAACCATATTAGCATTTTGATTGGAGAAAGAGAGCTGGAATAAATGATTAATGCAGAAATCAGTCTTCATAAGCCAAATGATGATGGAAAAGCCTCTCATTAGGTGCTAAACATCCTCACAGTGGACATGGTGGAACAAGCATTGTGGGATGAAACTAACAAATATAGGTCATTATTTAAGTGCTTCAACAAACAAAACGCAGAAAACTATTGGATTGGAGAATTATTCACCATCCTAATCCACAGGGACTTCACTTCCGATGCAGCGAACTACATTACTCAACAAAACTTTAATTACAGTCCTACAAATTCTGTCATCTGCAACAAATTAGATTCCTTAAATTACACAACCCATCACACTGGAACTTGCATTTCTGTCTCTCTCCAGAGTATTTCAAATAAATTGGCCCTTCGATATAGATCTAAATAATTTATCATAGCAACATTTCCAACATCAAGCAGTGATACGTATATGTTTTCTTTTGTTTTAATTTATGATGATTAATGTCCAGAGGGCATATTGCAGGGACAGATGAGCAATGAATTCTTGATAGGGAAAATCATATTATGTAGTAGGATACTTGTACACTAAATTGGGCTTTAGTAATCTAAACATTAGGGTGGGCAATTATATAATAGGAATTTTGAGAAAAAGATGCACCCAAAAGGTAACATCTTTCTTTACCAGACGTTGAACAATTCCCTTCATATTTCCAATATTTCTGGCTCATTTCCGATTACAGTACTTCTGTTCCTCTCTAATAGGAGTGTGCTACTACCATCAAACTATACATTGCCTCATTACAGAATGCTGCATGCATTAAAATTGCCTATGTACACTTTGGCTATAACACTGTTTGGATAACATTCGTCAACTGCTGAAAGTTTACACCTGTTGTTATTCAAACTTCCATACAGATTTGGTGGAAACTTGGCCTCAGCAAGGTGTTAAGAGTGTTTTTAAGTGCTACATGCACGCGAGGAGTGTCCTTAGCGTTTGTAAATGGCATTTGTGGTAGACATATTATGTACTCAGTGCTATCTTGGTGCACTTGGTAATGCACGTGCACAGAATGCCCAATGCACGTATATAGAACAGGCTGTGAATCAGCATGGGTTCTGCAGTTGTCATCACGAACGGCAGCACACCAACTATCACACACATTGACGAGCAAGAGTACAAATGAAGAGAAAGAGAAAAACAGGTAACAACAGAGATCATGGCTTTCCTTGGTGAATTTATTTTCATGTTGTGTCCAAGAGGTCAGATTAAACTCCCACAGGACTCCCCACACCTGCTCCAGCCACAACGCACCTAAGAAATGGAGTTCAGTTTTGTTCAGATCAGGCTAGCTTTAAGTGGAACCCATATTAATTTTAGGCTCCTTACAGATGTGGCTGCCCATAAACAGCAGGTTGAACTCAGGCTACATCTTATATGTGACCTGATGACTCAAAATGGATTTCCTGTCTGCAGTTCATCCAACAGGTGTAGGCTAAAGATGTGCAAAACCTCTGTGACCACTGCTGGGGCTATGTGATGTCCAGAACATCATTTTCAAGCTAACCAGGAAGTGCTGTACAAATGGTCATTGCTGAGCAGTGCTAAATGGAGCGAGGCAGAAGCTTGGAGGCTCCTACCTATCTCTGTTGTCAGCTAGCAAATGCAAAACTATAGGTTTATGAACAGATTGGGAAATGAAGCACTTCCGATCCCTCTTAAAAGTTCATAGTAGAAATAAATATGGGGTGCTGTATTTGGATGAAGTTAACTGGCAAGTCGATTTTCCTGCTCCTCGGATGCTGCCTGACCTGCTGTGCTTTTCCAGCACCACACTCTCGACTCTAATCTCCAGCATCTGCAGTCCTCACTTTCGCCTAGAATTTGAGCATTGCTGAGTAAAAGATATTTCATTGGAACTTTTCATCAGTATAGCTCACAACAAATAACAAGTAAAATGGAAAACATTTATGCTACATGAGAAGAGACTGATTGGTCGGCAAGTGGACTTCAATTTGTAGAGGTGTTGCCATGGAGAACGTAAGAGAGTTAATGAATCCTGACAATTAACTTCCAAGCTTTGTTTAAACTTTAAACCAGCTTGGTTGACTCAGATTAGTCAAAGGATTACAAGAGAGCCAGAAAAGAGCCAGAAAAGCTTACTCTATTGAGTTCAAACAAAGAGTTAAAAGTCACACAGGTGATAGTCCAACAGGTTTATTTGGAAGCACTAGCTTTCGGAGTTCTGCTCCTTCATCAGGTAGCTGTGGAGCATAAGACCACGAAAAACTATGACATGTTCTACGTCGCCTGCAACACATTATCGATGAGCATCTTGCCGAGACCTTCCCTATGCCTCCACTTCTCGCCTTTAAACAACTGCCAAACATGAAAAAAGATTGTTCGCAGCAAGCTGCCCAGCCTTCAAGTCAACACCGACCATAACACCATACAACCCTGTCAGGGCAACCACTGCAAGATGCGCCAGAGGGTTGACACAGATACCATCGTTACGCATGGGGACACCACCCACTGTATACGCAGCAGGTACTCCTGTGTTTTCGCCAATGTTGTCTACCTCATATGTTGCGTGTAAGGATGCCAAGAGGCATGATACATTGGTGAGACCAAGTAGATGTTACGATGAATGGACACTGTGCAACAATCACCAGACGGCGGGTGGGGGGGGGGGGTTCCCTCTCAGTTGGGAACACTTCAGTGGTCAGGGACATTTGGCTTCGGATGACCATCCTCCAAAGTGGACTTCAGGATAGACAACAACGCAAAGTGGCTGAGTAGAGGCTGATAGCCAAGTCTGGATGTCCTCAACCAAGACCTTGGGTTCAGGTGACACTACAGGTGACCTCACTACACCATTCTCTCTCTCTCTCTCTCTCTCTCTCTCTCACACACACACACACACTCATATATATATATTCTTGCAGGCTTATACTCCATCACACCTACAAACCAAGTTTTCACACATGCAAACACGCACACTCTCACGCACACATTCACGGTCTCTCTCACGCATGCATGCTCACACACAAGTCTATGGGGTGAATTTGAATTTGCAGAATTATATTTGTAGATAAATTATATTTTACTCAAAAAATGCTCAAATCTGCAGGCAATCATTCCATGTAATACTTTGTGAATACCACTTTGGAAAACGAACCAATCTGACTATCTTCGGTGTAGTGGACAGTGAAGAGGGTTATCTCCGACTACAACAGGAACTGGACCAGATGAACCAGTGGGCTGAGAAGTGGCAGATGGAGTTTAATTTAGATAGATGCGAGGTGCTGCATTTTGGGAAAGCAAATCTTAGCAGGACATATACACTTAATGGTAAGGTCCTAGGGAGTGTTGCTGAACAAAGAGACCTTGGAGTGCAGGTTCATAGCTCCTTGAAAGTGGAGTCGCAGGTAGATAGGATAGTGAAGGCGGCAATTGGTATGTTTTCTTTTATTGGTCAGAGTATTGAGTACAAGAGTTTGGAGGTCATGTTGCAGCTGTACAGGACATTGGTTAGGCCACTGTTGGAATATTGCGTGCAATTCTGGTCTTCCTATCGAAAAGATATTGTGAAACTTGAAAGGGTTCAGAAAAGATTTACAAGGATGTTGCCAGGGTTGGAGGATTTGAGCTACAGGGAGAGGCTGAACAGGCTGGGACTGTTTTCCCTGGAGCGTCGGAGGCTGAGGGGTGACTTTATAGAGGTTTACAAAATTATGAGGGGGATGGATAGGGTAAATAGGCAAAGTCTTTTCCCTATGGTTGGGGAGTCCAGAATTAGACGGAATAGGTTTAGGGAGAGAGGGGAAAGATATAAAAAAGACCTTTTGGGACAACATTTTCACAGAGGGTGGTACATGCATGGAATGAGCTGCCAGAGGATGTGGTGGAGGCTGGTACAATTGCAACATTTAAGAGGCATTTGGATGGGTTTATGAATAGGAAGGTTTTGGAGGGATATGGGCCGGGTGCTGGCAGGTGGGACTAGATTGGGTTGGGACATCTGGTTGGCATGGATGGGTTGGACCAAAGGGTCTGTTTCCATGCTGTACATCTCTATAACTCTATTACAGAAGATTAGGATACAGAGACTCTAACCTCATACCTTTAACGTATTGACTGAGCTGAGATCTCACCTTTTGATGTAAAACCTTAAGTTATCTTAAGAAGGTGACTTAAAAGAAGTTCTGGGATTTGCATTCTAAACTCTAATATGTAAAGAGTTTAGAATGCAACTCATTCTAAAAATCAAAAGACTTAGCAATCCAGTTTTGTACAATATATCATTTCAGTTGCATGACACTGTAACCTTTTGCTATAAATTCTGTGTCTTATGGTCTTATTCTCCACAACCACCTGAAGGAGCAGCGCTCCAAAAGCTAGAGCTTCCAAATAAACCTGTTGGACTCTAACCTGGTGTTGTGAGATTTTTAACTTTGTCCACCCTCATCCAACACTCGCACCTCCACATCAGGAGTTCAAACAGGTGTAGTGTGTACACGTTCTGTCTGCAAAGAGCAGACCCCTGTGCATTAATGTATGTACTTTTACAGTACACACCAGTTTGCTGTACTATGAGCCCAACTGACAATTCTGAATTGGGCATCACAGTAATCCTTTGCACACTCAGGATGATTTAATTAATGCTATTCAATTGTAGAATTACAGAGTTAGATGCTATGTTGAGAGTCTTGCAGACTGATTAGGTACGGTCAATAACTAGGCATTGTGCTTGATATCTGCCAATCTGTTGGAAATACAGTCAACATACCATCACTGAAATCTGACTATCACATTACCAGGCATGTGAACTTTTTGACTTAACAGCAGCATTACATTAGTGGTGACATCACTCGTGTTAGTGTAACATAGTAGCTGTGTAAAACATCCAGCAACACTTGCTGCTCAACCTTTTCAGGTTACTTACCCTTCTGAGGTTATCTAAGGTACACTAGGTACTTTTCAGGAGCAAGTGTGCTGGCCCCTTCCTGCGATTGTGTGATATGTAGAAAGAAATGACCTGATCACTATCACATAGGATGGCTTCATTTGCCCTATTTCAGCATCAAGCTTACACTTAGAACAAATGGTTTGGGCCCTATTTACAAGGTTGCCAACAAGGTCAATCACATAGTACTTGAAACTTTAGGAATCCCAACACAAATATAGTGAAAGTGTATTTGTAGCAGATAGCAACAGGGAATCCCTTAACGGATTCCTCTAATGAGACATCAAGGAAAGGGAGCACATTTAACTCTTTCATTTTAAGTGTGACTATGAGTGCAGGATGGAGCCCATTAAGACATTAGGAAATTCAAGGATTTTATTGAACTTGTGAACTAAGCAACTCACTGTAGGTGTTGATGCCATGGGATCCCTGTAGGCCAGCTCTTGCAACCATATTTGTTGAGTGCAACACCTTCAATGCAGTGAAACCTAATGTTGTACCTCTTGCATATTTTCAACTTGTAGACAATAGACATTTGTTGAAAGTGAGGCCAGCAGATGCTGGAGATCAGAGTCAAAAAGTGTGACGCTGGAAAAGTACAGCAGGTGAGGCAGCATCCAAGGAGCAGATGAGTTGACGTTTCAGGCATAAGCCCTTCATCAGGAATGTGTGTGGTGGGGGGGGGGGGGGGGGGGGGGGGGGGGGGGGTGGTGCCCAAGGGGGCTAGAGATACATAGGAGAGGGTTGGGGCTGGGGGATAGGGAAGGTAGCTCGGAAGGCAATAGGTGGATGCAGGTGGGGGTGACGGTGATTGGTTGAAGCAGACAGTGGGGTGGATCAATGGGAAGGACTATGGACAAGTGGGAGAAGTTCAAGAGGGCGGTGCTAAGTTGGAGGACTGGATCTGGCATAAGGTGGGTGTGGAGGAGGAGATGAAGAAGATGAGCAAAAAAATTGACATCAACATTGATGCCTGTGGTTGGAGGGTCCCTAGGTTGAAGATGAGGCTGTCCTCCTCTAGGCATCGGGTGGCTAGGATTTAGCGGTGGAGGCAGTCCAGGACTTGCATGCCCTTGGCAGAGTGGGATGGGGAATTGAAGTGGTCAGTCACAGGGCGGTGGAGTTGTTTGATACATGTGCCCCAGAGATATTCTCTGTAACGCTCTACAAGTTGGAGTCCTGTCGCCCCAATGTAGAGGAGACCACATTGAGAGCAACGGACACAGTAGAAGAGGTGTTTTGGATGCGCAGGGAAATCTCTGCCGGAAATGGAAGGATCCTTTCAGACCTTTGATGGAGGTGAAGAGAGAGGTGTGGGTATAGGTTTTACACTGTGTGTGTGTGTGTGTGTGTGTGTGTGTGTGTGTGTGTGTGTGTGTGTGTGTGTGTGTGTCGGGGGAAAGGAGAAGAAGGGGAGAGAACCTAATGAGGGTGTCTTGGAGGGAATGATCTGTACAGATAGGGGAGGGAAGGGAAATATATCTCTGGTGGTGGGGTATGACTGTGGGTTGTGGTAATGGCAGAGGATGATGCATTATATCCAGAGATTGGTGGGGTGAAAGGTGAGGACTGGGGGGTTCTGCCCTTGTTCAGTTTGGAGGGTGGAGTTCAAAGGCAGAGGTACAGGAAGTGAAGGCGATACACTGGAGGGCACTGTTGACCAAATGGGAGGGGAAATCGTGGTCCTTCAAGTAGGAGGCCATTTGAGATGTTCTGGAGTGGAACTGATGCTCCTGGGAGTAGATGCAGTGGAGGCAGAGGAATTGGGAGTAAGGGATAGTATTTCGACAGGGGCCGGTGGGAGGTGGTGTAGTCCAGGTAGCTGTGGGAGTTAGTGGGTTTGAAGTAGATGTTGAGTCGGTCATGGGAAATGGAGGCTCAGGAAGGGGAGGGAGGTGTCCAAGATGGTCCTGCTCAAATTAAGGTCAGGGTGGAAGGTGTTCGTGAAGTTGGCGAACTGTTCAACCTCCTTGTGAGAGCACAAAGTGGCGCCAATACACAATCATCGACTTAGCGGAAGACAAGGTGGGGAATAGTGCCAGTGTCACTGCAGAAGTTAGACCATTCCACATACCCAACGAAGAAGCAGGTGTAGCTGGGGGCCCTTGTGGATGCCCATGGCTACCCCTTTAGTCTGAAGGAAGTGGGAGAATTCGTAGGAGAAATTATTGAGGGTGACGACCAGCTCAGCTAATTGAATAAGTGTGTCAGTGGAAGGGTACTGGTTGGGTTGGTGGGAGAGGAAAAAAAAAAGAGGGTTTGGAGACCCTCGTCATGGTGGGTGGACATGTACAGGGACTGGATGTCCATGGTGAAGATGAGGCACTGGGGGGGGCCAGGGAACCAAAAGTCATGGAGGAGGTGTAGGACTTGGGTGGTGTCCTGAATGTATGTGGAAGTTCCTGCACCAGGGGGGACAGGACGGTGTCAAAGTATGAGGAGATAAGTTTGGTGGGGTAGGAGCAGGCTGAGACAATAGGTTGACTTGGGCAGTCAGGTTTGTGAATTTTGGGTAAGAGGTAGAACCAGGCGGTGCAGAGTTCCGGCACTATGAGTTTGGAGGCTGTGGATGGGTGATCCCTGGGGTGATGAGGTTGTGGATGGTCTGGGAGACAATAGGTGGTGATGGGAGGGGAGGTAGTGGTCGAGGGACAAGTCTGACAGTTGGCACCTGGCTTCAGTGGAGTACGGGTTGGTGCGCTAAACTACCACTACCACATTTGTTGTATGTGAGTCATCATGATTTCTGCATTCTCTATGGTAATGTCTTTACCAAAGTCTACCTGCTAACCAATCAGCACTCCCCTCTCATACATTATAAATGCTGCTTTTCCTTTAGTTTGGTATTTCTTGTGAATTGTCCTGATGAGTGAAAGATGAAAAACTTCAAAATGTTTATTTCTTGAGTAATTCTTGTCCCTTGTTCTAAACCATCATGCAGCCAATAACGCACACTCATCTCATACTGCAAAGGGTTTCCATTTTGAAAGTGGATATTGGTACCAGGACCTTTTGAGGTCAGACGTGACATGTGCCCATTGCCTCTACATTGTTGTGGTGAGATTCCTAGTTTCTTCTTTGATGTAAGCTAAAAGAGAAATAAACTAACACTAAATTTCAGTAAGGGCACAGACAAAAACTGACTAATGAGAAATTCACGAACCTTCATTGCTTTTCAACGTGACTGACAAATTAGCATCAACGTATGCTGATTCAAGTCAGCAATTGGTTATAAATGTACAAGGCAAAACACACAGATGGCTTGCATTTCAAATGTCAGCTAAGATAGCAAGAGCTTTTTTCCCCACAAAAAAAACTAAATTTTCTATAAAAATTCTATATTAATTTCCAAACAATTAGGCATAATCCAAGGGCCAATGGTGATTTACCCTAAAATATTGTTCCAACTGCTACTTCAACAGAAGTATTCTTAAAAAGAAAATTTTAAAAAATCAGATTTGTTTATGGTCGTTGGCCTTGAATCCTGCCTCCCTTTTAACACCACATGCAGACCTGTGAGTACTGTCATTTCCAGAATGAATCAGAACTTGCTTCAGCACATACTGACACCTGAGCCTCGAATCTAAATTACAAATAAATGCCACAGACGTGTTTGCACATTGAAAGTAGCATGAGATGGGAGCTGTTAGAGAGGCAATGAAGGTAGTCTGTACAGGGTACTCCCTCCTGAGGCTGGCTTTTGTTTGGTATGAGGGAATGCAGCTAATTGGTGAGTACTGGTGAGTACTTTCGACTACTCTTAAGCAATAATTTTTAAACCTGTAGGATGCCAGGTCAGCTTGGCCAAATCCTGCAGTATGTGTGAACCATCACTGACTGCACAAGGTTGATCTCTGGGTTTCAGAACTCAAGCAGTTGCTTGTCTCACTGATGTGAGTCAACGAGGCAAAGGATAGCACATTGAGGGAGGTGGTCACATCACGGATTAGAAGTATACAGACAGAAAAAGAATGACTGTCCAGTCCAGGGCCTGGGTGCAGGGGTTTAGTGCCAGAGCTTTCGTCATATAGGATGCCATAGGAGTTCAGACAGGGTACTTCGTGGCCATTAACGTGACAGTATGTTGCTTGCATATTGCCAGGGAGTGGCTGCAAGTCATTCTTCTGGGGAAAATGTGATCAATGAGAGGTTATGGGTCACTTTGGTGCCAATTACATATGTAGGAATGGAGGTGAGGTACTGTAAGCCAATCGCAGGGAGCTCGGTACAAGAATCTAAAACAATAGTCTGAGGATTACTCCCAGTCCCATGGGTTGGTGAACGTCGATACAGAAGAATTCAGCATGTGAATAGAAAGCCAGTGTATGAGGGTAGGCATCAGATTAAAGAGGCATTGGGACAAGTTGCAGGTAAGGTGGGTCTTATAAAAGCTAGTTAGCCTCCATCGGAACAGGGTTTAAACAAAAATGATAGTGACATCTTTGCAAGGAGGCAACCACTGACTATAATGAAGTGATTTGAATTATGGAATTCGAATCTGAGATTTACATTATCCTGAAGTGATGTGTACGCTACCGAAAAGGATTGGAAAAAGTCTCTTGGTGTCGACAGCGACAAATTTACTTACACAGGGATTAACAGAGAGCTTTGCCTCTACCAGTAAAGAGGACTGACAGACAATTTTCAAATCAGCCAATATCTAAGTTGTGTAAGTCCCAACTGCACATTAGAAAACTGTGCACTCATTAATTTGCTACTCTTTGTGAAATAAAAGATAATATATTTAGGCTGTGCCCAGTATATTACAAATTTTTCATGGACAAATTAAAAATAAAATCACAGCAGGGATAAAATTAGGCATGACACATTTTCACAATTTCCCAAATATCAACTCCATATCTTCAGCTAAGAATTACTTGCAATCTACATAAACAATTAGATCAAAACATCACTACATTGCCACTACTCTGTAAAAACTTTAGAATAGTGTATACACTCAGTTCTGTGTGAGTATGTAGTGTGAAGTGACCACTTGGTGGCTTGATACAGTATGTTTCAAAGTGTCGGTCAATCTACATACAGTTGAATGTTTTACTTCTAGGAAAGATTTCAACATCTATTACAAGTATTTTTTTGTCAATTTGTTATCATTATCTATGTCCAGGCTTCATGGGTCAATTTTAGACTCGCCACCTCATGCTCTAGGTCCTTTTATACAGGGCTTTTGTCAAGTCTTTTTGGTTGCCTTCATCTCGAGCTCCTGATTCTAGCCTCTTCTACGTTTCCAATGCTTCTTTGGTTATGCCATCTGTCTGGCCACAGAACCACATGTATACCTTCAGATGTCTCGCTACGCTCTATGCTTACTTCTGCAATTATTGAGCATGGAGCCAAGGTCTAAATAGCTTTGGCCTCTGGTTTCATGTTTGTCCTCTCTCTCTCTCTCAACTTCTGCGTTCTCAACGTCCTGACCTTGGTACTTTGCTGCCTACTCTGAAATCCAGCAGCAGACAGTCTTTGTCTTTTCCTTTCTTCTTATTTTACATTACCTTCTTTTATAATCACAGTTACAAACTGCCAATGCAAGTTGCTTTCCTTATCTGTAACAACTCTCTCACGAGCAATACCAACAAGTGACTATTTCAGTTCAAAATTAAGCAGCTGTTTCTTGGTTTTACACATTGGCAGTCTTATCAAGCAATTAAAACTCTTCTTAGCATGATATTACTTAAAACTTTCTTTATATATCTACAACTACACTGCAGTCACACTTGAACATTTCTCTTCATTTACCAGCACTGTACATGACCATATGTTCAGTTTTGCCAGCAGTCTATATGCAACATAGCCAAATTATCAAATACACATCTATTCCAAACAGTTTTATACTTACTCTTTTGTGAAAATTCCTCGTGGTCCAGTCGGGGCTGTGCTGCTTGGGTCAAGCCCATGTGTTTCCAGGATCTGGCGGGCAGCTGGGCTCAAACGGGTTCTGTTAACATTAAATGAAAAGCCAGATAATCCAGGCTGATACTCCGGGCTAGAGATACACAAGTGTTGCACAGTCCAAAGCATCATCTTTGGACTGAGATGTGAAGAAAGGTCCTCCTTACTGTTGAGGAGCAGCAGCAGACTACTCCTCTGTTTCCACCAATAGGTCTCACTCAACTAAACATCACTAAACAGACTAACTGGTCATTTTCAAATTGCTATTTGTAAGAGCTTCTTGTGCAAAATTTGGCACATTTCTTGTGTCATAACAGTGACTAAGTTTCAAAAGTGCAGAACTGGCAGCGGAAGAAAAAAAAAAGCATTGGACTGTTTTGACGTTGTGAAAGGTGCCATATAAGAAAGTCTTTCCTGCAAAGAAATTTCAAGAATTTACTGAGTTCAAAGCCTTTTAATTTTGGTTTAAATAGACTTTTGTGAATGTACTGCACAAAATATACAAAGTTAGCAGACAGTTGCTGTGTACTTACTCTCTTCTGCCAGGTACAGGTTGTACTACGCTGGAGCTATATGCCGGAGGTGCTGCTGGTTCCATTGCTGCAGAAGCACTCTGAACGGGTGATGGAACACTTGTTGTTTCAACAGGAATTTCAACCTGTTTCCAGTCCTCACCTTCTGCCACTAGTAAAGCAATTAAAGACCCCAAAATGACATCTTTGGTTCCTTCTTCGACCTGCAGACATAGATCAAAAGTTGTATTACAGACTGTAGCATCATGCAGTACAGCACAGAGCCATACCCAGAGAGTGTGACCCAGCGTGCAACCACACCCCAAGCGCGGTACAGTTCACAGCCAGAGTACAGTACAGACCAAAATTACACATTACTGTACTACAATCCAGACCAAGACACCACATCTATTTTAGCCCGGAGTGGATCTACATTCCTGCCAATGTGGTCTAGCTGGAAGTGCCATACAGTATCTATTATAGAATGAGATTCAATACCCTACAAATTGCACGCAAAAATACTCTTTCCATTGGCAGTTTTCTCCTTCATAAATTTTTACTGAACAGTAAGTTTTAGTGCTAATGCCTTGCTTATGTCAACTACCCAACACAGAGGCCACTGGCCTATATGAACAGCCAGTCATGCATGCGTCCTGTTCATCAACATGAAGGATTTAAAATACTATTCAGTGGAAGATTGAGTGTTGATTTTAAGGGTAGCTTACAGCGAGCCTTTCACAATTCAGCAGGAGGATGTAGGCATATTTTGGTGGTAATTCTTGAAACAAGATGATTTAACCACAGAATAGGTGATGGGATTTCCTGCTGGAATTTAGCTGATAGCGGCAAAGACAATACCATTTTCAGTTGCCCTGGATTTTCTCCATTTCTCCCCACAACAATGTGATGTTGCTTGTCTTAGTGATGGTGGCAGGAAACAATGATTCAGCGACAATTCAAGCTTCAAAGCAAAACAATCCAGGCCTTTATCAATGAGAAACATTCGGCAGCTAAATACTGAAGAATTTAAAAAGCTTCCATAAATAATACAAGTTTGACATTTTGAAAAGCAGTTTTTAGGAAGGAGTTTGCAATGTAAAATGAGAAACCAGAATCAGAAACTTAAATCTGGAATCATGTCCTTTCTCAGTGAATGAGATTATAACACTGCCATAACTGTCCTCCTATCTCTGATTTGAAACTATGATAACATTTGACTTGTACTTCATCACTGCAAACTTCTTCACTCCTTTATATAAATTAAAAATAATTCAAGGGACTGTGCTGCGGTAATTAGCATTAAATCTATAAGCCAGAACAAAATGTCTCCCCAGCCACAGAGTTGGAAGTAGGAGAGCTGGCAGAAGGATAGACTGAAGAAGTGAGAGCGAGGGAGGTGAGAACTAGTCAGTTTTTACAGACGAAGGTAACCTAACACAGAGTGGGAGAGTTTTGTTAGGTTTACATTAAATCCAATCTTGCATTTCCTCCAGTTCTGCTGCTGCTCTGTTGGTTTTGTCACTACCTTTTCCAATTCTGTCTTCATTCCTGGCAACAACTGCATTGCTTCTGCTCCCATGACTTGCTATAGGTAGTCGTTGGCTACAGGTTGATTTCTTAACGAGCCATGTCAGCTCAGAGCTGGATGGCTATATGGAAAATGACATGAGGAAGCTAACTGACAGCAGACACAGAACCCTCAAGTCCTTAGTACCTGCCAAAAAAAAACAAGTGGCCAAAAAGCTGATGCACTGCTTTAAAGAAATGCCGGTCCAATGTGTGTCTTCACTTTCAGTTAAAGCCCTCCTGGAGCTGCCCCTGTTCTCATACTGAACACTCACATTGCTGTGAAAGCTGTTATTCACTACTTGCCTTGATATTTCCACATTGCATCTGGTGAACAACAACTCCATTCATGACCTTTAACACTGAGTTTTCAAAAGCTTGGAAAGAAAGCAACGAAATAATAGGTAACCTTGCCAAGGAACATCTTGTCATATCAAACTTCTGAGAACTACGCTTTCATGTCTGAATATAAATAAAAGCTAGCATTCGAAAAACATAGCTAATTATATATTCACTTGAAACATCAGAAACACTTCACATCAAAGGGTGGTAAATGTTTGGAACTCTCTGTGGCAAGCAGCAATTGATGCTTGATCAATTGTTATTGTTAGACCTGCGATTGATGGGATTTTGTGAACAGAAACTGTGAAGAGACACAGGGAAATGATGGATAATTGGAGTCGAGTCACAGATTAGCATTGAATACAATGAATGTCCACTTTATTAGGGCAAGTGAAGGGTTCGAGCTTTTTATAAGCAGCTTAATTAGTTTTATACTTGGCTTACATTTCAGTGAAGAGTTTTTGAATGCAAGATATGTCAGGGGAACTCAGTTCTACGTTGCAGCATGTGGCAAATCTTAAATACCCGAGGGTCTGGATTACTGCATCTGCAGGAAGCGTCACTGGTTCGGTTGGTTGAAGACCAGGCTTTGAAGCTTTCACTGGCTACTAGTGTGTGGGGGAGACTAAGTGTGGAGAACTCATTTTTAGACATGGTCAACCAGCAGTGTAAGGAAACACAGAGAGGGAGGTAATGACTGACCGATCACCAGCCAGAAAAAAAAGGGAGGCAGGCAGACAGTCAGAAGCACCTCAGAATGAATTTCTCTCAAGAACAGACTGCGGTGAAGAATGGTGACAGGTATTGTTCCTCTAGAAGTGCACTCAGAGGCTAGCTTCACAAAATGGGAGCAGAAAGGAAAGAGGAGGTACAGTGGTAGAAGACTCAATAGCAAGGGGTGCAGTGTTTTAGGTCAGTGTGTAGAAAGTCCTACAAGAGGCAGTGCTGAACCTAAATTGAAGAAACAAAGCCAGGCCCTGTGCTTGCAGTGACCGTAACTCAATAAGATTCAACGGTGGCTGGAAAAAGGCATGGATGGCTTTTTTTTTGGGGGGGGGGGGGGGGGGAAAGAGAGAGAAAAGAAGGGAAGGCTGACTTTAATAAGACAAGACAGGATCTGGCCAAAGTGGACTGGAAGAATCAAATCATACAAAAATCTACATTGAGCAGTGAGAAACTGGGAAACAATAGGACAATGCGAGGAAAACTATTGGAAAAAACATCTGAGTGACAAAATTAATCTCTACATGGAGAGACAAAGATTAATCAAACATATTCAAGTACAACTTTGTCAGGTGGACAGCATTTTTGACAGGTTTGACGGAGAGTTTCAAAAAGACGATTAGTTGACTGGATGAAGGTAGTGCAATTGATATAGTTTACATGGAGGCTTCATTAAGGCTTTCTACAGGGGCTCACGTGGGAAATCAGTCTCGATCGTAAGAGCCCAATGGATCCAGGGCAACTTCTCAAATTAGATTCAAACTTAGTTTAATGGCAGAAGGTGATGGCTGAGGTTGTTTCTGTGATTGGAAGTGGGTCCAGTGGCGTATTGCATAGTGCTGGGTCCCTTGCTTTTCTAAATATGATGTAGAAGGTTTAATCAGGAAGTTTGTAAATGACACAAAAGTTGGTGAGGTAAATAATGCAGAGATAAGTCTTAGACTACTAAATGAGGTGAAGAAGAAGAAACATCCCCTCTTAGTAGATGGATCAATAATCAGAGGGCTTACACTTTAACTAAAAAGCAGGATGTTTACAGGGGATTTAGGGTTTTTATCACCCAAAGGGTATTAAGCATCTGGAACTCACTGCTTGAAAGGTGGTAGTGGTAAGAACTATTACAACATTAAAAAAGTATTTAGACGACCACTTGAAGAGCCATAGCCTTCAAGGTTATGGATCAAGGACTGGAAAACTACGGGCGTAGTTGGGTACTTGATGACCAGTGCAGATACAATCAGTCAAGGGGCTGCTTTCCATGCTGTAAGACACTGTTTCTGAAGCAGTCAAGAGGCAAAAATAACATACTTCCATTCTTATGTTCTTGCTATCTATTAGAAGGAAGGTAAACAGTCCACTCGTAATTCCATACCATCACTTCTAGAATTACAGGAAAAGCATACTTGTACTGGTACATTTAAGACATTTCCAATATTGTACTGCAAATACAGGGATTAAGCAGTAAAGGAGGCAAGACTGAGCAAAGGGTTGGGTGCATATCCTTCATCATTGTTAAGTGGGTACCAATTGGATATTAATCCTATTCAAGTAGTGAGTCTTAACTAGGGACTCATTTGTGTCACTACTGGAGTCAGATGGTCAGGTTTCAGCCATCCATCCAGGATGTATCATAACATGTCACTACATGGTCAATTAAAATTAATAGGTATGTGTATTCATTATATACATTGTATACACTAAATATACACATACATAGGAACAGACTTAAAAAGTATTTTATACTGATTGGAGGTGGATGTTGTCCAATGTTTGTCCTGCAAGTAAAAGGTTTGCAGGTGAAGAAAGACTAGGCTCCAGTATTTCATTCACCATCTAGTTGAGTTGTGACAAAATTTCTGAATTAAGAAGCTGTACACAAATGTGAATTTTTGTTTCTTTTTCCTAAATGTTGATGCTGATTATTTCTGGCATTTTCTATTACCAGCTCGGACACCTGTACAGCTCAATCCGACAAACCCTGCAACTTTCCTGAGGAAAATTAATGTACTTGGATAACAATTTACTTAAATGGCAGATTTTCAGAAAGGAAAGAAAATGATTTTTGTATTGCAACCCATTTCAGAATTTGTTTAGCAATTCAATCTCAACCAAATGAAAATCTCCAGAGTAATTCACGGACACCTGAAGTATTTAATAAATGCCACCAAGTTTGCATTAGGTTTTAAACAGTTATCAATGTTCACGAAATGAATCACAATCTGTTCGCTGTGTTAAGGTGAATAGCGTTGATGGATGGTGTCTGCGTAATGTAACTTAGTAAACTACTTACTGAAAAGAAATACAAAGAGCAGAGGAGTGGGATTAAAATTGGATAACACTTTCAAAGCATCCATATAGGCAAAATGGGCCGAAAACACTTTTGGTGCTGTTTCATGATAAAATTTTCTTTCATAAACTCCGACATTTCTGCTGGTGTAAGTTTACAATTCAAGGTTTGTGTAAAGATTTGTAGCTCCAGTGCCAGTTGTCGTGATTGTGGGTATGTTCACTGAGCTGGAAAGTTGATTTGTTGACGTTTTGTCCCCTGTCTGGGTGACATCTTCAGTGTTTTGGAGCCTCCTGTGAAGCGCTGCTGTACTGTGTCCTCTGGAATGTGCTTGGTTCCGTTCTTGCTGCTTCTGATTGCTCATTGTAATAATCGGTATGTTGGGTCCAGGTCTATCTGCTTGCTCATAGAATCCATGGATGAGTGCCATGCTTCTAGGAATTCTCTGGCTGTCCTGTGTTTGGCTTGTCTTATGATCATTGTGTTGGCCCAGTCGAATTTGTGGTCCCCATTATCTGTGTGTATGGCTACTAGAGACAGCTGGTCATGGCGTTTACAGTGGTAAATTTACTGTAACCATTTACTTGGAAATTCATATTTTGTTCTCTCCAAATATTTCCCTCTACTCCAGGTAATTGCAGAGCAGCAAACTCAAGATAGATGGGATGCTGGCAAGGACACATTTAGTTTTTAGTCTTCTTTGCCCTGTTAACATTGCGATTTTCTTTAAAGAGAAGCTTGACTTGCTACAGCTCTGTTGAAGCCTTTAAGAGCCCAGCTCTATATCAGCATTGCTCAAGGCAGACTGGGAATGTATGACAGGTTCCCTTCACTGAAGTACTACCATTTGTGTGGCATCCTTTCATGGCTCATATATTAGCAAATTTATTGAACTGAAGTCTGAGATTTTCTCTGGTGGAATATTGAACTTGCTATAGTATTAATTATTTGGTGGTACAGAGCTCAAGTATTGCTGATGAAGAGAGATTTGGTCTAAATTTTTCATCTGGCACTCTTCAGAGCAATTTGTAAGAAATACCAAAGTAAAGGAACAAGGTGGTTTACACTACATGAGAGCTAATAGGTTTCGAAACAATTTGTCAACCAATCATGCATGTCACAGAGTGCACCAGTTAATAACAACTGATAGATAACTTCCAAGTTTTATTTAACTTTGGGATCAAGCAGGTTAATCTGATTAGTCAAGGTACTGCCCTGAAAAACAAACCAGTGAATGGCTTTCACTTACTTTGTTGAAATTTTACAGGTATAGTGGGTTCAAGCTGTGGCGCACACCCTCATGTACTGAAAGTTACATATGCTAATACACAGGGCCCTTTTCCTTGCAGGCAAAGAATGCACACACTACTCTGTCTCAATTCAGCAAAGTAAATGACACCTATTCCCTGGTTCACTTCATTGCCTTGAAGGATCCGAATCAACCTGGATGATTGGAAAAGTGAACCAAGTTTTAAATGGAGTATTTTCGGCCTCCCTACCAATCAGAATCTACTTGCCAGCCAATCAGCCCTCTTCACAGAGTATATATGTTACTCTCCTAACTTAGTCTTCAGCTCATCAGGACAATTTACCAGGAATATCAAAGGCTTTTGACAAAATGTTGTTGAGAGAAAGAAACTGACACCACAGTGAACAGGCACAATTATTGCCTTTACTGTTTGAACTCCTGTATCACTGGACGTTGGAGTGCGTCTGGAAAAATTAACAAACAGTGAAATTTACAACTGATGTTGGAGGACCTGTTTGGGCGAAGTTACAGCACACAAACAGATCAGTAAATTGTTTTAAATGTGGCCTACAAAAAGTCTGCAGCAGTGAGTAGAGTGGGTTCTTGCTTGACTATTTGATTTTTGAGATACGTCTCTTGATTAAACTTAAAATATTAGCCATAACGATTCATTTAACCTGGGGCAGTGTTTTGCAGACGGTGTTATTTTCTGGGTCTGTAGACTGTGAAAGAGTAAAAATGGCCTTTAGTAGAGTGATATGTGCTTCTTGTCAGATGCGGGAGTTTAAGGAGAGTTTATGGGTTACTGAGTATATCTGCAATAAATGCTGTTGGTTGCGAATCCTATCAGTTGGAGAGACAGTTAGAGGCAATGAGGAATTTGCAACAGCAGCGGTATGTGATGGATGGCAGTTATAGGAAGGGGGGAAAAGTCTCAGATATAGTCACATAGATGGGTTAACTCCAGGAAAGGTAAGAGATAGGCAATGAGTGCAGGAGTCTTCTGTGGCTATCCCCATTTCAAACAAGTATGCTGTTTTGGAAAATGTAGGGGGTGATCGATTCACAGGGGAATGTAGCATGACTGGCTCTAATGCAATGAGGGGTAACGTCGGGTTCCAAGAGATCAATTGCGTTAGGGGACAGACGTTTCTGTGGCCAGCAGCGAAAAATCAGAATGGGGTGTTGCTTCCCTGGTGCCATGATCAAGGATGTCTCAGAGAGGGTGCAGAATGTTCTCAAGGGGGACAGGTACCAGCAAGAGGTCATTGTACACATTGGAACCAACAACATAGGAAAAAGGGAAAAGGTTGCGATTCTGAAGGCAGGAATTTAAAAAGGAGGTCCTCAAGAGTAGTAATATCTGGATTACTCCCAGTGCTTCGAGCTAATGAGGGCAGGAATAGGAGGATAGAGCAGATGAAAGCATGGCTGAGAAGCTGGTGTATGGGAGAAGGATTCACATTTTTGGATCATTGGAAGCTCTTTTGGGGTAGAAGTGACCTATACAAGGAGGACGGATTGTAACTAAATTAGAAGGGGACGAATATATTTGCAGGGAGATTTGCTCGAGCTGCTCAGGAGGACTTAAACTAGTAAGGTGGGAAGGATTGGGGCCCACGGAGGTAGTGAGGAATGAGATCGTTCTGAGACTGGAACAGTTGAGAACAGAAGCGAGTCAAACATTCAGGGCAGGCAGGGACAAGGTAGGACTAATAAAGTAAACTACATTTATTTCAAAGCAAGGGACCTAACAGGGAAGGCAGATGAACTCGGGGCACAAGAAACACGGCACTGGGATATTATAAAAATTGCAGAAACATGGACTGGCAGTCTAATGTTCCAGGATACAAATGCTACAGGAAGGACAGAAAGGGAGGTAAGAGGGAGGTGGTGGGGGAAAGAGGGAGGTGGTGGGGGAAAGAGAGAGGTGGGGTGCATTTTTGACAAGGGATAGCATTACAGCTGTGCTGAGGGAGGATATTCCCAGAATTACACCCAGGGAAGTTATTTGAGTGGAACTGAGAGATATGAAAGGAATGATAACCTTATTGGGATTGTATTATAGACCCCCCCCAATAGTCAGAGGGAAATTGAGAAACAAACTTGTAAGGAGATCTCAGCTATCTGTAAGAATAATAGGGTCGTTATGGTAGGGGATTTTAACTTTCCAAACATCAACTGGGACTGCCATAGTGTTAAAGGTTTAGATGGAGAGGAATTTCTTAAGTGTGTACAAGCAAATTTTCTGATTCAGTATGTGGATGTAGCTACGAGAGAAGGTGCAAAACTTGACTTACTCTTGGGAAACAAGGCAGGGCAGGTGACTGACGTGTCAGTGGGGGAGCACTTTGGGGCCAGTGACCATAATTCTATTCGTTTTAAAATAGTGATGGAAAAGGATAGACCAGATCTAAAAGTTGAAGTTCTAGACTGGAGAAAGGCCAATTTTTGACGGTATTAGGCAAGAACTTTCAAAAGCTGATTGGAGGCAGATGTTCGCAGGTAAAGGGACGGCTGGAAAATGGGAAGCCTTCAGAAATGAGATAACGAGAATCTAGAGAAAGTATATTCCTGTCAGGGTGAAAGGAAAGGCTGGTAGGTATAGGGAATGCTGGATGACGAAAGAAATTGAGGGTTTGGTTAAGAAAAAGAAGAAAGTATATGTCAGGTACAGACAGGATAGATCAAGTGAATCCTTAGAAGAGTATAAAGGCAGTAGGAGTATACTTAAGAGGGAAATCAGGAGGGCAAAAAGGGGACATGGGATAGCTTTGGCAAGTAGAATTAAAGGAGAATCAAAAGAGTTTTTACAAATACATTAAAGACAAAAGGGTAACGAGAGAGAATAGGGCACCTCGACACTGTCCTCTCCCCCCTAGTCCAGGAACTCCCCACATACGTTCGAGACACCACCCACGCCCTCCACCTCCTTCAAGACTTCCGTTTCCCTGGCCCCCAACGCCTTATCTTCACCATGGATATCCAATCCCTCTACACCTCCATTCGCCATGACCAGGGCCTCCAAGCCCTCTGTTTTTTCCTCTCCAGACGTCCACAACAGTACCCTTCCACTGACACTCATTCGTTTGGCCGAACTGGTCCTCACCTTTAATTTCTCCTTTGAATCCTCCCACTTCCTCCAGACCAAAGGGGTAGCCATGGGCACACGTATGGGCCCCAGCTATGCCGTCTCTTTGTTGGCTCCGTAGAACAGTCGATCTTCTGTAATTACACCGGCACCACTCCCCACCTCTTCCTCCACTACATTGATGACTGCATTGGCGCCACCTCGTGCTCACACGAGGAGGTTCAGCAATTCATCAACTTCACCAACACATTCCACCCTGACCTTAAATTTACCTGGACCATCTCTGACACCTCCCTCCCCTTCCTGGACCTCTCCATCTCCATTAATGACGACCGACTTGACACTGACATGTTTTTTTTTTTTACAAACCCACCGACTCCCACAGCTACCTGGATTACACCTCTTCCCACCCAACCTCTTGCAAAAATGCCATCCCGAATTCCCAATTCCTCCACCGTATCTGCTCCCAGGAGGACCAGTTCCACCACAGAACACACCAGATGGCCTCCTTCTTTAGAGACCGCAATTTCCCTTCCCACGTGGTTAAAGATGCCCTCCAACGCATCTCGCCCACATCCCGCACCTCCGCCCTCAGACCCCACCCCTCCAACCGTAACAAGGACAGAACGCCCCTGGTGCTCACCTTCCACCCGACCAACCTTCGCATAAACCAAATCATCCGCCGACATTCCCGCCACCTCCAAACAGACCCCACCACCAGGGATATATTTCCCTCCCCGCATCTTTCTGCCTTCCGCAAAGACCATTCCCTCCGTGACTACCTGGTCAGGTCCATCCCCCCCCCCGCCAACAATCCACCCCCCCCACAATCCACCCTCCTATCCTGGCACCTTCCCCTGCCACCGCAGGAACTGTAAAACCTGCGCTCACACCTCTATCCAAGGCCCTAAAGGAGCCTTCCACATCCAAAGTTTTACCTGCACATCCACTAATATCATTTATTGTATCCGTTGCTCCCGATGTGGTCTCCTCTAAATTGGGGAGACTGGGCGCCTTCTAGCAGAGCGCTTTAGGGAACATCTCAGAGACACCCGCTCCAATCAACCAAACTGCCCAGTGGCCCAACATTTCAACTCCCCCTCCCACTCTGCCGAGGACATGGAGGTCCTGGGCCTCCTTCACCGCCGCTCCCTCACCACCAGACGCCTGGAGGAAGAACGCCTCATCTTCCGCCTCGGAACACTTCAACCCCAGGGCATCAATGTGGACTTCAACAGTTTCCTCACTTCCCCTTCCCCCACCTCACCCTAGTTCCAAACTTCCAGCTCAGCACTGTCCCCATGACTTGTCCAGTCTTGTCCTACCTGCCTATCTCCTTTTCCACCTATCCACTCCACCCTCTCCTCCTTGACCTAACACCTTCATCCCCTCCCCCACTCACCCATTGTACTCTATGCTACTTTCTCCCCACCCCCACCTTCCTCGAGCTATCTCTCCACGCTTCAGGCTCACTGCCTTTAATCCTGATGAAGGACTTTTGCCCAAAACGTTGATTTCGAAGCTCCTCGGATGCTGCCTGAACTGCTGTGCTCTTCCAGCACCACTAATCCAGAATCTGGTTTCCAGCATATGCCGTCATTGTTTTTACTCCCTTCAAAGATGAGCAAGGTGGCCTTTGTGTGGAGCCGCAGAAAATGAGAAAGATACTAAACTAGTATTTTGCATCAGCATTTACATTCTATATCTTCCATATCCTTTTCCACACTAAGGAAATGGATGGTAACATCTACAGAGGAGGAAGTGCTAGATGCCTTGAAACACAAAGGTGGATAAATCCCCAGGACCTGATCAGATGTATCCGAGAACCCTGTGGGAAGCTAGAGAAGTGATTGCTGGGCCTCTTGCTGAGATATTTATATCAATAGTCACAGGTAAGGTGCTGGAAAATTGGATGTTGGCTAACGTGGCGTGCCTCTTTTTAAGAAGGGTGGTAAGGACAAGCCAGGGAACGATAGACCAGTGAGCCTGACCTCGGTGGTGGGCAAGTTGCTGGAGGGAATCCTGAGGGTCAGGATGTACATGTATTTGGAAAGGCAAGGACTGATTAGGGATAGTCAACATGGCTTTGTGCATGGGAAATCATGTCTCACAAACTTGATTGAGTTTTTTGAAGAAGTAACAAAGAGGATTGATGAGGGCAGAGTGGTAGATGTGCTCTATATGGACTTCAGTAAGGCGTTTGACAAGTTTCCCCATGGGAGAGTGGGCAGCAAGGTTAGATCTCTCAGAATACAGAGACAGCTAGCCATTTGGATACAGAGCTGGCTCAAAGGTCGAAGACAGAGGGTGGTGGTGTACGGCTGTTTTTGAGACTGTGCCCAGTGGGGTGCCACAAGGGTCGGTGTTGGATCCTCTACTTTTTGTCATTTATATAAATGATTTGGATGTGAGCCAGGATAAGAGGTACAGTTAGTAAGTTTGCAGATGACACCAAAATTGGAGGTGTAGTGGACAGCGAAGAGGGTTACCTCAGATTACAACAGGATCTGGACCAGATGGGCCAATGGGCTGAGAAGTGGCAGATGGAGTTTAATTCAGATAAATGCGAGGTGCTGCATTTTGGGAAAGCAAATCTTAGCAGGACTTATACACTTAATGGTAAGGTCCTAGGGAGTGTTGCTGAACAAAGAGACCTTGGAGTGCAGGTTCATAGCTCCTTGAAAGTGGAGTCGTAGGTAGATAGGATAGTGAAGGCGGCGTTTGGTATGCTTTCCTTTATTGGTCAGAGTATTGAGTACAGGAGTTGGGAGGTCATGTTGTGGCTGTACAGGACATTGGTTAGGCCACTGTTGGAATATTGCCTGCAATTCTGGTTTCCTTCCTATCGGAAAGATGTTGTGAAACTTGAAAGGGTTCAGAAAAGATTTACAAGGATGTTGCCAGGGTTGGAGGATCTGAGCTACAGGGAGGGGCTGAACAGGCTGGGGCTGTTTTCCCTGGAGCATCGGAGGATGAGGGGTGACCTTATAGAGGTTTACAAAATCATGAGGGGCATGGATAGGATAAATAGACAAAGTCTTTTCCCTGGTTTGTGGGAGTCCAGAACTAGGTTCAGGGCAAGAGGAGAAAGATATAAAAGGGACCTTTTTCACGCAGAGTGTGGTACTGCCAGAGCTGTAATGAGCTGGCAGAGGAAGTGGAGGAGTCTGGTACAATTGCAACCTTTAAAAGGCATTTGGATGGGTCTACAAATAGGAAGGGTTTGGATGGATATGGGCAGGGTGCTGGTAGGTGGGACGAGATGGAGTTTGGATAACTGGGTAGGCATGGATGGGATGGACCGAAGGGTCTGTGTCCATGCTGTACATCTCTATGAATCTAATTCACTTTGGAAGGAGTAACAGGAATAAAGAGTACTTGACTAATGGTATGATTCTTGGTAGTGTAGATGAACAGAGAGATCCCGGTGTCCAGGTACATTGATCCCTGAAAGCTGCCACCCAGGTTGACAGGGTTGTTAAGAAGGCATACAGTCTGTTAGTTTTTAAATCGGTAGAGGGATTGAGTTTCGGAGCCATGAGGACAGGCTGCAGCTATACAAAACTCTGGTGCGGCTGCACTTGGAGTATTGTGTACAGTTCTGGTCACCGCATTACAGGAAGGATGTGGAAGCTTTGGAAAGGGTGCAGAGGAGATTTGCTAGGATGTTGCCTGGTATGGAGGGAAGGTCTTATGAGGAAAGGCTGAGGGACTTGAGACTGTTTTCTTTAGAGAGAAGAAGGTTGAGAGGTGACTTAGTTGAGACATACAAGATAAGCAGAGGTTTAGATAGGGTGGACAGTGAGAGCCTTTTTTCATGGATGAAGATGGCTAGCATGAAGGGACATAGCTTTAAATTGAGGGGTGATAGATATAGGACAGGTGTCAGAGGTAGTATTTTTACTCAGAGTAATATGGGCATGGAATGCACTGCCTGCAATAGTAGACTTGCCAACTTTACAGATATTTAAATGGTTATTGGATAAGCATATGGATGATAGTGGAATACTGTAGGATAGATAAGCTTCAGATTGGTTCCACAGGTCGGCGCAACATTTTGGGCCTAAAAGCCTGTACTGCGCTGTAAATGTTCTATATTCTAAACAAAACAAAGTATTTTCTCCAGAGGCATACTGTGCTAACTGAAGTGAAGCTCATTATTGCTTGACAAAATGTATTTTATGGTCTGGTCTATCCAATTATATGTAAACAGCTCACACGGTCTGTCCACAGCACCGCTGAGGTTCATGTAACAGGCTATAATGATTTACACACACAGTTTACTGGCAAACTTAGCAGTCCATTCCATAATCTGTAGCAAGTCCCACTCATCCATCACTTGCCTACTCTTCTACCAGGGTTTTCAGGGTAGTAATGCCTTTATGTTGAAATTCTCATCCTTGAGTTCCAACCGTGGGTGGCACGGTGGTTAGCACTGCTGCCTCACAGCACCAGAGACCCGGGTTCAATTCCCGCCTCAGGCGACTGACTGTGTGGAGTTTGCACATTCTCCCCGTGTCTGCCTGGGTTTCCTCCGGGTGCTCCGGTTTCCTCCCACAGTCCAGAGATTAGATTAGATTACTTACAGTATGGAAACAGGCCCTTCGGCCCAACAAGTCCACACCGCCCCGCCGAAGTGCAACCCACCCATACCCCTACATTTACCCCTTACCTAACACTACGAGCAATTTAGCATGGCCAATTCACCTAACCTGCACATGTGCAGGTCAGGTGAATTGGCCATGCTAAATTGCCCATAGTGTTAGGTAAAAAGGGGTAAATGTAGGGGTATAGGTGGGTTGCGCTTCGGCGGGTCGGTGTGGACTTGATGGGCCGAAGGGCCTGTTTCCACACTAAGTAATCTAATCTAATCTAATCTATTCCAACCCTACAGTACTCCAAGAACTTGCCCAGACGAGGTGGTGGTATTGTGGCAATGTCACTACTAATCTAGATACCTAGGGGCATAGGTTCACATAACTTAAATTCCATAAGCTGCAATGGAGTTAAAAATCACAAACACCAGGTTATCGCCCAACAGGTTTATTTGGAAGCACTAGCTCTCGGAGCGATGCTCCTTCATCAGGTGACCTGATGACCACCTGATGAAGGAGCGACGCTCCAAAAGCTAGTGCTTCCAAATAAACCTGTTGGACTATAACCTGGTGTTGTGTGATTTTTAACTTTGTCCACCCCAGTGCAACACCGGCATCTCCAAATCATGGAATTTAAAGCCAATTAATTAAATCAGTGGTAACTATGGAGTAAATCAACGATGGTCATAAATACCTTGTTCATTACTATATTGGCCTTTAGGGAAGGGGATCTGCTACCCTTCCCTGGTCTGACTTACATATGACTGCAGATCTATAGCAATGTGATTGACTCAACCTAGATACAGTTTAGTTAACTACTCGGTTCAAAAGCAATTTGGGATGCTGGTCTTACCAGTGTCACTCACATCCCAAAGGGCATGGAGAGAAAGTATTCCTCCAATTCTGGCATCTTTTGAAATCCTCATTTCTTTCACCTTACAAGGATTGATTCGGGATAGTCAACTTGGTTTTATCTGTGGGAAATCCTCCCTCAATAACTTGATTGAATGTTTCTTTGAAAAAGGTGACAAAGAATGATTGATGAAGGCATAGTAGAAGACATGGACTTCAAAGTGCTCAACAAGGTTCCACATGGTAGACTGGTTAGGAATTGTCAACAAAACTGGCCTGAAGTAGGACACTGAGGGTGGTCGCAGACTGGAAGCCTGTGATCAATCCTCAAAGATCGATCCTGGGTCCAACGCTTTTCGTCTGTTGTATAAATAATTTTGGATGTGAACACAGAAAGCCAGGCTAGCAAGTTGCAAATGACATCAAAATAGATGGTGTAGCAGACAATGAAGGTTATCTCAGAGCACAGTAGGACATTCAGATGGGCCAATGAGCAGAGGAGTGGCAGACGGACTTTAGAAAAATGAGAGGTGTTGCATTTTGGTAAGGCAAATCAGGGCAGACCTATATGGTTGATGGTAGCGCCCTCGGGAATATTAGGCAAAAGTGAGGACTCCAGATGCTGGAGATTAGAGTCAAGAGTGTGGTGCTGGAAAAGCACAGGTCAGGCAGCAGAGGAGCAGGAGAATCAACGTTTCAGGCATAAGCTCCTCTTCAGGAATGAGGCTGGGAGCTGAGGGGGTGGAGAGATAGAACATAGAACAGTACAGCACAGAACAGACCCTTCAGCCCACGATGTTGTGCCAACCACTGATCCTCATGTATGCACCCTCAAATTTCTGTGACCATATGCATGTCGAGGAGTCTCTTAAATGTCCCCAATGACCTCGCTTCCACAATTGCTGCTGGCAACGCATTCCATGCTCTCAACTCTCTGTGTAAAGAACCCACCTCTGACATCCCCTCTATACTTTCCTCCAACCAGCTTAAAATTATGACCCATCGTGTTAGTTATTTCTGCCCTGGGAAATAGTCTCTGGCTATCGACTATCTATGCCTCTCATTACATTGCATACCTCAATTAGGTCCCCTATTCTCCTCTTTTTCTCCAATGAAAAAAAGTCTGAGCTCAGTCAACCTCTCCTTATAAGACAAGCCCTCCATTCCAGGCAGCATCCTGGTAAACCTCCTCTGAACCCCCTCCAAAGCATCCACATCTTTCCTATAATAGGGCAACCAGAACTGGATGCAGTATTCCAAGTGCGGTCTAACCAAAGTTTTATAGAGCTGCAACAAGATCTCACGACTCAAACTCAATCCCCCTGTTAATGAAAGCCAAAACATCATATGCTTTCCTAACAACCCTGTCCACTTGGGTGGCCATTTTAAGGGATCTATGTACCTGCACCCCAAGATCCCTCTGTTCCTCCACACTACCAAGAATCCTACCCTTAATCCTGTACTCAGCTTTCAAATTCGACCTTCCAAAATGCATCACCTCGCATTTATCCAGGTTGAACTCCATCTGCCACCTCTCAGCCCATCTCTGCATCCTGTCAATGTCAAGTTGCAGCCTACAACAGCCCTCTATATTGTCAACGACACTTCCAACCTTTGTGTCATCTGCAAACTTGCTGACCCATCCTTCAATCCCCTCATCCAAGTTATTAATAAAAATTACAAACAATAGAGGCCCAAGGACAGAGCCCTGTGGAACACCACTCACCACAGACTTCCAGGCAGAATATTTTCCTTCTACTACCACTCGCTGTCTTCTGTTGGCCAGCCAATTCTGTATCCAAACAGTTATGTCCCCCTGAATCCCATTCCTCCTGACCTTCTGAATGAGCCTACCATGGGGAACCTTATCAAATGCCTTGCTAAAGTTCATATACTTCACATCCACAGCTTGACCCTCATCAACTTTTCTAGTCACATCCTCAAAGAACTCGATAAAGGTTTGTGAGGCATGACCTGCCCCTCCCAAAGCCGTGCTGACTGCATTTAATCAAGCCATGCTCTTCCAGATGGTCATAAATCCTATCCCTCAGAATCCTTTCTAACCCCTTGCAGACGACAGACGTGAGACTTACTGGTCTGTAATTGCTGGGGATTTCCCTATTTCCTTTCTTGAGAGGAATTACATTTGCATCTCTCCAGTCCTCAGGTACAACTCCGGTGGAGAGCGAGGATGCAAAGATAAATGGGAGGGGGACGGTAACTGTGTGATAAATGGATGGAAGTGGGGGTAGTGGTGATAGGTCAGAGAGGAGGGTGGAGCGGATAGGTGGAAAGGAAGATGGTCAGGTAGGACAGGTCATGAGGACAGTGCTGAGCTGGAAGGTTGGATCTGGGATAAGATGGGTGGAGGGGAAATGAGGAAACTGGTGAAATCCACATTGATGCCATGGGGTTGGAGGGTCCTGAGAGAGGAGGTGAGGTGGTCTTCCTCCAGGTGTCAGGTGGGTAGGGAGTGGTGATGGAGGCGGCCCAGAACCTGCATGTCCTTGGCAGAATGGGAGGGGGAGTTGTAGTGTTCGGCCACAGGGTGGTAGGGTTGGTTGGTGTGCGTGTCCTGGAGATGTTCTCTGAAGTGCTCTGAGAGTAGGCGTCCTGTCTCCGCAATGTAGAGACGACCACATTGGGAGCAACGAATACAGTAAATGACGTGTGTGGAAGCGTAGTTAAAACTCTGATGGATGTGAAAGGCTCCTTTGGGGCCTTGGACAGAGGTGAGGGGGAAGGTGTGGGTGCAGGTTTTGTAATTCCTGCGGTGGCAGGGGAAGGTGGACTGGTGGGGGGTGTGGACCTGATGGGGGAGTCTCAGAGGGTACAATCTTTAAGGAAAGCAGATGGGGTGCAGAGGCAAATATATCTCTGGTGGTGGGGTCCATTTGTGGTGGGAGAAATAGCAGAAGATGATGCGATGTATATGGAGGTTGGTGGGGTGGAAGGTGAGGACAGGGGTATTGGTGGGGGTGGGTGGGTTCTGTCCTTGTTATGGTTTGAGGGGTAGGGTTAGAGGGCAGAGGAGCAGGAAGTGGATAATATGCACTGGAGGGCATCATTAACCATGTGGGAGGGGAAATTGTGGTCTTTAAAGACGAAAAGGGATAGCATTTTTACAAGGGGAAGTGTGGGAGGATATGTAATCCAGGTAGCTGTGGGAGTTTGTAGAAGATGGCCATGTTGAGTTGGTCCCATTGATGGAGATGGAGAGGTCCAGAAAGGGGAAGGTGGTGTCTGAGATGGTCCAGGTAATGTTAAGGTCAGGGTGGAATGTGTTGGTGAAGTTGATGAACTGTTCAACCCCCTTCTGGGGGCACAAGATGGCAGTCATCAATGTAGCGGAGGAAAAGGTTGGGAATGGTGCCGGTGTAACTACAGAAGACAGACTCATCCACGCAGCTGACAAAGAGACAGGCATAGCTGGGGCCCACAGTACTAAACAAAGGACCCAAAGGGTGCAGGTGCATAGGTCTTTGAAAGTAGAGTTGTCGGTGGAGAGGGTGGTGAAGGTGGCATTTGGTATGCTTACCTGCATTGATCAGAACAATGAGTCTTGGAGTTGGGAAATAATTTTGCAGCTGTACAGGACATTGGAAAGGCTACTTTTAGAATACTGTATACAGTTCTGGTTACCCTTTGATAGGAGGATGTTGTTAAACCAGAGAGAGTGCAGAAAAAAAGTTAGAAGAATGCTCCTGGGTCTGGAGGACTCAAGTTTAGGGAGAAGAAGAATAGGCTGGGGCTTTTTCCTGGGAGCATTGGAGGCTGAGGGGTGATCTAATGGAGGTTCATAAAAAAAATGAGGGGCATGGATAGGGTTAATAGCCAAGGTCTTTTTCCAAAGTGGAGGAGTCCAAAACTAGAGAGCAGAGGTTTAAAGTTTAAAGATTTAAAAGGGACCCAAAGGATAACTTTTTCAAGCAGAGGGTGGTGTGTGAATGGCATGAGCTGCCTGAGGTAATGGTGGAGGCTGGTACAAGTACAAAATTTAAAAAGGCATCGGGATGGGCACATGAATAGGAAGGGTTTAAGAGGGATATGGGCCAAATACTGGCAAATAGGACGAAGAAGATTGGGATGGATGGTCAGTGCTAATGTTTTGGACTGAAGGGACTGTTTCTGTGCTGTATGACTCTATGAGCGATCTTAAGTTCTTTTCTAATTGAAACATGTTTGGTATGACTGTTGTTCAACCGAGTAGAAGCACACAGGAAGTTATTTAGGCATGCTATAATCCTCAACAAGTAAATTCATTAACATCCTGGCCAATCACTATCTTACAGATCGGTGGCATCAACAATAATCACCGGTGAAGCAGACACTGGGACAAAGAAGAATGACAATAAAAGGTGCCTCAAGTAAATATGCTACCATCCAAGGGAAAACATGGATTGATGGCCAAGATTGTTTACATGTCATCAATCTCAGAGGGTTGGACACCTACCTGATCAGCCTGGACCAGGAGAAAGCCTTTGACAGGATAGCACACAGGTATATGAGGGGGGGCTTTGGGGAGGGTATCTGCAATTGGATCAGACTGCTCGACACCAACATTGTCAGTGCAGTCTCAATCAATGGGTGGGACTCAGATAGCTTCCCAGTCAGATCTGGAGTCAGACAGGGCTGCACTCTCTCTCCTGCCTTGTTTGTGTGCTGCATAGAGCCATTTGCTGAGTCCTTCAGGAAGGATGCGAGCCTGAGAGGGGTGACTATTCCTGACAGCGGGGGCCTGCAGGTTAAGGCCGCCCTGTACATGGATGATGTCGCCGTTTTCTGCTCGGATCCGCTGTCCGTGAACAGACACATGTGCATATGTGACCAGTTTGAACAGGCCTCGGGGGTAAACCGAGGCAAGAGCGAGGCCATGCTCTTCGGGAACTGGGCCGACCAATCCTTCATCTCCTTCACTGTCAGGATCAACTACCTGAAAGTGCTGGGTATTTGGTTCGAGGGGGCTGGGGCGTGCGCCAAGTCTTGGAAGGAGCGTATCAGCAAAGTGAGGCAGAAACTGGGCAGATGGAAGCTACGGTCGCTCTCCATCGCGGGAAAAAAACCTGGCCATCAGGTGTGAGGCACTGTCATTGCTGTTATACGTGGCACAGGTCTGGTCTATTCCCAGAACCTGTGCCGCTGCAGTCACCCGGGCCATCTACCAGTTTATGTGGAGATCAAAGATGGACCGGGTCCGAAGGGACTCGATGTACAAAGATCTGGTCAACGGGGGAAAAAACATACCCAATGCCACCCTCACCCTGATGGCCACCTTTGTGTGTGGCTGCATCAAGCTGTGCGTGGATCCCCGGTACGTAAACACCAAGTGTCACTACGTACTGAGGTTCTACCTGTCCCCGGTGTTGCGAAGGATGGGCCTGGCCTCACTGCCGCGGAACTCTCCGAGTAGTTGGACCGTTCCGTATCACCTGTCCTTCGTGGAGAAATTTATGAAGAAAAACACCTTTGACCACAAGTCCATCAGGAAGTGGTCAGCACGTAGTGTCCTTGAGACCCTTCGGGAAAAGGAGAGGGCGGATCCTATCGAGCGTTTCCTTGAGCAGACTGTCAAAGCCATTTGGCAGAATGCCTCATCGCCAGAAATTTCCAACAAGCACCAAGACATGGCTTGGCTGGTGGTGAGAAGGGCTCTGCCTGTGAGATCCTTTATGCACGCCCGGGCTCTCAGCCGCACCGCACGCTGCCCTCGAAGTGGCTGCGGGGGGGGGGGGGGGGGGGGGTGACTGACTGACTGTCACACACCTCCTTCTGGAACGTGCCTATGCAGAAGAAGTCTGGAGAGGAATGCAGTGGTGCTTGTCGAGGTTCGTCCCGAGCAGCTCCGTGACGCGGGACTCCATGCTCTACGGCCTGTTCCCCGGGACGCACACCGAGACGAACATCAACTGTGCCTGGAGGATCATCAACTCGGTGAAGGACGCTCTCTGGGCGGTCCGAAACCTGTTGACCTTCCAGCTGAAGGAGTTGACCCCAACTGAGTGTTGCAGACTGGCACATTCCAAGGTCCAGGACTACGTGTTGAGGGACGCGCTGAAGCTTGGGGCAGCTGCCGCCATGGCACGATGGGGAAAGACCACCGTGTAATGTCTGCCTGCCTAAAGAAGAACAGGGGGCCCACGCAGTCATTTGGGCTCTGCTGACACCTCAGCTAAATATGTAATCGTACCGACCTGTAAATAGGAATGATTACTCTGTTTCGGGATGCAAAGAAATGGAATGTTTACATATGTATGGCATGACCAACTGTACAGACCATTAAAGTATTTTATGAATAAAGTATATTTTTGAAATTAAAAAAAATCAATCTCACTTGTGCCATCACAGAAAAGAGCTGTTCGCTAGTGACTGCAGACTGTTCAGCAATATTTGCGACTCTTCAGATAAAGCAGCAATTCATGCCCACAGGCAGCAGGGCCTGGGCAATAGCCAGAATTGGATTGACATTTGACAAAGTAGCCCTACGGCACAGGCATCATTCCCAATTACCATCTCCTACTCAACAAAATCCTCAACCTCCCTTGCAGTGAGGTAACCAGTTCAAAGTCCCCATCACTACCTGAGGCATAAATGACTGACCATTAACTTAAGTGGATCAACCACATCAATGCACCTTCTAGAGCAGGTCAGAGGCTTGGTACTCTGTAGTACAAAGATCACCTCTAGACTTCTCACAGTCTCTGTACAACTTAGGAGTGAGAAATGGTCTCCACTTGTTTGGATAGATGGATGCGCAGCAAATTTAAGAAACTCAAGACTACCCAACCCAAGAACATGCACTCCCAACACAGTAATGTGTCTGCAGTAGATACGAGCTGTACAAAGTACTGGAGAAATGTAATATGGTTCCTTCCCTAGCACCAGCAAACCAAAGAATGCTGAAAGAATAAGGGCAAGTGGGGCATAGGAAGGTGACCAAGTCAAAAGATCCCCTCCAAGCCATCCATGATGCCTTTGACATACATCACCATTCTTTCATCGTTGCCAGGAACAGAAATCCTGGAACTCTCGACCTAACGCCACAATGGGAACTAAACCAAAGGACTGTGGATGCTGGAAATGTAAAAGAAAAACAAATTTCAGGAGAAACTCAGCAGTTCTGGCAGCATCTGCAACAGAAAGTAGAATTAAAGTTGAATCCAATTACCTTGCTTCAGAACTGTTCTGAAGCAGAGGCAGGGTCACTCAAATCCATCACACTGCCTGAACTAGCTCAAGAGATCAGCCCACTGCCACGTGAGCAACTCCTGATACACAATAAGTGAAGGCCAGTTTATTGTTGTACTTCTATTCAAGCTGGACGTGGAAAGGATGTTTCCTCTTGTGAGTCAGTCCTGAACTGGGGGACATTTAAAATTAGAGGTGGACGATTGTAGTGATGGGAATGTGGAATTCAAAAACACAAACAGAACAGCCATGATCTTACTGAATGAGGGATGGTCTACTTTGGTTCCTATTTTGTATGTTTGCATGTTTATTTTTCCTACCCCATAGGGTAAATTACTCTAGAAAAAAAACAATTGTTACTGTTAGGAGAGTGAAGTGGTAGCTGTCCTGGAAGCTGCAATGTCAGGGTAAGTATTTGACAGTATCTACGACATTGGCTCATCTTGTAGAAATTAATGTAGAACCAGATAGTCATTCACATTCATCGCACGATAGCTGTGGGTTAACCAGTTGGCTTTCTGACTAATTAGGTACAAAATTAATTAGTGTAGCCATCTACTGTGAGAACAAGTTTGGAACAGAACAGACTCATTATACTGTTGGAAGAGAATGGAACTGAACTGACTCAAGATAGAATTAATTTGAGTGTTTAAGTGCTTTCTGCAGTGCTCTTTAAGAACATTATGAGGCTGTATTGCTTCAACGACATGAATCTGTCTTTACAGAGACAACGGTAACAGATTTTTCCCCCAATTGTCTCTGGAGTGTGAACAAGATTTCAGGTTGATTTGCTGTGCAAGAAAATTAAATATTATGGAGAGTCAGCAGCACGCCAACTGTCCCCAAGGCTTAAGTGGAATCAAACCACTTTATCTACTCGTTATCCACTTTATTTTTTAGAAATGTTTTCTAAGGATTTGTCCAAGATTGATAAATATTTGAGTGTAAACCTAGCGAAAGAATAGCACCATTGTGACTGACTCCTTCAAGCCTTAGAGATGAACGTAAAAGAATATGTTCAATACCTGAAAATAAATGCAAAACAAGTTTTAAAACGAAGATTCATGATTTTATCCAAATAATAAGAACCACCATATAAGGAAACACTGCAGAATGGGGAGTGACAGTTGAAAAGTGAAATTTTAGGAATGCATTTGTACAAAGATACTCAAAGGGGTTAGCTGTGATGGTGTTAAAGTTACAAAGAGCTATAATAAAATACAATGTATTAGTTTCCACTGATCAGCAAGGTGTTAATCAAAATTTAAAACAAATCGCAAAACAACATTAAAACTATGGTTGAGAAAAAAGTTATCCACTGGATAATTATTCAAGGAACACAATCTTTTGTCATAAACCATTGTACAGAGTCCAGGCCATTAAACCTTTTAAAAAGCAATTAGATGTTTAAGAGACACCAATGTCAAAGAGCAACCAGGACAGTTAGATTAGACTGGGTGGCTCACTGGAAAACATGCAACACAGACCTCATGGTGTATCCAGTGCTGAACCTGGCAAACGTTATGATTGCAGGAAAAACAAAGCCAGACTCGCCACATCCAGAAAGAGAAAGGTTTAGAGAATTTTTAAACTGGGCCAGGGCATGAAATTGATGGAACTGCTGAGTAAAAGTAGATTCGGACCATTTTGTGTGGTAAGTCCACCTTGGATTTTTTCACTATGTCCTGCAGATACAGAGATCAGGGGAGTGGAGGGGAGGAGGCAGCATCATCAAATCTGTGCACTTCCAGTGTTTTCTATAAAGTTTCCTTTGTGTTGGTAAATGTTCTTCCAACTGGGTTCATGAAGATGGTCACTTCACAGCTTGCTGTTTGCAGCTTTTGTAGGTGTAGTTGTTCATGAGACCTCCCACTTTCAGCAAGGCCTGTCTCAGATGATCTAAATCAGCAACAATAACCTCAGCCTGGGCTGCTGTCAGATTCTTTACAAAGCACCGATTCAGCTATCTTCACACCCCAGGATCAACCAGGTGGAAGGACAAAACTCATTCTTAAAGCAGTATTTATACTCCACCTGAGCCGCCATCCAGTCGACTTGATTGACCATACCAGCACATATCTGGTTTTCCCCCCTTGTGTACTTATCTAGCTTTCCCTGAGATGCACCTATAAGATTGACTTCCATTGCTGTGTAATAGAGAGTGACACATTCTAATTGCTTTGAGCAACGGCATTTTGTCTGAATTCCTTATTTTATTTGTGGTGTTTTCTCTTGAAATTTATGATCCCCAAGTGTGGTCTCCTCCACAGGTGCAAATATTTTCTAAATGTCTGCCCGAACAAACCTGGTTATCATTTTATTAAACCTCTACCATCCTTTAGCTTTCTCATTCTCAGACAGAGAGTCTGAGCTTGTTCAATCTTTTCTGAGGACTGTAATCTCTCAGTACTGGTATTATTCTTGATCATTACTGCATGACTATCCAGCATAAATATATCATTGCGATTCAGAATTGTACAAGTGAATTAATTGTCCTCCCTCCTTTTCTGGAATGATGCCATTTAATTGCACAGCCGTAATAAAGGAATAATAAATCCATTGCTGACAAGATGCACACGAGGTGTTTTTGCTTTTCCCTTTGGTAAGATCTGGTAATCTAGATGTGGCAATCTCTATTCAATAAAAGCGTGATAAAAATGCATGATTTCATCTCCATTCACTATGTCTTAGCTTTGTTTATCAACAGCACACACCTCCTACACTCACTGACATTGTTCAGGATTCTCGGCACGACTGAAGCTGAAGAAATATCTCAACAAAGTGCAATTCAGCAGCTGGGTTATTCAGCGATTAGCACCCTGGGGAGCTTTTCAACCAAGTCCAACACTTCCTTTTAGCAAAAACAGTCTTGCCTTTCTGCAATGTGTGACAAAAGTCCTATTTCTATCATTAAATTAATAGTTTTTTTTTTGCTTTGATGTTAACATCCGGTCTCATTTACCTTTAGGTTTGAGAACTAAACGTAGATTTTTCTAGTAAATCCTTTTTCTTACTCTAACTAATTCCAGAAGCAAAAATGCTTTACACACTTAGGCTGCAGAATAATGTTTTGGAGACATGGTGCTGTGTGCCTGGGAGACTGCAGGACACCAGCTTGTGCCTCTCGTTATCTACCATATATTGCCAAAGCTGTTTGGTGTCAGGAAAGTAATACTGTGCCACAACTGGTCACAAGACAAGACTGCTCAGGCCACTCTCGCCACAGGATCTCATGCTCTGGTTTAATTGTGTCTATATGGCTGACCATAAACTGACCTGGACCAACGATCCCCCCCCACCAAAGAATGCTGATGCCTTGTAAGCATGTCTGTTAAAACAACTGCTAATCTACCAATGCACAATTTCCATAATACGACAGACGAAGGAATAAAGGCTGACCAGTTTAGGTTTCAAGCCTACTGTTTTCCAGTCCAGCCTGCTTTTGAGAGATGGAGGGAACATGCTGATTAAAATATCACTGGATCTGTTCCACATGTAACAGTACAATCTAAACAGTTAGGTGGTGAAAGGGAAATCAAGGCTTTACAGATCATGTTTCCATTGCTCCAGTCTTACAAACTGCCGGACATTCCATGAAATTGCTTCATAAACAGAATCACAGAGCTGTTACAACACAAAGAGGTGATTCAGCCCAGCATGTCTGCAATGGCTCACCACATAATCACCTCATCCAGAATCACACTCCCATTTTCCCATCCACAATCCTGTTAATTCTACCTTTTCGATTAACCACTTTGCAAATCTCAATTGAACCTGCCTGCACAACACCTGTCAGCGTACTGCATACCCTCCCTAAACACGTGCTGCATGAACAAGTCTTTCCTTCTATCACTTTAGCTTCTTGTACCAATTATTTTCCAAGCTGTCCCTTTTGTTCCTGATCCTATCAGGAGTGGGGGACATTTTCTCCCTGACCATGATTTTGAATATTTGAAATAGATCCCTTCTCCAAGGGGAACAGTCTCAGCTTCTTCAATTTCTCTTCATAACTGAAATTCCTCATTCCTGGTACCATTCTCATCAACATCTCCTTGACTCTCTCTAAAATGTTCATAACTGTAATGCTCAACTGTGTACACAATACTGTAACTGAGGTCAAACTAGCACCTTACACAAGTGAACCATAACTTCCTTGCTCTTGTACTCTATGCCCCTATTTATAAAGCCTAGGATATTGAAAGCTTTATTAACTACCCTCACAAACTATCCTGTCACTTTGGAACACTTATGCAGGTCCCCTATTCTAACACACCCTTTAACAGCACCTTTTAATTCTGTAGAGTCTCTCCATTTCTTTGCACAAAACCGATCACCTCACCCTTGCCCGTACTGAACTTACCGACTACCACTCCATAAACTTGTCATTGTCCTTTTGAAGATCACCCTCATCCTCCACAGAGTTTACGATACTTTCAAGTTTTAGATCATCCACACATTTTAAGTTGTGAGTCGTACTCTAGTGTCTGGGGTAAGTATCAGGAAAGGCATTGCAGAACTGGCCATTAGCGTAAATCCAGCCCAAACCTCCCCACTGACTGTAAAGCATCCATTGACCATTACTGTTTCCTAGCGCTCAGACAATTTTGAATCCATGTTGTTAGTGTCCCTTTAACTCCAGGAGTTATAGCTTTTGTTCACAGGCACTGTATCAAGTGCCATCTGCATATCGGTGTACACATCAACAGCACTGCCCTGATCAACTTTCTCTAGTAACCTGTTCAAAGGATTATAGCAAGTTAGTTAAATATATTTTTCCACAATAAATCCACACTAATGCTTCTTTATTAAGACACATTTGTCGATGGGAAAATGAAATATTTTTACCCAAATTATTGTTCCTAGTCCACTGAAGTTGAACTTGACTGTCTATAATTGCTAAGCATTTCTTTACATCACTTTTTGAATGGGAGCATAACATTCGCAGGCCCCCAGTCCTTTAGCACCATCCCCTGGTCTAAGGAATACTGAGAAACCGTCAGTGCCTCTGCAATCTCCATTCTCACCTCTCTCAGTATGCTTGGATGCATCTCATCTGGTCTTCATGCCTTGTCAATTTTAAGTACTGATGGTCTACACAAATTATCCCCTTTATCAATTGAAAGCCCATTTGTTCCTCTTTCACCATGACTTGGAGAGCATCAATAGCTTCAAGCTAATTCTTTAATACATCAGCAATACCCAAAACCACCAGGGGTAAAACCCCTTTTTGGCCCCAAAATCTCTCTTTTCTAACCACACTTTTACTACTTGTACCCCTGCAGATGACTTTAAAAGGCCTTTTCAGTCTCTTTTTATATTCCCTCCTTGTTTTTCTTCTGTGTTTCTTTATGATTCCTCCGAATCTTCTATAACAATCTGGTCCTCAGTTGTATTTGCTGGAATCAGTTGTAAGCACATTTTTCTTCCTTCTCATGACTTTTTCTTTGTCACCTAGAAAGCCCTACTTTCCCCTTCCAGGAGAACATACCTTGACTGTGTCCAAATGCTTCCTTCCTTGAAAGAAAACTTACTGTAAAATTTACTGGACTCCAATCCATTCTCAGGCCTTGAAGTTTTCTTTCCTTCAATTAATTATTCTTACTTTGGACTGTTAAAGGATTCTTGTGGTAGTGCTCCTATCTGTGCACCAGGGCCTGAGTTCAAGCCCCACCTGCTCCAGAGGGATGTAATAACATCTTTGAACAGATTATGAGAAAATATCTACTCTGGATTGTTCATTAACCGCTTATGTAATCCCCCTACCTTCTGACTGGAGTGATCGCTCTCACTCACTCCAATGTTCTCTCAGCACCACTTGGTCTACTTGGCCCATCTAATTTCCACAGCCAGATCAGAAACGCCTCCTTTCTCACTGAAGAAAGGTGGTAGGGAAAAGCCAGGGAACTATAGACCGGTGGGCCTGACCTCTGTGGTGGGCAAGTTGTTGGAGGGAATCCTGAGGGACAGGATGTACATGTATTTGGAAAGGTAAGGACTGATTAGGGATAGTCAGCATGGCTTTGTGCGTGGGAAATCATATCTCACAAACTTGATTGAGTTTTTTGAAGTAGTAACAAACAGGAATGTGGAGGGCACAATGGTGGACGTGATCTATATGGAGGTAAAAACAATGACTGTAGATGCTGAAAACCAAATACTGGATTAGTGGTGCTGGAAGAGCACAGCAGTTCAGGCAGCATCCAACGAGCAGCGAAAGGGCTTTTGCCCGAAACGTCGATTTCGCTGCTCGTTGGATGCTGCCTGAACTGCTGTGCTCTTCCAGCACCACTAATCCAGTATGTGATCTATATAGACTCCAGTAAGGCATTCGACAAGGTTCCCCACGGGAGACTGGTTAGCAAGTTTAGATCTCATGGAATACAGGGAGAACTAGCCATTTGGATACAGAACTGGCTCAAAGGTGGAAGACAGAGGGTGGTGGAGGGTTGTTTTTCAGACTGGAGGCCTGTGACCAGTGGAGTGCCACAAGGATTGATGGTGGGTGGTGAGTGTTTGGAATGGGCTGCCAGAGGAAGTGGTGGAGGCTGGTACAATTGCAGCATTTAAAAGGCATTTGGATGGGTATATGAATAGGAAGGGTTTGGAAGGATATAGGCCAAGTGCTGGCATGTGGGACTAGATTGGGTTGGGCTATCTGGCCAGCATGGACGGGTTGGACCCAAGGGTCCATTTCCGTGCTGTACATCTCTATGATTCTATGACCTGGAAACATGCTACAAAAAATGTTCCTGAGTACACACAAGGAACTCTCGCCCCTCTGTCCGTTGCACCATTACTATTCCAACCTACATTTGAATAATTGAAGCCTCCTATTGCATCCACACTATAATCTTTACATCTCTAATTATTTTGCAAATTTGTTCTTCTACATCCATTCTATTAATTAGCGGCCTTTACAACATAATTTTTTTCTTGTTATTTAGTTCTAGTCAAATCAATTCTGTCCTTGACCCCTCAGGACATTATTTCCAGCCGTGCAATGTTCTCCTTTGCATCACTCTTCACCCCCTTATTCTTTTTTCCTATCCATCCTGAACACATTGTACCCAAGAATGCTTAACACTATCCTGTTCTCCATTGTGCCAGGGCTGAAAATGTGTTGCTGGAAAAGCGCAGGTCAGGCAGCATCGACGTTTCAGGCATAAGCCCTTCTTCAGGAATTCCTGAAGGGCTTATGCCTGAAACGTCGATTCTCCTGTTCCTTGGATGCTGCCTGACCTGCTGCGCTTTTCCAGCAACACATTTTCAGCTCTGATCTGCAGCCCTCACTTTCTCCTCCATTGTGCCAGGCCCTTGTTCTAGCCATAACATCATATTTTCACATGGCACCAGGCTGCAGCTCACCCATTTGGTTCACCACACCCTGTACATTTGCCCTATGAACATAATATTCTAGTGCTCTCTCTTCCAATATTTTGCACACTTGAAAGTCCTCTTTCTAAATCACAGTAGCTGCTCTCATCATTATAGCCCCACAACCTTCAATATTACTCACTTTGCATTCTCATGGGATCAGAATGTTTCAGCTTTCAGGAGCTGGTACACTAGAAACTTAATTATATCCATGAGAATGTGAGAACTTAAGGGATGGATACTTCAGTGTCAGTGAAAGGAGCAGCTCAGAAGAAGTCATTCGACTTGAAATGTTAGCTTGCTCTCTTTCCATAGATGCTGCCTGATAGGCTGGGATTTCCAGCATTTTTGCTCGTTTTCACTGAGGGTCTTAAGACCATAAGACATAGGAGTGGAAGTAAGGCCATTTGGCCCATCGAGTCCACTCCGCCATTCAATCATGGTTAACAACTAATCAGCTGCCACAGTATATATAAATAGGCTAGCAGAACGGACAGACAAGTGACAACTGAACATGAATCATCAATACACATTAGAAGACAGATACAGAGAAATAATATGAACTAAATGGCACAGTTTTAAAGAGTGTAGGGACAGGGGGAGCTGAGGGATGCATGTGGAAGATCTCTGAAGGTGGCAAGACTTATTGAGAAGGGTGGTTAGCAAAGTAAACGGGTTATTGGGTTTTAACATTAAGAAACACCAAGTACAAAGGGGATGCAGTAACCATTATAAAGGTCTGAGTAGTTCCCAACTAGAGCCTTGCATTTATTTCCAGTCATCACACTCTAGCAAAACTTGATAATGCCCTTATCAGGATCAGTAGAGGATAATTATCAGAATGCTTCAGAGATAGGAGGGGGATTTTACCAGCCAAACTAAGGTGAACAAGCAGGGACTGTCTCAATTGGAACAAAGGGGGATTGGATAGAGGTATACGAGATTGCGACAGGATTGGATAATGTCGACGAGGAAAAGCTTTTCCCATTAGCTTATGGTTCAAGCACTAGGGGAAACAGATTTAATATTTTGAGCAAAAGATGCAGTGTGCGTGGTGTGCAAGGAAGAACTCTTGATCACAGTGAACAATATTGCCCTGGAACTTGCTGCTGAGGGGGTGATGGAACCAGAGTTTATGAACAACTTCCAAAGAAAATTGAACACGCATTTGAGGGAATCCTGAAGAGCTGAGGGTTGGTACAAGGGGACTGACTGGATTGTTCCAAAGAGGGCTGTGACATGGTCTCTGTAACAAATAACTAACACCCCCAGATAGAACCTGAAGCCCTACCTCTGGCCAGGTTTGTGGTCACCTGTCCTGACCTCTCCTGATATGGTTTGGTGTCAAACATGGTGCGAAGGGGCTTATAATGTTTCACGGTGTTGGAAATGGTGGGTATATATCATGGTCCTGGTAGTGGGCCAGTACAGAAGACACTAGTCTAGATTCCACTGCAGCAAACTGCGGAATTGAATAAAGGAAATCTTGTCACTTATAGTTCAACATATAAAAAGGATAAGAAGTGTCAAAGTGCTGTACAAATCAATTGGGTTACTAACACTCTTCAGGGAAAAGAATCTGCAACCTCTATTTAATCTGGCTACAGGTAACTCTAGGCCCATATTGTGTGATTGACTGTTCATTCCCTCACAGCAAGTGCACTCTCTAATAAATAAATACCCCAGGGTCATCCTCACATCAATTATTGCTGAAGGGGTCACTAAACTCACGCTCTGTGGCACATATGACTGTAATGGTACTGTCGAGACTCAGCACTCCTGTCATAACAGTCCTCCTAATGACTTTGTTAAAACTTAATTTACCATGATCAGCCCCCACCTCAAACTAGAACTGTTGCATTAGATGGAAAGGGCTTTGGGAGACTCTTGGAGATCTTAAAAGGAGCTACATCAATGCACTTCTATCTTTTACCCATCACAGTAACTGAAGTCACAGATGGGGCGAGAGAAGAAAGAACCTGCTGGTTTAACGAGGAGAAATTCTTTTCCAGTAATAACTCTCAACTGATTTTACACAAACTCTTCCATTGTGACCACCACTGTCATTTGATTCGAAAAATTATTTATGACCTAAAAATGAACAGCAGAGAAGTGAGAATATTTGTATGTAGATCCAGAATATGCGGTCAATAGTGTTCATGTCCTCAAGCGATTTGCCACATTTTTTGTAATTAGATGTATTAATAATCATGCAGAGGTCTTTAGATGGTGTTAGGTCTCCCTCTGACGGCAGGAAGTGGAAACTGCAACATTTCCACTCCAGCCAAGAGTTCAATGAAAATACAGTCTTTCCTATACTAGCCATAAATCGAATGAAAATAAGATGATACATTCAGGTTGTTCTCCTCATTGACAAAGCGGGCAAAGGGAAGATTTAATACTTAATCATTATGTCCAAAATTATGGAAATAAAAAGAAACCATCTCCAGTGGCAGGAGGAGCAATAGCCAGAAGAGACAGATTTAAGGGGCCCAGAAGTGACAGGAAGAAAATGTGTTTTCACGGAGCTGTTATGATGATCTGGAGTAGACCATGTGAAGAACAGGTGATAGAGGGAGTAGAAATAGATTCAATAGGTAGAATGAATAGTTACAGCACAGAATGGGGTTCCTAATTCCCTCATTCCTGAAGGGATTTTGCCCGAAACGTCGATTTTTCCTGCTCCTCGGATCCTGCACTCTAATCTCCAGCATCTGCAGTCCTCACTTTCACACAGCACAGAACGAGTCCAATCAACCAACCATGTTTATGTTGGCTCTCCGAAGCAGTAATTCCCATAGCACCACCCTTGTACTGTCAGCCAGACACAGAGCACTGTAATTCTTCCCCGTCAATTAACAATCTAATTTCCTCTTAAATGCATCAGTTGAGTTAGTCTTTACCACATTCTTAGGGGAAAGTGAGGACTGAAGATGCTGAAGAGTTGGGAGTGTGGTGCTCCCACAAAGCAAGGTCAGGCAGCATCTGGGGTGGGGGGGGGGGGGGGGGGGTTGGAGAAGGTGCAAGAGGCCCACAGGCCTCATTCCAGATTAAGGGCTTTTGCTCGAAATGTCAACTCCTTTACCACTTTCTTAGGCAGTGGACTCTAGATCTTAATCACGCGATGTGGGAAAAGGTTTTCCTCATGTCCACATTGCGCCAATCTCTGTTCTCTTCATCAAGATCCTTCAGCCAATGGTGGCCTTTCTTCCTATCCAAGCATCCACACCACACAGGATTCTGAACAATTCCATTAATACTCTAAACTTTCTCTTTTCAAAAGGAAAGCAGCCCTAGTGTCTCAGATCTACCCACATAACTAACGTTCCTTATCCCTGGAATCTGTCTCAACACCTTCCTGCACCCTTTCATGCTCACTCCCAAAGACAGCAGTGTCCACAACTGCCGCCTGTACCCCAGGTAGAGGTGATATGGTTTCTTTCTTAAAAATTAGTTTGTAGCCTATACGCAACACTCTTTTTAAGCTTCTTGGCTCTAGGCAAAACAGCTGAACTTAAAAAGGGGAGGGGTGAGAGTAACAGCATTGACATCATGATAACATTTGACCATGTGGTGTCAAAAAGCTCCAGCAAAACTGAAGTCAATATGATTCAGGGGCAAACTCTCCAACTGGTTGATGGCTGTGGTTATGGGAGGAGGGGGGGGGGGGGGGGGGGGGGGGGGGGGGGGTCAGCCATCTCAGCTCCAGAACATTTTAGCAGGAGTTCTTCAGGGTGGTGTCAGAGAGCCAACCATCTTTAGCTGCTTCATCAGTGACCTTTCTCCATCATAAGGTCAGAAGTGGAGATTTGTCCATTTGAGACTACTTCAGTATCCAAAGAGTCAATGACCTACTACAGCAAGACCTGGACAATATTCAGGCTTGGGCTGGCAAGTAGAGTAACAAATCATGCCTCAGAACTGCCAGGCAATGACTATCTCTAACAGAGAAAATGTAACCATCGCTCCTTAACAGCAAGGACATAGCCATCATGGAATAACCCCATGATTACCATTGGGGAGGGGAAGCTGAGACACATGAACGTTGTCTTCAAGAGCAGGGCAGAGGCTGGAATTCCTTGGTAAGTAACTCATTTCCTGACTCTCTAAAGGCTGACCATTATCTACAAGACGCAAGCCAGGAGTGTGTAATGAAGCAGTCGACATTTGCCAAGTTGGATACAACTTCAACAGTCCGGAAGCCTGTCACTACCTGGGTGAAAGCAACTTGCTGGGTACCACACCTACCACTCCCTTCCTCCAATACAGAAGTAGCATTGTGCAATATCTACAATGAGATACAACAACTCACCAAGGCTCTTTCGACAGCACCTTACAAACCCATGACCATAACCAGGTTGACAGGGAGATGAATCGAAAGCTTCCCCTTCAGCACCCACTCTCCAGCCATGTGTTCAGCTGCTGGATTATGCACTGGTATGGAAATACAGAGGTTGCTCCATTTGAAGTCCTATGTGCAATTTCCTCGCTAGCTCCCTAGGTTTGGATTGCAGGACCATATTCCTCTTTGGTACTGATGTGGACCACATCTGGCTGTTCACCTGCCCTCCTCCGGGTGTTCCACTGCTGGTCAGTGACATCACTGACTCTGCACAAGGGAGGCAACATATCATTCTGGCTGCACTGCCCTGTTTCTCCAACCATTGAATTACCTGTTATGATAGGTCTCCCAGTCTTCCCTACAGCACTGTACAGCAGAGGCAGCTGTGGTGGCCTGCATTTGGCTCTGGCTGCACTTCTCAGGTGAATCGTCACTCACACCAGTATTCAGAAGTGGGGCACACTTGGGAGAGCCCTGCCTGTTCCTTTTTGACAGGCTGGTGGTCACTCCTCTCCTGCCTCCATGTTTACTATTAGGCTGCAGGGGCACCGCTGCGATGCCAGCTACTCCTCAAATCCAAAACCCAGAGATTGAACGATTGCAGTCAATGCCATTTTGGTCATTTATGGTTGCTCAAGATGCAGGGAAGATCCCAGAGTTCCCACTTCACAAAGGCCAGTGCGGTACCCGGTGGCATCAGTGGTGTCTGCATTGGTGAGGTGCAGTGCGGACTCTGTGATTTTAGAGAATACTTGTAGCTCAGGTTGTGGACCAGGTTGTAAGTTTGCTCGCTGAGCTGGTAGATTTGTTCTCAGGATGTTTCATGAGCACGCTAGGTATCATTATCAGGTGAGCCTCCGATGAAGTGCTGGTGTTCTGTCCCATGTGCTATTTATGTCCCTTGGTCTGTTGTGGTGGGTGATATCACTTCTGATTCTTTTTCTGAGGGGTTGGTAAATGGGGTCCAAATCCATGTGCTTTGTTGATGGAGTTCTGGTTTGAATGCCAGGCCTTAAGGAATTCCTGTGATGCCTTTGTTTAGCCTGTCCTAGGATGGATGTATTATCCCAGTCAAACTGGTGTCCCTCATCATCGATATGAATACATGCTGGTGCTGGTCGGTCATATTTTTTGGTGGCTAGCTAGTGCTCATATATCCTACTGACTAGTTTCCTGCCGGTCTGTCCGTTGTAATGTTTGTTGCATTCCTTGCAGGGTATTTTGTAGATGACATTGGTTCTGCTGGTTGTTGATATGGGGTCCTTTAAATTCATCAGGAGCTGTTTCAGTGTTGTGGTAGGTTTGTAGGCCACCATGATGCCTAGGGGCTGGAGTAGTCTGGTCATCATCTCAGAGATGTGTTTAACGTATGCCAGGGTGGCTAAAGTCTCAGGGCAAATTGTGTTTTCTTGTTTAGGTCTGTTGTGTAAGAATCGGCAGACTGTGCTTATCAGGAACCTGTTGGTCCTGAATACATTGCACAGATGTTTTTCCTCAGCTTCTTGGAGTTCCTGGGTGCTGCAGTGTGTTGTGGCTCATTCAATAATGTGCTGATGCAGCTCCTTTTGTGAGTGTTGGGATGATTGCTCCTGTCGTTGAATACGTACAGAACGTATAAGAAGGCTGGGATAATACACCCATCCTTGAACAGGTTAAGTAAAGACACGCACAGGAATTCCTTGAGGCCTGGCATTCAAACCAGAACTCCATCAACAAAAACACGGATTTGGTCCCCATTAACCAACCTCTCAGAAAAAGAACCGGGCGTGATATTACTCACCACAACAGACCAAGGGATACAAATAGCACGTGAGACAGAACACAACCACTTCACCAGAGGCTCACTTATTTCCGTGTATATTATTTAATACAGTCCCAGAGTAGCAACACTTTACAACACTTTTCAGTGTATTTTGTTATAAAATACATGTGGTAATGAATAAATAAAATAAAATCTGTTGTCTTGACTTAAATGTCAGGACGTTAACTGAATTCTTCAAAAAGAATGCAGATTAAGTGAAGAAATGAAAACTTCAAAAGGAAAGTGGATAAATCTCTCCAAGGGAGAAAATGGCAGGGTAAAGGACAGAGATTGGGACTAACAGGATAGCACAGCCAAAGAGCAATCACAGACACAATGGGTCAAATGGTGATCTCGTGTGCTGGTACGCCCTATCAGACCACTCAGACCTTGGTCAAATTCATCACTTTGAAGCAATTCAAGAAAATGTAAAATCCAGCACACAACTGAGTGTCAAACACAGATGTTCCAGTTTCCTTTCGACCCATATGTTTCAGTTGGGATGGTAGCATGCTGCTTCACACAAAACAACACTGTAGCAGCCAGATGTGCTGGAACTGAAATAATGGGCTCCACACTGGAACCACGTCTTTGAACAGTAAAACTCTACATAATTTATGCAATGTTAATGATGCAAAGTGAATGAAGGCAGCAATTAGCAGTCATGGAATGATAATGAGAGATATTTTAAGCACTGGAAATAGTGTTGAAGAATACCTCCTACATGAGATGTGATCTTGGCAACTTGCAAGACCCTGCATCCAGCATGAGAATGAAATCCAAGAGGTTTACAGCACAGAAGGAGCCACCTCCTCCACTGGGTCAGCTCCTGGATAACAGCATTTGCTTTTATAATTGCAAATTTAAGTTCTATCGACACCCTGCAGTTGAAAGGTAAGATTGTGTGCCTTGAGTATACCATTCCCAGTTTTACCTGCTAACTGGATGCGGGTTGCTCCACAAGTTTGCATCAACTGCCTGAGCAGTTGAGAAGTCACCCTCACCCCACAAGTTACCATCAAAGCTGTGCCCCAACAGAAACCTTTCGGTCTTTTTTACTCATTATGTAGCAGAGCTGAATTATGGAAACTTACCTGAATTTTTAAAAAAAAATCATTCACAGGCAGCAACTACCAAATCCACAAATGACCATTTCCATCTTGAAGGACAAGGGGCAGCAGATACCTGGAAATGCCACCACCTGCAGGTTCCCCTCCAAGTCATTTAACATTCTGACCCTTCCTTAACTGTTGCTCGGTCCAGATTCTGGAATTCTCTCCCTAATGGCATTGTGAGTATACCTACACTGACATGGACTGCAACTGTTCAAGGTGACAGCTCACCACCACCTTACTCAATACCAACTAGGGACAGCCACATCCCAGAAATGAATTTAAAAAGCACCGGGGAGTCAGGAGTCATTTGTAAATCAGGCTAGGTATGGACCGCTGGTTCTTTCCCTAAAAAAAAAGGACAAGATGGGTTTTCCAGACAATCGACATGGTCATCATTAGATTCCCTATTCCACCATTTTACCATGGCAGGATTTCAGCCCATGTCCCCAGAACATTATGTGGGTCTCTGGATTAACAGTCTCTCGATAATACTGCCTGGCCAACGCTTCCCCAGAAAGCGCCACAGACACTGAGGTTAACATTTTTGATACTGTTAACGTACTGGAGCAACTGGAGAAGAGATTCTCCTGGAACCACCAGTTGGTTGAATTCAGGGAGAAAGCTCAGGATCCATGAGCTACCTGGAGAGAGAACAGCTGTTTTCTTATAAAAACACACAGAGAAAGAAGAAGAAAAATGTCTTCCTCCTGGCTGCATCAACTGTCAATATACCTCTTTACTCAAGAATCACAAGTGGGAGTTGGGGCAGGGATTTTACTCAAAATATACTGAACTGACTCTTCATGAATGGGAAATGCTTGATTATCCTAAAGTGGAAAATCTCCTTTACAGTTCAAAAAGCCAAAAAAAAACTACGGATGCTAGAAATCGGAATTTGAAATTTTAAAAATACAAGGAAATAAGTTAAAAACAAATCACATTAAAGCCATGAAAATCCAGACAGAATAAGGCACATCAGGAGAATTAAAAATAAGGAAGGGTAATGAGAGTCATGACATTAAATGGGGTGGTGCTGATTTGGATTCCACAGGAGACTCGAGGGGGAAGCCTGCAGCAGAGGTGGTATTGTTGGGAGAACTTTTCCGAAAAAAGTGATTGCCAAGGTCTCTCACTAAATTGGAGCAGGCTTCTTTGTGAGCTGTTACTGTGTTTTTTAAACTGTCACTGTGTGCGCAGGAACAATAGCTTCTTCTCTGTTTGTGATACCTCAGAGTTGGCAACAATGTGATTCAGTAGTACTTTATTGTCACATACTTACAGATTGTGCCATTTTGGCAGCTTGTGCATAAAACTAAAAAGGGGAAGATTTCTGGAAGATTCTCTCGATCTTCCATTGCAATTCTGGTTGGAATCCCAGTGAAAAAGGGCTTTCCTTTCCCCCAGCAATTGCCTCAAGAGAGCTGCCACAAATATTCCAGGTTCACGGAGGTGGAACTCACTGGAACTCAACAGTGTGATTGCTAGGACAGTCATTGGACAGTCATTGGGGAAAAAAAATCCCCAAAACACATTAAAATTATTCAAAAAGAGTGTATATGTTCTCTGGACAATGTATGCTTGATAACTTAGAGACCTAAAACCACAAAGAGCAATCCAACAATATTCAAGTTCAGGTATGTCACCACTTGGGTTTGTGATCTAGCATGAGAGTTTCAGTGAGAAAGGGGAGTCCAACTGCATGAACAAACCCCATAGCAATTGTAAACTTTCACCCATGCTTTACAAGGAGTACATGGGGCAACAACAGATGTTGGGCAGAAATCAAGGAGGTAGAGACAAGTTTGACAAATATATGATCAAGAGGCAAGTTTTGAAGATGGAATCATTAGAATCCCTGTATTCATTAGGATCTCTACATTGTGGGAACAGGCCAATAGGCCCAATAAACCCACACCGACCCTCTGAAGAGTAACTCACCCAGACCTATTCCCCTACCCTATAACTCTACATTTACACCTGACTAATGCACCTAACCTACACATCCCTGAACATTATGGACAATTTAGCATGGCCAATCCAACTAACCTGCACATTTTTGGATTCTGGGAGGAAACCAGAGACATAGGGAGAATGTTCAACCTTCACACAGACAATCGAATCTGGGTCCTTGGCACTGTGAGGCTGCAATGCTAACCACTGAGCCACCATGCAGCCCCAGGAATAGTTAAAAAAAATACTTACACGTTTTTAGGACACAGCAGCTGAAGGCATGGACTGCCATTGAAGGAGAGTGCATGAAGCAAATAGCTCATGTGAATACACTTATTCCCCTCAGGTCCTACATCTGCATAAACATGACCTGTGCATATGTATAAATAAATAAATACAAGTATCTCCCTCATTTTCATAGTTATCAGATTTTAATACTTGGGAATTTCATGGACTATAAATGTTTTCACAAAGGAAAAAAACACTGATCTAAAATGGCCACCAGGTTAGTCCAACTTCATGAAACCAACGGGAAATAAACAATGGTAGTATGAATTGAATTTTAAAAAAGGCAAAGTCAAATCTATACTTCTTGATTTACAGCACTATAGATAGGTTATCCTGCGTGGAAAACAACGAGTCCAGATAAGGGAATGCATCAGTGAAGGAAAGTGAGGATTCCACATACTGGAGAGTCAAGAGTCGAAAAGTGTGGCGCTGGAAAAGCACAGCAGGTCAGCAGCATCCAAGGAGCAGGAGAAATTGACATTTCAGGCATAAACCCTTCATCAGGAACGTGGGGGTAGAGGGAAGGGGGCTGAGAGATAAATAGGAGGGTGGGGGTAGGTAGCTGGGAAGGAGATAGGCAGGCGTAGGTGGGGGGTGGTGGTGATAGGTCGGAGCGGAGGGTGGAGCGGACAGGTGCGAAGCAAGATGGACAGGTCATAGAGATGTACAGCATGGAAACAGACCCTTCGGTCCAACCCGATATCCCAACCCAATCTAGTCCCACCTGCCAGCACCCAGCACATATCCCTCCAAACCCTTCCTATTCATATACCCATCCAAATGCCTCCTAAATGTTGCAATTGTACCAGCCTCCACCACTTCCTCTGGCAGCTCATTCCATACACGTACCACCCTCTGCATGAAAAAGTTGCCCCTTAGATCTCTTTTATACCTCTCCCCTCTCACCCTAAACCTATGCCTTCTAATCCTGGTCTCCTCCACTCCAGGGAAAAGACTGTCTATTTACCCTATCCATGCCCCTCATAATTTTGTAAACCTCCATAAAGTCACCCTTCAGCCTCTGACGCTCCAGGGAAAACAGCCCCAGCCTGTTCAGCCTCTCCCTATAGCTCAAATCCTCCAACCCTAGCAACATCCTTGCAAATCTTTTCTGAACCCTTTCAAGTTTCATAACATGTTTCCGATAGGAAGGAGACCAGAATTGCACGCAATATTCCAACAGTGGCCTAACCAATGTCCTGTACAGCCACAACATGACCTCCCAACTCCTGTACTCAATACTCTGACCAATAAAAGAAAGCATACCAAACGCTGCCTTCACTATCCTATCTACCTGCGACTCCACTTTCAAGGAGCTATGAACCTGCACTCCAAGGTCTCTTTGTTCAGCAACACTCCCTAGGACCTTACCATTAAGTGTATAAGTCCTGCTAAGATTTGCTTTCCCAAAATGCAGCACCTCACATTCATCTGAATTAAACTCCATCTGCCACCTCTCAGCCCATTGGCCCATCTGGTCCAGATCCTGTTGTAATCGGAGGTAACCCTCTTCACTGTCCACTACACCTCCAATTTTGGTGTCATCTGCAAACTTACTAACTGTACCTCTTATGCTCGCATCCAAATCATTTATGTAAATGACAAAAAGTAGAGGACCCAGCACCGATCCTTGTGGCACTCCACTGGTCACAGGATTCCAGTCTGAAAAACAACCCTCCACCACCACCCTCTGTCTTCTACCTTTGAGCCAGTTCTGTATCCAAATGGCTAGTTCTCCCTGCATTCCATGAGACCTAACCTTGCTAACCAGCCTCCCATGGGGAACCTTGTCGAACGCCTTACTGAAGTCCATATAGAGCACATCTACTACTCTGCCCTCATTAATCCTCTTTGTTACTTCTTCAAAAAACTCAATCAAGTTTGTGAGACATGATTTCCCACGCACAAAGCCATGTTGACTATCCCGATTCAGTCCTTGACTTTCCAAATACATGTACATCCTGTCCCTCAGGATTCTCTCCAACAACTTGCCCACCACCGAGGTCAGGCTCACCGGTCTATAGTTCCCTGGCTTGTCTTTACCGTTCTTCTTAAACAGTGGCACCACGTTTGCCAACCTCCAGTCTTCCGGTATCTCACCTGTGACTATCGATGATATAAATATCTCAGCAAGGAGGCCCAGCGATCACTTCTCTGGCTCCCCACAGAGGTCTCGGGTACACCTGATCAGGTCCTGGGAATTTATCCACCTTTACCCATTTGAAGACATCCAGCACTTCCTCTTCTTAATCTGGACATTTTACAAGATGTCACCATCTACTTCCTTATAGTCTATAGGTCAAGAGGGTGGTGTCAAGTTGGAAGGTTGGATTTGGGATGAGGTGGTAGGAAAAGAGATAATAAGACTGGTGAGGTCGATGTTGATGTTGCGTGGTTGGAGGGTCCCAACGCGGAAGATGAGTCATTCTTCCTCCAGTCGTCGGGTGGCTTGGATTTGGGGGTGGAGGTGGCCTAGGATTTGCATGTCCTTGGCAGAGTGGGAGGGGGAGTTGATGCGGTCAGCCAGATCGCAGTAGGGCTGTTTGGTGCGTGTCCCCCAAAGATGCTCCCCGAAATATTCCGATGAGTGGGCATCCTGTCTCCCCAATGTAGACAAGACCACATCGAGAGCAACGGACACAGGAGGGGGGGGGCGTTTGGATGTGCAGGGAAATCTCTGCCGGATGTGGAAGGATCTTTTAGGGCCTTGAGGGGAGGTGTGGGTGCAGGTTTTACACCTTTTCCAGCAGCAAAGGGCGGGCTGGTGGGGGTGTGGACTTAACAAGGGAGTCACGGAGGGAATGGTGTCTGTGGAATGCAGATTGGAGTGGGGAGGGAAATAGATCTCTGGTGGTGGGGTCTGACTGTAGGTGGTGGAAATGGTGGAGGATAATGAGTTGTAACTGGAGATGAGTGGCTTGGAAGGTGAGGAAGGGGTGGAGGGTGGGGCAGGGGGGTTCTATCCTCGTCACAGTTGGAGGTGTGGGATTCAAGGGCGGAAGTGGAGGAGACACGTGGAGAGCACTGTTGATCAGTGGGAGGCAAGATTGTGGTCCTTGAAATAGGAGGCCATCTGGGATGTTCTGGAGTGAAATTGCTCCTCCTGGGAGCAGATACAGCAGAAGCAGAGGAATTGAGAGTAAGGGATAGAGTTTTTACAGGAGGGAGGATGGGAGGTGGTGTAGTCCAGGTAGTTGTGGGATTTGGTATGAACTATATTTTAAGCAGCTGCTTTGGTACATCAGCAGAGAGACAGATGGATTTACAACTAAAACTGAAGATGACTTGCTCTCTCTCTCTCTGCCCGTTTTCCCTCAGTCTCTCTCAAAGTCTTTGAATGACGACTCAATCTGCAGGAGTTTGAAATTAAGATGATACTATCGAGATTTGCAGTAACTTCCGCACTGTACAGCGACTTGCCAATTGCAAAACAAAATAATTCTTATTAAAGACCACTTATTGTAAAATTTAAAATATGTACCTGAAGACGTGGCACTCCAGTCCCTGTATCTCATAACCAGTTATAGTCAAACATTAAACACATAAGATATCCATTTGTTTACACAAGCGACGACTGTTTGAAAAAAGGTTATGTATGACAAAGACAAGACTTCGATTTATGTAGCTCTTTTCAAGACCAATGGATGTCTCAAAGTATTTTACAACCAACCTATGAAATGTAGGAGCAAATTACTGTAGATGCCTGGAATCTGAACTGAAAACAAAAAATGCTAGAGATCACAGTGGGTCAGGCAGCATCCATGGACAGAAAGTAAGCTAATGTTTCAAGTCTAGATGACTCTTCGCCAGATCTTCGGAGGTGTTATCACTGAAGCATTGCAGGTGACGTCACAGCCAAGTTGCACACAACCACCTCCTCCAACAACGTGGGGCATGGTGGCTCAGTGGTCAGCACTGCTGCCTCAGAGCACCAGGGTCCCAGGTTCAATTCCAGCCTCGGGTGACTGCCTGTGTGGAGTTTGCACATTCTCCCTATGTCTGCGTGGGTTTACTCTGGGTGGTCCAGTTTCCTCCCCAAATCACGAAGATGTGCAGGTCAGGCTTGCATTAGTCAGAGGGAAACGGGTCTGGGTGGGTTACTCTTCGGAGGGTCGGTGTGGACTTATTGGGATGAAGAGCCTGTTCCCACACTGTAGGGAATCTGATCTAATCTAAAAAAATGTGATAATGTGATAAGGAATGTGATGAGCTTTGTGATGTTGATTATGGAACAGTGGAGAGAAGTTGGCCAGAACTTGGAGGTAAGTTGCCTGCTCTTTGAAATGGTGCCATGTCTTCTGTTGCAATTACAGATGCAGTCAGGTTGGGTCCCATTTGAAATATGGCAGCACTGTAAAGCGTCTGACTTGACTTAGGTGCTCCAGCCTTGGAGTGGCGCTTAAATCTGGAATCATCTTATTGATTAGCGAGAGTCCAACCAACCAATTTTTGTAGTGAGTCTATTATGCATAAAATGTGTGAAAAGATTGTCATTTAATTCGTTATGGGCTGTATCAGTCTACAGCTGCTAGTACAGTTAGCATTGTGTTAGCGAATTTTAAAATGAAAGGTATGATAATATACTTCATTATGAAGTTCTTGAGAAGTTCATCATTATGGAGAGAATACTTTACCTGGGGTAACCTGTGTCACCAGATCCCCAGAAGTTGTTCCCACAATGTTTTTTTTCCCCAAGGTAAAGGCTTTTTTGTTCAAAGACAAAAGTTACAGTCAATGGTGGGAAAAAAAAAGGTACCCACCACTGACTTGAAGAGAAGTGCTGCTGAGAAATTCACATCAATAATTAAACAGTGTAACAGCAATTGATTATATACCATACCATAAACAGCATGGAACTACAGGGATGTTAGCAAACTGTCCAAGCAGCCAATTACATTAAAGGATTTGCAGCTTTGCAAACAGGAAATTAAGATCACAGTAAAAGTTTCATACAACAAGCTAAATATTGGGACATATACACGGGTTAAGGCAAAAGCTAAAATATTCTGGGAAATCTTTCAAAATTGAAGAGCTTAGCTTAAAAATCTAATATATCATTGCTCTTTTTCAATGCCACTAATTACTTATTTTTCAGCAAGTTCTGTTGATCATCATACTTTATGAATCAACTCACTGTTAAAACCCAGTCTCTCAGATTGAGGTTTCTGACAACAATGTGAAGTGGGAGAGTTAGTTCTCAGTGATTTAGGATTTGCCAACTCTGGGCCTGCTGGGTGGCCCACAGCACTGCCTGCACCTATGCACTGAGTGGCAGATTGCAACTTCAGCATTGCTGCATTCATTTATGCTTTTTGGGAGGAAAGGTGGATCTTTATTGAATCATGACCACAAGGGATGAAGAGAGATACTTTTTTTTAAAAAATAAATGCTACACTATTTTTAAAACTGAGACTAGGGAGACTTAAATGGCTGCTTTTGGCTAAAGAATGCATAAATTTCTAAAGCTTCAACAGAGTTAGTCTATCACTCTTGTGGAACTTCGAATCGATTATTACAGGGGTGCTACAAACACAATAGGACAATGATGGCATAGAACTTCTGTCCTAGATCTGAACGATAACAATGGATTATTAAATCATACTGTGCCTATTGTTACAGTTATCCTCTGTCCAAAGATCCCTCCAAGTTGCCACCCAAGTTGACAGGGTTGTTAAGAAGGCATATGGAGTGTTGGCTTTTATTGGCAGGGGGAATTGAGTTTAAGAGCAGTGAGGTTATGCTGCAGCTCTACAGAGCCCTGGTTAGACTATAGTTGGAATATTGTGTTCAGTCCTGGCCAGCTCAGTTTAGGAAGGATGTGGGAGCTTTAGACAGGGTGCAGAGGAGATTTACCAGGATGCTGCCTGGACTGGAGGGCATGCCTTATGAAGAAAGGTTGAGGGAGCTAGGACTTTTCTCATTAGAGTGAAGAAGGATGAGAGGTGACTTGATAGAGGTGTATAAGAGAATGAGAAACATTGTGGACAGCCAGAGACTTTTTCCCATGGCAGAAATGTCTATCACGAGGCGGTTCAATTTTAAAGGTGATTGGAGAAAGGTTCGGGAAGATGTCAGAGGTAGGTTCTTTACACAGAGTATGACGGGTGTGTGGAATGCACTGCCAGCAGTGGTGGTAGAGTCAGATGCATTAGGGACAGTTAAGCGACTCTTAGATAGGCAGATGGAAGGGTATATGTAGGTTAGTCTGATCTTAGAATAGGATTAAAGGTCGGCACAACATCAAAGGCAGAAGGGCCTGCAATGTGCTGGACAGGTATATGTTCTAACACATAATGGTGTTAACCAGAGCCATTGAAACCACCTTGTTAGGAGGAACAGCTCCATCCAAGAACAGTGCCTCATGACTGAAATTTCTCTGTTCTGAAGAAGCGTCACTGAACTTGAAATCTTAACTCTGCTCAGTTTTTCCAGCAAAATCTGTCTTTGCGACTGAAATTTCGGAGTTTGATTAGCTTTAGCTACAAAGATGAGATCTCATTTATTCAGGCTGAAACAGAGAACAAGTAGCAGTAGGCTAAGTCACAGCCAGCCACTATTCTCTATCGCTGTTGAAACCCAATTCCTGAGAAGAATCCCATTTTTTGGGGGGGAAATGTGAACAATTTCCAAAACAGTCAAGGAGAAACTTTATCACGCACTGCATAATTAAGAACACTACTGGTAGATGACTGCAGACTCAACAGGTCTGGAATTCAATGATGCATTGTGACTCCAATGCAGTTCAAAATCTCAAAGTTCTACGCCGCAATGTAATTGGGCAAAAATTGACAAACAAATGAAAATGACATTAGGACAGATAACCAGACACTTTGTCAAAGAGGTGGAGATTTTAAACACAGACTTAAAACAGGGGGAAGAGGCAGAGGCGAATCATAGTGCATCCAAATTTTTACATAAAGGGAATTCTGTCAGATCTGCCAACATCGAGGGCCGAAGGGCCTGTATTGCGCTGTAATGTCTTATGTTCTATGCTACCCTGGACTTGTGAATTAACGTTCTTTCTTATTCCAATATTATTTGCAATTGCAACTTCTTTCCATCATGGAAGCTGTCAAAGGGGTGAGGGTGGAGTGGTGCGAGAGAAAGAAATATCTGCACTATCAAAATTATCCCCTAGGTTTCTAATGCTTGAATAAACCTGATTTTATTTAAATTGTAAGGCAAAATTGTTGTGGGTCATTTAAAAATTATATTTCACAAATAGAGGGTGCAGGGTGTCCACATCATAGCTTAAATCAAGGAGAGAAAATAAATAAAAACAAGAAATAACAAATATTACTTGTGAATCGCATACGGACGCAAGAGGAAAACAAATTCATTCAATTCACTTCTCCCTCTGCTCAGGGACACAGATTGGAGATTCAAATTCTACTAATGTTTCATTAAATTAAACCATTTTACTAAAGTAAGTTAGCCCTTATGGCTCAACTTGGATCACCTCCAAATGCGTCGAGTGTTTTACCAACTGATCCTGATGCTTTACTGTCAGAATCGATGTTCCCAAGCTAAGACCACACACAGAGACCATCTGCAGCTCATAGATCTTTGCTCCTGAAACTGGCACAGGCCTCACTATCAACAACTGTGAACGATAATTTCCACAGCCATTGTCACAGAGACTCCCTTCTGACAAAATCCTGCATTTACGTAGCACTTTGAACAACAAATTAAAGAAGCTCAACAAAATTGCAATTAAACTCTTACTGTTTATTTCCCCTTCAATTTTCTTCACATCTCTTCTCGGAAAGATGACTGTTGTTTGTTTTCGTCCTACGATTGTCTGAAAATGTAGCTCCCAATTATCTTCAGCCAATCACTAGTGGCCATACCATTAGCGGTCCAGGTTCTCAGCTCTGGACCTTGCACTCCAAATCTTTCTACCTCCACTTCTTTCTCCTCCTCCAAGACTGTGCTTAAACTTCTTTTGGAAGATGATTTTGGAAAATTGCAGATTAGCAGGGTTGTTGTTGTGGGTGACTTCAACTTTCCCAATATTGACTGAAATGTCCTTAGTGCAGATGGTTTGGATGGACCATCTATGTCAGGTGTGTTCAGGAAGGTTTCCTTACTCAGTATGTATACAGGCCGAAGGGAGAGGCCAGAGCTGAAAATGTGTTGCTGGAAAAGCGCAGCATGTCAGGCAGCATCCAAGGAACAGGAGAATCGACATTTAGGGCATAAGCCCTTCTTCAGGAATGGCTGAAGAGCTTCTGTGCAGAGGAGATGACCTGGGGTGTGCAGTGAGAGAGGGACTCATTGAAATCCTGAAGAAGGATCCTGATTCCTGAAGGGCTTATGCCTGTAACGTCGATTCTCCTGTTCCTTGGATGCTGCCTGATCTGCTGTGCTTTTCCAGCAACACATTTTCAGCTCTGATCTCCAGCATCTGCAGTCCTCACTTTCTCCTCGAAGGGAGAGGCCATTTTGGATTTGGTGCTCGGCAATGAGCCAGGACAATTGTCAGATCTCTGGTGACAGTGACCACAACTGCCTCACATTTACCATAGCCTTGGAGAGGGAAAGGAGCAGTTACCAAGGGAAGATATTTAATTGGGGAAAAGGAAAATATGACATGATCAGACAGGATTTGGGAAATAAGACTGGGAGCAACTGTTCAACAGAAAGGGCACAGCAGACACGTGGAGACTGTTTAAGGAGCAGTTGTGAATGATGCATGAATTTGTCCCTCTGAGACAGATAAGGGGTAAGATTAAGGAGCCTTGGATGACAAGAACAGAGGAGCTCCTCGTCAAAAGGAAGAAGGCAGCTTACGCAAGGTGGAGGAAACGAGGATCTCGCACAGCTTTGGAGGAATACAGGCTTTTCAGAAATGAGCTCAGAAATGGACTGAGGATAGCCAAGGGGGGGCACGAAAAAGGCTTGGCAAGAAGGATCAGGGAGAGCCCAAAGACATTTTACTCATAAGACAGGAATAAGGGAATGATCAGGGAGAAAGTAGGTCTGATCAGGAATAACGTAGGGAACTGGTGCATGGACTCTGAGCAGATGGGGTAACCCTGTACTGTTACAGCAATGTGGACTTCACCAGTTTCCTCATTCCCCACCCCACTTCACCCCAGTTCCAACCTGCCAGCTCAACACCATCCTCATGGCCTTTCCTACCTGCCAATCTTCCATCCCATCTATCCACTCCACCCTCCTCTCCCACCTATCACCTTCATTGCCACCTCCATCCACCTAATTTACTCTCCGCTACCTTCTCCCCAGCCCCACCCCCTCCCATTTATCTCTTCACCCCAGAGGCTCCTTGCCTCATTCCTGATGAAGGGCTTTTGCCCGAAACGTCGGATGCTGCCTGACCTGCTGTGCTTTTTCAGCACCACTCTAATCTAGACCCTAACTAGTGTCAATGTCAACTATTGTACTTGAAACACTATCCCAGGTGGCATTAAGAGAGACCTCAGCAGAAGTCAAAGATCAAAATACTCACCAAGAGGCTGATGCCTTAAAGCTTTTCCTTGGGGCTAGGGGGGTACTCCTACTCACCATAGCCCAAAATCTGTGTGGTAAAGGCACCTACATTCAAACTAGATTCTGCTTCCCTTTCATTGTGGGGCTTCCACGGGCTCGAAAAATCCAGCGAGCCAGTGTTAAACCTAAACGAGATGCTTCTGGCCTTAAGAGATTTCAAATTACCAACCTGCTTCCTGTGAGTGACTGGGCTATCTGGCCCTTGTATCACATCAGTTAAGCCCAAGCAAGTGAGTCAGAAGCAACTTTTAGGCCTTTTCACATTAAACACCTGACCCAATCCAACTCATTTGGATGTTAAAATTAACCCCAGGTATAACAAGAAGTAAAAAAAAAAGAGGGAAAGTTTAGTATCATATACCATGAAATGCCCATCTAGTTGAACTCTGAGCAACAATATGTGGACTTTTTAGGTTAATGGATAGATGGTGGCCTGCTTGGATATGTTCTTAAATACTGGATAGATGATGCACTTTTTAGCTCTGACATTGCTAACAGTTTGGTGAGTCAGACCAGTATGAAACAAACAGATTATGATATTCTTTAGTCAGAGCGATTTCTGCCTGAAATTCCTTGCTGAACAGAATAAATGCCAAATAAATAATTCCAGACACAAATATAGAGGGTGCTGGAGAAACGCAGGTCTGTGAAGAGAAAAATTGAGTGTCTTGAGTTTGACATGACTTTTTCATAACAGATTAGTTCCAAGAAGACGCATTTGCTTCTGATTGCCTGCACCTGCAGAATTTTGCTTTTAGTTAAGTAATCCAAGTTTGTGTTTTCATGAATGAAGCACACTCAATGTGCACATGCAGATATATCACAGAATCTGGGATTTTGTTAGTTTGGTTGCTGCTTCCTTATCTTACATATGCATCATTTTCATTTCCCAGGAAGGAGAACATCTACAGTCATTGTTAAAGGCAACTGTTGTGAAACGCACCCTCTGCCTTCTCAGTCGAGCTGGCTTTTAAAATCATAAGGGATACAGATAAAATGAATGACAGGTGCCTTTTCCCTCGAGTGGGGGATTTCAAGATTAGGAGGCAGTTTTTAGTATGACAGGAAGAAGAGTTAACAAAGACATGGAGAGCAATTTTTTTTTTTAAGAACACAGAACGTGGTTTGTGTGTGGAATGAACTGCCACAGCCAGTGATAGATGGAGGTCCAGTTACAATGTTTAAAAAAACATTTGGATAAGTACATGAAGAGAAAAGGTTTGGAGGGATAGGGGCCAAGTGCAGGCAGATGGGACTAGTTTAATTTGGGATTATGGTCGGGGTGGACTGGTTGGACTGAAAGGTTTGTTGCTGTGCTGTATGACATGAGAAACCTCCAAGTGAAAGGAATTAGTACTTTTTATGGGCAGTTGATTTGTGAGGACAACAGATTCTCCTACTCTTCATAAGCCACTCACCCAAACAACGGTATTGCAGTCAACACAATACTGAAGTTTCACTCGTTAATTCCCAAATGTTAATTGCCAAATTAAATGATTCTGATAAAGAAAACTGACCTTAAAGTAGTAACGGATAAAGCGCAAGTGGATCAAATTGGTTTTTAGGGCAATTTGATAACAGATGACTGATGAAATTAAACAAAGAAGAAACAGCAAGAGCAGCTTTACTGACCTATTTCCCTGCAATCATCAAATCAAGTCAGTTCTTAAAGCATAAAAGCATTGTGTGGGCTGGACCTTGAAAACTAGAGATTGAAAGATGTGTGGCTTCAAATGGAAATAATCTTACAAAAATAACTAATGGCACAGTCCTTGTAACAGTACAACAAAGAGGAGAAATGGAGTGGCAAATTACAGTAATAAAAATGATGCAATGTAGAAGACAGGTATTGACTGATTCTAAATCACAGCTTTTGACAACATCATCAATATTTGGAGCTCCATGTTCCTGGGCCAAACTCCTGGAAAGAATTCCCAGGGATTTCAGTGTTTATTTCATATTTTCCTCAAATAGAAGTTTGTTTTTAAATTCAAAAATTCAGTATATATTGGAGAATACAATTATCCAAATGTTGAAATTGTAAAAGACAAATGCATTCAATTCCGATCCTAACTGACTGACTCACTAAAATAGCAGTATGAACGCAAACTCCAATATATTTTCTCATTTTCTTTGTACTGTTGAACGTATAAATTTGAGAATCTTTTCCATCTAGCAACAAATATGTAAAGAGATAGAAATCAGCCTCTGCTTTGATGGAAAAGCCTGCATCAAAACAGGGAATGAACTAGTTACGTGATTTAGTGCTGGAATTGTAATTGTGCATACACAATACAGCTTCTGCATTGTCTCATGGGAGTTCTGAAAATAAATGAGCTTTGTGATTGCATGCTTAATGTCAGCAAGCCCTTCATCACAGAGGAAAGTGGTGAAGGTTTAGTAGAATATCGGGTTTCATGAACTAGGAATTCCATGAGGAAATAATTGCATTTAAGGTTGGTGATGTGATAAGGACTTTGAAATCATATTTAGAGTCAGAGCTGTACAGCATGGAAACAGACCATTTGGTCCAACTCATTATCCATGCCGTACCACTCCTCGGCTCATGGGCCCATCTGATCAAGATTCCGTTGTAGTCTGGAGTAACTTTCTTTGCTGTCCACTGCACGTCCAATTTTGGTGTCATCTGCAAACTTACTAATATGTCTCCTATGTTCACATCCAAAATGACAAAATGCACTGGACTCAGCACCGATCCTTGTGGCACACCATTGGTCACAGGCCTCCAGTCTGAAAAGCAATCCTCCACCACCACCCTCTGTCTACTACTTTCAAGCCAATTCTGTATCCAAATGGCTAGTTCACACTGTATTCCATGTGATGTAACCTTGCCAACCAGTCTACCATGAGAAACCTGGTCGAACATCTTTCTCAAGTCCATATAGATCATGTGCACTGCTCTGCCCTCATTAATACTATTTGTTACTCCCTCAAATAACTGAATCAAGTTTGTAAGACATGATTTCCCACACACAAAGCCACGCTGACTATCCCTAATCAGTCCTTGCTTTTCCAAATACAAGAAAATTGTGCTCTTCAAGGTTTCCTCCAACAACTTGCCCACTATCGACGCCAGGCTCACTGGTCTATACTTCCCTGGCTTTTCCTTACCACGTTTCTTAAATCGTGGCATCATGTTAGCCAACCTCCAGTCTTCTGGCACCTCACCTGTGACTATGATGATACAAGTATCTCAGCAAAGGGCCCAGCAACCTCTTCCATAGCTTCGCACAGAGTTATAGAATACACCTGATAAGGTCCTGGAGATTTATCCACTTTTACATGTTTTTAGACACCCAGCACCACCTCCTCCAATATGGAAATTTTTCAAAAGGTCACTATTTATTTCCCCACATTCTCTATCTTACATATCCTTCTCCACATTAAATACTGATGCAAAATACTCATCTCGTATCGCCCCCATGTGGTTCCACAAATAGGCAGCCTTGTGATCTTTAAAGGGCCCTTTTCTCTCCCTCGTTACTCTTTTGTCCTCAATGTATTTGGAAAATGCTTTTGGATTCTCCTTAACCCTATTTGCCAAGATCTCTGATGTCCCCTTTTTGCTCTCCTGATTTCCCTAGAGTATACTTCATAGCCTTTATATGCTTTGTATTGCTCAATCCCTGCTGTCTACACCTGACAGATGCTTCCTTCTCATTCTTGTCCAAAACCTCAATTTCTCTTGTTATCCCGCATTCCCGACATCCACCAGCCTTTCCGCTGACCCTAACAGGAACGTGCTGTCTCTGAATTCTCGTGATCTCATTTTTGAAGGCTTCCCATTTTCCAGCCATTCCTTTACCTTCTTATTCTTACAGCGAACAGAGATCTCCTTACAGGTTTGCTTTTCAATTTCCCAATGACCACTGGAGGGTCTATGGTACAATCCCAATAAGGGATCGCCCCTTTCTTATTTCTCAGTTTGACACAAATAACTTCTCTGCATTCCCAGGAATACCCTCCCTCAGTACAGCTGTAATGCTATCCCTTATCAAAAACACCACTCCCTTTCTCGCCCCCCTTTCTATAGCACCTGCACCCTGGAGCATTAAGCTGTCAGTCCTGTTCATCCCGGAGCTACATCGCCGTAATTGCTGTGATATCCCAGCCCCCTTTTCCTAACCATCCCGAGTTCATCTGCCTTCGCTGTTCAGCCTCTTGCATTGAAATAAAGGCTGTTTCATTTATCAGTTCTATCTTATTCTCTGCTTTATACCTACCTGCCATGACTCTTTGACTTGCTTCTTTTCAGATTGATCTTTTACCTCACTATCTCCCTCACAACACCATCATTGCACCTCACCCTCCCACCTTATTAGTTTAAATCCTCTCCAGCGGTTCTAGCAAATCTCCCTGCCAGTACGTTAGTCCCTTCCCAATTCAGGCACAATCTGCCTTTCTTATACAGGTCGCTCCAATCCCAGAAGAGATTTGAATGATCCAAAATTGTGACTACTTCTCCACTGCACCAGCTCCTCAGCCGGGCATTCATCTGCTTTATCCTCCTGTTCCTACTCTCACTAGCCAGTGGTACTACGAATAATCCAGATATTACTACCCTAGAGGACCCACTTTTTAAATTCATGCCTAACTTTCCTATATTGTCTCTTCAGAATTCATTCTTTTCTCATCCAATGTCATTCATTTCAATGTGTACAATGCTGGTCCTTCTCCCTTTTGAGAATATTCCGCACTCTCTAAGAGATATTCTTGATCCTGACACCAGGGAGGCAACACACCCTTCTTATATCTCACTTTCAGTTGTAGAAATAGCTGTCTGTGTCTCTGAACTAGAAAGTCCCTATCGCAATAGGGGGCTTGGAACCTAGTGTACCCAGTCTTACATTAGAGTCAGTCTCGGTACCAGAAACCTAGCTATCAGTGCTACATTCCCGAGAGTCCATCATCCTCTACATTTTCTAAAACAGCATACTTGTCCGAGACGGGGAAAGCCACAGGAGATGCCTGCGCTACCTGCCTCCCTCTCCTACCTTTCTTAGAGTTAACCCATCTACCTGACTGTCTCTGTGGTTTCTCTCCCTTCCTATAACTGCCATCCTTCACATCCCCTAGCTCCTGTAAATTCCTCATTGCCTCTAACTGCCGCTCCAACTGATCCACGTGATCTGATAAGATGAGCAACCAAACACATTTACTGCAGACATAATCATCAATAACATATAAACTTCCCCTACTCTCCTACATCTTTCAATTGAAGGCCATCTTTATACCTTAACATCTACAGACCCAGAAAATGACAGTCTTATTGCTTCTCAGACTTTTTAAATTAATCTGCTTAGACATGTTGTTATGACATACTTCTCAAACAGGTAGGACTTGAATCAAAGTTCATGATGCTGGAAAAGCACAGCTGGTCAGTCTGCATCAGATGAACAGGAGTTAGGTAGATGAGGGTGAGGGTGAAACTGATAGGTCGGAGAAGAGGTTAGAGCAGATAGGTGGGAAGGAAGATGGAAAGGTAGGACTGTTCAAGAGGGTGATGCTGAGTTGGAGGGTTGGAGGGTTGGATCTGGGAAAAAGGTGGGGGGGGTGGAAAATGAGGAAACAGATGAAATCCACATTGATCCCATGTGGTTGGAAGATCCTCATCTTCCGTCTTGGGACCCTCCAACCACATGATCAATGTGGATTTCACCAGTTTCCACATTTCCCCTCCCCCCACTTCATCCCAGATCCAACCTTCCATCTTGGCACCACCCTCTTGAACTATTCATCTTCCTACCTACCTATCTGTTCTACTCCTCTCTGACCTATCACTTTCAACCCCCACCCCCCCCCAGCCTCACACCCTCCTCAGCCCACAAGAATCATTCCTGATGAAGGGCTTATGCCTGAAACATTAACTCTCTTGCTCCTTGAATGCTGCCTAATGAGCTGTGCTTTTGCAGCACCACACTGACTCTGATCTTCAGCATCTGCAGCACTCAACTTCTCTTAGATAGGACTTAAACCCAAGCCTCTGGCCTCAGAGGTAGGGGCAGTACCACTGCGCCACAAGAACCCTCCTTTCGTTATCTCTTCGTAGTAGGGAACACCGACTGGTCATTATTCATGGTCTTCTCACTTGTTGCATGACATTCATTAAGTAGTAGCATTAGCATTGAAAACATTATTAACTCATGTTTTGCCTATTACAAATCTGGCTCAGTGGCAACAGCCACACCTCTGTGCCACAGCAGTGGCACATATATGTATCGTAGGATCTAACATCACATCTCCTTTCACAGTTAAACTGGAAATTGACTTCTTTACGTACTTTCATCTGTGCTTCACCAAACTCTCTGAGGTGGAGCAAGTAAACATGGTATCACAGGGCTAGGTAAAAATGACAAAGTTGCTTCGTTTTACAGATCAGCTATGATAACAGAATAATTTCAATCAGTACAACATCTTTGTCCACTTCCCTGAGACGTTCAGTTGTATTAACATTACTGAATCCCCTACTATCTGCATGCTAGGGGTCACCATTGATCCAAAACTGAATTGTACTTGCCATGTAAAAAAATTAGCTATGTGAATTCTAGGAATTCTGCAACAAGGAACTCCCCTCCTGACTGTCTAAAACCTATACACCAACTTCAAGGCACAGAGAAGGGGTGTGATAGAATATTCTCCACATGCTTGGTAAGCACAACTCCAACAAAACAAGACACAATCTATGGAAAAACAGACTGCTTGATTGGCATCCCAGCCACAGTTTGCATTGCTATTCTTTAGCACAGACATGAGGAGTGAAAATGGTCTCCTTCCCCGAACTTACCAAACATTGCTGGGGAAAATCATCAAAAACTCATGAAATAGCAAACTGCATTCCCACTCTTTTTTTTAAAAAAACAAAGTTTTCCAGAGATATCCAAATTTTTTTTTACCCCACATGATGTCAACACTGAGTCTCCTACTATGTAACTTAAAATACAGAAAAGTTGAAACTTGGTGACTGAGAATTACATACTTTGCAACCACAAATGGCAAAAAGACTTGTTAAAAATTTGGAGTGCTGGTTGATGTTTTTGGGACCATTAATTTTTAATCTCCCAAATTGAAAACATCCCATCCATGTTCCAATCCATGTTAAGAAACTCCATAAAGGATCTTCTAGCAGTATCAAAGACCATTGAAGTATCTGTTTTTGAGATGGGCTTGCTTCTTCCAAATGGGAAGTAGGTCAGCAATCTTACAGATGTACCTACAGAATGCATGAAAACCAACGGAGTTCAGATCTTTAAATAATCCAGTGAAACTTTCCATTAGCATGTTTAAGGTGATGTGTATGCAAAGCTTTGAAGTTCTTGTATTGGCACGGGGATGCATTTTTCATGTACAAAGGAATCTCGATTGTCCGAATATCGGATTATCCGAAGATGATTTCAAGGTCCCGCATCAAAGACGCAAGTATACTGTATTCGATTTACTTGTACTGAAGATGACGTGAAAAAGCTGGCAAAAAACAAAGAAATGTAAGCAGCTCAAGCATCAGCGACTGGATATATTTTAGTTAAGAGTTGTTACACAGCCCTTTGCAAACGTAAGTGTTTTACAGCAATCCCGGGACTTTACTGGGCCATTCATTTTAAAAAAAAAGGCCAAGAATGTAAATGTATGTGGGAGGCGGGGCTTCTGTCTCTCTATCGCGAGACTGAACTCCCAGAAACTGATACTGGAAATGGTCTGGTGACCCTAGAAGCTGTTTGGGACCTTGTTTAATGCTGGGATTTCTTGGTAAGGGTTTAGTTCTTCTCACTTGAACCTGTAATTTCCAGACTGCAAAAGATTAGTTTGTTTAAATTGCAGACTCATTAAAATTATAAATTCAAACAAGTTCTCTGGTAGAGCACTAGTATGGCTTCCCCTGTTCAAATTAAAAATTGATTAGCTGAATAATCAATTATCCAAATGAAATAGCACCTGCCCATCTCGTCCCGATAATCGAGGATCCTCTGTATAACTTCCAAGATGTTAGTCTAGAGTTGGGCGAAACATTTTCACCTAACAGGCTGCATCACACTACTTCAACAATATAAGAACTCATATTATTGAAGATGACAGACACAAAAATACTTGTTCAAATCTTAGCCATAGTTTTCTACAGAAAACTACAGAACTAAAACAAGAGAACAAGATCTGAAGCATCCTTAGATTTCAGTGACTGCAATGTCTGGTGTAGGGCTATCATCAGTGTGCTACATAAATCAATTTGACTTGTTCGGTCCAGATGTTTTTTTAAAGGCTCCTGCAAATAGTTTTGGAATTTGAATTCATACAAATGTAAGAACTGGTGCAGACTGATTTTTGTTAAATACAACATATACTCGTAGTTCTGAACCAAATGAAAAATGTAACAGAAGATGTAAAAATGCAACAAAAGGCACAGAAAATTAGGGAGAAAAAGGATTGCTGAAAAGGGTATGTAATGATAATTTATCAATGAAATGTGTAAACACAAACAGCATTCAGTTCCAAAATGCTTCAGTGCTAGCTGGCCTTGCCTAGAGTGGACCAGTGTATTATATAACTTGTTAGATTTTGCAACTCTGCAGTACAGGTTGTGTTGTTAGGCAATTAGACATCGGAGCTCATGCTCAAAGTCAAATGCTTTATTTCACTAATGTGAGTTAGCTAGCAGCACATGGGAACAAGCTGATGCCCAGTCTCTTCAAATCACACAGACCATCATTTCCAGTTGGTAGACTAAAATATAATGGGCCTCACTGAAAAATGCATCAATTCAAAATATTTTCCAGTCTGGCCAAGTAAGCAATGATCACACGGTGAAGTAACAAGGCATCAGTTATCTTCTCCCTGAAAATATATACATTCACTTACTATTACATAGAAACAAGTCGAAAGAAGGCAATTTAATGACTGGGGACATGGGTTTCAATGGCTTAATTGATATAATTACAACTTTGCATCTCCTCAGAAATACCTAATCACTGCTCTAAACAGTGGTTTCAGATTTTAATTTCCCAGCTGGTTAGTAATTACACGTGGAACTTTGAAACTTCAGAAAAAGTCACCCAGATAAAGTCTATTCTCACAAGTTCCAGGTGTTGCAGGCGAAACATTCTGGTGAATGCTTACCTAATGCTGTGATGATGACGATGATGATGATGATGTTTGGATGGAGTATTGCATCGAAGAGTAACTTTATCACATTGGGATTCGACAAACACAAAGATTGTTTGTTACTATTCCAATGTTTCCACCAATTTACATTTACCCCACCCCCCAAACTGTTTATTTCCTTTGCACACTTCATTGCCGGCTCATCATTGTATTTGAACATGAGAATGTTTTCACACTTAACCAGAGATGTTAAATGTTCATGATTTAGGAGGCTACCTTTTGATCATAGTTTTCCCACAATCACTGCAATAAATATGTTTTTTTTAAACAACTTTTTGACATTGCAATCATACAGCGCAACAGTAACATAGTAATCTGGTTTAACTATGATCATGTGCGCTGCTTTATCAGTCAACTCTCATCTGTTAAACTTTCATGTTATCATCAGGCTACAAGGTCATGTTTAAATCCTCTCAATCTCACCTCTGACATACAATCTACTCGCCTATGAAAATAACACAATATAAAAGTATGAAACCTTGACATTCCTGACTCACCAGTTGCTGTCAACGTCAATGCCACATTATACAAACTGTAGCTAGCATTCCTAGTTTTCAGAGAGACTGAACTCTCATCAAATGCCTCCATAAACCAATTCGACTTATGAAAACACAGAAATACAGAGAGCGTAAAAAGGAATTATTACACAGCTGCTAAGTCTGTGAAACTTCGTAGGTTTGCTGCATACAAGTATGCATTTAGCAAGAATACGTTGGGAGAACCATTTGTAAACTAAGTTGATCCCATAGGATGGCTCTTGCATTGAAGAAATAACAGTTTTAAAACTAATTTCACTGTAAATTGACAAAAACTGATTGTGCTGAATGATTTACATGTTAACTACATCAATATGTATAAAATTTCCCACTAACCATTAACAACATACCAGGTATTTGATTAAACTTTTACAATGATAAATTCTTTGCAGCAAAAACTCCTCTTAAAAATAGCCACTCCAATCTGGTCATATACCATCCTGCAGTTCCTAGCTGCCCAGTTTTGCATCTGCCCTAATTCTGCTGGCCTCCCATACACAGAATTCTGACTGCCCTTCCCATATCCCACCTCACCCTTCACAACCAATGCACTCTCTCCCCACAATACAGTTATGTGTATGTTCCCCACACCATATCAACTAACACTGTCCATGCAACTTTACCATTATCCTACAAGATTTCACTCTGAACAAATATTGTGTGTTGGGACAATTAGACAAAAGTGGCAGACCTAAAGGTTCCAGTAATGAATGGCTATCAGAAGATGATTGACTACCAATAAAGAAAGCAAAATAGTGCAGATATTGGAAGTTTGAAGCAAACACAGAAAATACGGAGAAAACTCAGCAGGTATGGTAGCATCTATGAAGAGAGAAAGAATTTAATGTTTTGAATCCTAAAAAGGACATTCCTTCAGTGGAGGACTCCTATTGATCTCAAAACTTTAATTCTGTTTCTCTCTCCACAGATGCTGGCAGATCTATCAATTTCTCCAGCGCTGCTTTTTTGTTAATTAACGTAGCACATTGAAGCCAGTTCTGCCAAATGCCTCAAAGAGTATTCCCAAAACTATACATTTTATAGCATACACTTCAAACTTCATCCATCCTAAGGTGACTTAGATGAATTTTCAATACTGGAAATCAGTATCACTAACTGATATTAATGAATCTCTAGTTACTGCGAACTATTAAACTATCCATTTGACAGTTATCACAACATATGGAGAAAATTTTAGACCTAAAAAGAAATCTGGAAAAAAACTGATGAATAATGACCCCTATGGTGCATCATGAATTCAACTGAATGATAAACGATGGCTATGCTGATTACTGCATAATATGTTCATTGATTTTGGCACTACACATTTTGCACTATTGTTCTATAGATCTATTGGTCAATGCCTTATAAGTTTGCTGACTGTATTGGCTTCTAGGCTGTTCCCCTGTTTCTGGGTCTAAAGCATACTATTTTCCTTTTCTCACTGCACATGTCTCCTGGCTGATCTCACCTTTCCTTAGCTTGTAATGTGGCTTTTAGCTAGTGCCCTTGGCTCCCCAACTTCACTAATATTCCTGCCTCTAATTCAATTCTACTGAATTATTGGACAATAATTCATTCTGTTCCTGCTCTTGCTTTCCACAGATGCCACTTCTTCCCCCCCGTGCAATACTGGGCCATTTACTACTTAGAGCTGAAAGTGTGTTGCTGGAAAAGCGCAGCAGGTCAGGCAGCATCCAAGGAACAGGAGAATCGACGTTTCGGGCATAAGCCTGGCTCATGCCCGAAACGCCGATTCTCCTGTTCCTTGGATGCTGCCTGACCTGCTTCGCTTTTCCAGCAACACATTTTCAACTCTGATCTCCAGCATCTGCAGTCCTCACTTTTTCCCATTTACTACTCAGTCCACTGTTTCTGAGATAGCCATCTCTTTCTGCTGACAGCCCTGCTCTTTCAAATGGTTCCAGGTTTAACCTTTACTTGACTGTAAAATGCTCCAAGTCATCTCCAGCTTTCGGTGTTACCTTCGCATTCACAGGTAAATAGACCGGATTCCTGAAGCGTTCAGGTGGTCAGATAATGTCTTTGCTGCTCCAGGCCTGCTTATATTATACATGGTTCCTCAGTGGGAGACAGGGCTCAGGATGGAGGCAATGCAAAACCTCCCTGTTCGGAGGTAAAGACACTCTGTAATCACTGTCACCACAGCAAGCCTTTTGAGGTTGCCAAATCCTATACATTATCTGGTACCTTTGACTCATTGGATGTGACATTACCCCAAGAGATGGTTCTGTCATCTATATCAATCCAACAATTCTCCTGCTGCTGAGCATTACCTCAAACAGCTGTCCAGGCTTGAAATTGTTGAAGCTCTCTGTATTGCTGTTAATTGCTTACTCATAATATGCTCCCAACTGCATTTTCCCAATTGTCTAGATGTAGTCTCTTTTCTGTACAAAAAGTACAGCATTGTGCACAACAAGACAATGTCACTGAGGTACTCGGTTTAACTGTTTCCCAGTACCGGTGATTTGAACTGTGCGACTGATAGTACGAGCACATAAAATATATGTGGCAAAATTCCCGCAGCAAAATGAACAGAGGTTTTCTTATTTGTTCCCGGGATGTGGGCCTCACTGGCAAGGTCAACATTCTTCTCATTTCAGGCTTGTCCAGAAAAATATGCACACTTTTTGTTATTTTGCTTAATAGCAAGTTAAATTTCTAACGTATTTATCTTTCTGAAATTTGCTAATCAGCCCTGTGAGTGAGTAAAAGTGAAATGAGACACATTACGTGAAAAGATTAACCACTCCAGTTTTAGACAGCTTTGTTACTGACAATTCTCATTTGAATAATTAGTTTTCTACATAATGTATCGAGGCTCCTCATCCATTATTTAGTTAAGAATGGCTGAGAATTCCAGGTCAATCTGTATATTAATCAGACTTTGCTGTAAAGTAGACACTTTCTACCTTCAGGCACTAGAAACCAAGAGACTCCAGTACTGATTAACACTCACTTTATACACAAGCTATATTGACTATGTTGAAATAGTAATTTCCCACAGTTGTCTACAAACTGCCATGCAAAATAAAATCTACATGACTCATTTATAGATATGGAAGCCAAGTGTTTCAAATATTGCCGTTAATCTAGTGAATATCGCCAAGCCTAGAGAGACTTCATTTAATACCACTGGTGAAGCCGTTAATTTAAAGGGCAGGATAAATGATAGTTGACAGGGAAACTAATGAGAAATAAAGGAGAGTAGCGTATGACTACATAACCAAACTCTTAAAACACAAATCAGTCGCAACATCTACAGTACAGCATGCCTTTATCTGCAAAATATTGATTGATGACTACTTATCTGTGATCCTCTCTGGTAACCTACAGGAAACCCATCAATCTCCTAAAGCTCATGAAAGTAGCTGTTCATTGAATAAAACATTACATTTATTTCCCCTTCTCCAGACCAGATCTAACATCAATCCAGGCAAAGATTATTACCTTTTGAATTATCCTTTGCACCGGAATGCAAGCTTTGCTGGAGGAATTGCATTTCAAAGATAAACAAAGAGCAGTGGGAATGTTAGAATTAGCAAGCCTTCTTCAACTCAATTTCCTTCAACAATTCTTAGCAATTTCAACCAGCAATTGAGCTCTGCACAGTCAAGCTCCACTGAATTTATTCTCTCAGCAGCTGCTGAGAGATGCATCAGGAACAGAGGCTAGCCCCATCCTTCAATCTCCACAGCTCCTTTCCTTGTCCTTGATTCTGCTACACAACATTGAATGTACTTTTTCACCATTCTGAAGGAAAATGATGAAGAATCACTCTCTTGATCTGAAATTTATGTTCTTACCATGATTTTTGCCAGTACACCATCGTCACTAGAGTCCAAGGTAACCACAGCTTTGTCTGTTTCTATTTCACACAGTGCATCACCAACATTCACAGTTTCACCTGGATAAAGAAAGAAAGAAAATCAGAAAATGTTGCATTTATATATAGTACCTTTCATGTCCTCAGGACTTCACAAAGTGCTTTACCACAAATCGACTGTTTTGTTAAATTAGATCAATGTCAGCAAACATGTAGTTCCCAAAAAAATGAAACAGATAAATTTCTGGATAATCTGCTTTGAGTTATTACAGAACGGACATAGCCAAATATTGACTCGGACACTGGAGAGAACTAGCTTGGTCCTATTTGAACATCAAAGGATCTTTCACCTGTGAAAACAGATTAACCTCCAGCAATGCAACGCTCTCTGAATACACAAGTCAGATGAAGGCCTGAATTATGTGATCAAATCCTAAGGTGGGGCTTCATTCCATTACCTTCTAACACAAAGGGATCAGTGCTTTCACCAAATCAAGAGAGCCAAAACCGATGAGAAGGTGGTGTGGTGAAACCCATTTCCTGTGTATCCCGTTATAGTAGGTAAACTCATATTCCCAGAGAATAAAACATTCGGAGCACACTCAGTTCTAAGAATTGCTAGGTTGGGACACTTTATTCTGCTCAGTAACAGATGAAGTGCTTATTGCATGGCAATCAATAGGTCACCCAGAACAGTATATGTGTCATTGAAAAACATTGCAAAAGATTCCAGACAGGGATGGAGTTGTGAAGCAAACAGAGATGAGACTCCATATTAGAACAGCTGGCTAGAAGAGCTGACTTTTAACCTGCACTGCTGGGAAGGCAACTGAACTACATACGTTATACATAAGGGACAGAGTGTTAAGTCTCTCGAACTACAGCTGAGAGGTGGGGATGCAAAGCCATAAGTAATATTTGTTTGATGCAGCCGAGAAAGACTGTATTCAGGGAAAAAAAGATTACAAGGTAAAATCTAGCTTGGTGAAGCTAGGGGTTGGCAAAAAAGTTAAGAGTTCTGCCTGTAAATAAGAAGCAGAGTGCAGATTTCAAAGCTTAAGACAGCATTGATACAAGGGAACAAGTGTGACTAAGCAGAACAGGAGCAGACATTGAGGCAGTTTATCACTGAGTGGTTTGAGAGGGTTTTAGGGACAGATTGGCAAAAGTGAAGAATGGGGATGCCTTGTGAAGTTGAGATTTTTGGTGACTCACATGTCATTACCATATGTGGAGAATTGCTGTTAAATCTGTGGAGAAATGTGAGGACTGCAGATCAGAGTTGAGAGTGTGGCGTTGGAAAAGCACAGCAGGTGAATCGACGTTTCCGGCATAAGCCCTTCATCAGGGATGAGGCTCGAGAGTTGGGGGCTGAGAGATAAATGAGAGGGGCATTTATCTCTTAGCCCCCAGCTCACAAGCCTCATCCCTGATGAAGGGCTTATGATCGAAACATCGATTCTCCTGCTCCTCGGATGCTGCCTGACCTGCTGTGCTTTTCCAGCACCACACACACGTTAAATTTGTGGGATCTGTCTTGATTGCACTTTATTTGATGGGTGTCACAGGGTGCTTAATCACAATCTAGTACCATATTTTCAAATATGTTAATAATGTGTGTTAGAAATAAGTAGTCTAGGTGCTGCAGATTGTATGTCTGTTCTCATGATGTTTAGTTTAAAAGTTTGTCATTTAATCCAAAGGGATGGCATGGTGGCTCAATGCTGCCTCATAGCACCAGGGACTCAGGTTCGATTCCTGCCTTGGGTAACTGACTGTGTGGAGTTGGCACATTCTCCCCGTGTCTGCGTGGGCTTCCTCCGGGTGCTCCGGTTTCCTCCCACAATCCAAAGAGGTGCAGGTTAGGTGAATTGGTCATGCTAAATTGCCCATTGTCAGGGGTGAATAGGCCTGGGTGGGTTACTCTTCCCAGGGTCAGTATGGACTTGCTGGGCCGAAGGGCCTGTTTCCATACTGTAGGGAATCTAACCTAAAAAACACTGGAAGATTGTTTCTGTTCTCAGGAAATCTTGTTGGTCTCACCGTTTGCCTACTTTAAAAATAGAAAAGATATTGATCTCTAATCAGATTTTAGCATACCTTTGCCAGCCTGAAATCATAATAATTTTGTAGTCTCATGTAGGTTCATAAGGGACAAGGCAACAAACACAAGACCACTTGTCTTCACTTCTGCCACCCATTGATCGTGTGTCAGAGAGAGAGAGAGAGAGAGAGAGAGAGAGAGAGAGAGAGAGAGAGAGAGAGAGAGAGAGAGAGAGAGAGAGAGAGAGAGAGCAAAGTTTGAGACCCTGACACAAGAATTCAAGATAGCAAAGATCACCACAGTGATAAACATAGATTATTTTGCATTCAGGGTTTGATTTGGATGCTATAGAGGTAAAGTGAAACAACACAAAATTTAGCAACGTAATTGGATACATCCTACAGTAACGATTAGCATTAGCTGTGTGGCATCAAACAGGATATTAGGCCATTTATAGGAAACCAGTTAGTTTACTTTATCCCCATTTCACACCAAAACAATAATTTTGTTCTCATGGCGGAAAGCCTAGAGCTGGCCACATTTAGGAACAATTCATACCTCTTGCATTGTTCAAGTCACAATTGGCCTGTTCAACCAGCATAATCTCTGGTTTTTCAATGTACTTGGCCAGAGATAACAAGGCAACTGAAACAGGATTCTCAATGAATACCACCGAGCAGGAGGTCATGGAAATCTTCCTATTTCTCACCCTGCATTAAAAAGCACTGACCCTGCTGAGGAGCTCTCTAACTCTGAAGCGCTGGGCAACACAAAATTGTATTGGAGATTTGTTCCTGATTACTAAACAGCTTATTTAAATACACTATATAAATTTGCCAGGGAATGTCAATTTAGGTAGGATTTAAATAGGTTTATTTTAGGCCTCCCAAAACTGAATAAAAATTGACTTTTTAAAAAAAAATTCATGCCAAAAATGTTAATATTACAATTAGCACATACATTCCCTGAATATTCCTTTATCCATATTATATTCAGCTGCGATTAACATTTCAGAGTAAATCTCTGTATTTTTATGAGAATTTTCAATATTATTGGGTAAAAGTTAGAGGGGTTGGATGGCAATGCAAAGTGATGCCAACAGCATGGGTTCAATTCCCACACTGGCGGAAGTACCACTAAAGGACTCTCCTTCTCAACCCTGCACCTCACTGGAGGCACAGTGACCCTCAGGTTAAACCATGTTAAACTGGTGACTTTATCTCTGCCTATCACACCAAAACCACCAGTTTTAAACTGCTAAATTCCACATGTAAATAAACTGGTTAACAGCGAGAAAGGTGAAATAGAAATGGCATTGCTAAATTACTCTGATCTCCTTAGAGTTGTCAACCCTCCAGAAATTAAGAAAAAGGTTTCTGGCAAATAACCCAAGAGAAAATTCTTTGCAGCAGTAACAAGACAGTAGATTCTTTGCCCCCCACCCCTGAAATTTTCTTTGATTGCTTTCATGCATTAGTAATGAAATCATTGATGTAGAGGAAAAGGTTCTTCCATCGCCCATTCTTCA